>NC_030387.2:23738832-24055360 GCF_001625215.2 Daucus carota subsp. sativus | reverse complement strand
GAATAAAATATGAAACAAGTATAAGAAAGTGATACATCCTTTTGTGTCTATTAGAATGAATTTTTTTTCATGTTATAACTATAACTAATTATATATTCCTCCCATAACGGATTACATGTCATTTTCGATTTTTAAGAAGTCAAATTGATCAATCTTAACTAGATATTAGAAAATATTTAATTATTATTTTAGAAAATAAAAAATCATAAATAATGTATATATTTTTAAGGATATAATTTTTTTCAATTATTTAATATATATAAATTTAAACAAGAATATAGTATATTCGACTTACCGAGAATAAAATTAAAAATTAAAAAAGTATGTATTTCAGCACAAGGGGAAGTATATAAAAACTGTGGATAACAGCAAAAGCGGTTTCTAACGGCTGTATTCCCCTGTTACAGCCGGTCTCAGTTTTAAATTCCACAGTTTTAACATCTCGATTTCCCTAAACATGATCTTAATTTAATCCCACTCAACGTAGAGTAATTAACTAATCGGTCTTTGTAATGTGTGCACAAAGGCACACAATAAACACTAAATTCTATAAAAATGACTTTTTTGATTGATCAAGTTGACGTGAATGTAGGGGGACCATTAGCATTTATTATTCATCCACCAATCAGATTGAGCTATTTTTATTGGAGGCATGGACTATTGTGTGCCCTTAGGCACACTATAGAAAATCCCTTAACTAATATCATGATTAAACTTAAACAACAATACTTATGATGCAGAGAGAGATACAAAATCGTATGATGCATGCATTCTAGTGCTACACTTTTTTGTGTATAAAAGGTGGGCATGCCTCTGCTCTTTTCATCACAAACCTTCTCATTTCATCAGCTTCTCTCTGCCTTGCATTTTCTATTTTTCTTGATTTATTATTCGAATATCAAAGGTACTGTCAGTTTTGGTTTCTTAATCAATGTAATTTTGGGTCATTTGTTTCTCTTTATATCAATCTTTACAGCAAGAAAAGGTTCAAGTTACCTTTATCTGTTATTCTTAGAAAGTAGATAATCTTTTTTATTTATTTATCATGATTTTTATTTGTTAATTTTATGTAATCTCTTTATGAAAAGCTGAAAACTTGAAAATCCGGGTCATAACGAAATTATCACAAGAATGGAGTAGCTTAATGGTGAATTAGCACAATGCTTAACAAATATAGACACATGTGACATGTGTATGTATAGTCTCTTCTGAGTTCTGACCTTCCATTGATTGATGTATGGAATTTCTATTTTACTTGCAGGGGTTTCAAGGTATAAGATTTTGACCAAAAGACAAGGGGTCAAACATATTTCTTGACAAATCTGTTACTACAATCTAGAATTTTATCTGTCTTATAGATTGCTTAGAGAACGTTGCGTGTAAGTTCTCTTAGTGGTCCACGTTTCCTTGGTATAAATCGGGAATCAAAATTAATAGTTTGGTCTACCAATTTAGGATTTATAGGCGTTTTATCGGAGATTTTTTGTATAAATTAGGATTTTTAGTCAAATTAGAGTATCGTCGATAAATCTGTGAAATTTTTTGTAAGGATAAATCGGGGATTTTTAGAAAACACAGGCACTTTGGTATTTTATATATCACAGTATTATTATTGTTGTGTTTTCTTTGTTTTTGAATATATATGTATCATCTAAGGTAAGGTGTTTGATGTTGAAATTTAATGGATTCTGGAAGAAATCAAATCAAATTTAGGTGAAAATGTTGACTTTGTGTTTCTTCAAAATTTGTTGGGAAAACCTAACAAGTTGTTCTAGTTGGTGGTGGTACTATATAATGATGTGTCTCATGTATCTTAGCTCTCATATGTTCTAATATTTGTTTGTTTGTTTGTTTTTATAGTTGAAATTTGTTGGAGAGTTTTGTACCAGTAGTGTTCGGAAAGTTTTGATCGTTATGGCCGAACCTGTTCTCACCAGAGTTCACAGCCTCCGGGAGCGTCTGGATTCTACTTTGGCAAATCATCGGAGCGAAATCTTGAAGTTTCTTTCAAGGTATTAATCCCTCTTAAATCACTATATATTTGTGTATGCTGCAGTTTGTGGGAAACAATGCACAAATTGCCACAATTTCCATCCTAGGAGCCATACATTTTCAACATGTATATGTGATGTTATTTATGAACGTCTATGAAATGCTTATATGAAATATGCACATCCCTCAAATGAGTAAAATTAAAAAAGTTTTCGAAAGATATCATCTTATCAATTAGATTTGATGCTGCACATCACCTAAAGAAGATGATATGAATGCCCGATAAACAGGGTAAAATTCAGAAGTTGGGTTTAAAATTTGTTCATCTGGACAACTATTTCTGAGACTCTGGTAAAAAGAGCCAAACATGTTATCGACATGTATTTATTTGTGAATACTTGATTTATGGCACTTCATTGAATTATAGAATTGAAAGTCATGGAAAAGGAATCTTGAAACCTCACCAGCTTCTAGCTGAATTCGAAGCATTCAGCAAAGAAGAAAAGTTTAAACTGGAGGATGGTGCTGGTGCCTTTGCAGAAATTCTTAAGTCTACACAGGTTGGTGTATAATAACTTAGATCTTGTAAAATATGGGTTATTAAATATTGAAACACACACAAAGAAAGAGCGCCGCATGAGTATATGTATGCATCTTAATCAATATTGCTCTGTGTCTATAGGAAGCCATAGTCTCTTCTCCTTGGGTAGCACTTGCTATCCGGCTAAGGCCTGGTGTGTGGGAATACGTGAGAGTCAATGTGCACCACCTTGTTGTCGAGGAACTGAGTGTGCCCGAATATCTTCAATTCAAAGAGGAGCTTGTCAATGGATCGTACGTACAATTCCTTACTCACTGTTTTCTCTATATTGTTTTCTAATTTGTATTGGCTCAAAGTTGTGATGTATTTAATACTTCAATACATTTCAGAAGCAACGAGAACTTTGTCCTTGAACTGGATTTTGAACCATTCACAGCTTCTTTCCCTCGCCCAACATTAACCAAGTCCATTGGGAATGGGGTTGAGTTCCTCAATAGGCATCTCTCTGCAAAAATGTTTCATGATAAGGACAGCATGCACCCACTTTTTGATTTCCTTCGGCTCCACCACTATAACGGAAAGGTATTCAGAACTTATTAGCATTAACTGATACTCAGGACCAACATATGTTATCTTCTCAATGAAATGAGCATCTAAAACTATGCATATATTCTCCGGAAACAGTGTAATGGGAATTAAACTAAAATGTTAATAAAGCTTTTGGGATTTAAAAAATGCCGTTTGATGATATGTTCTTTTTTTCATTGCCCAGACACTAATGCTGAATAACAGAGTTCAAAATGTGAATGGTCTTCAATCTATGCTGAGAAAAGCAGGGGAATATCTCTCCACACTCCCACAGGAGACGCCATACTCTGAATTTGAGCACAAGTTTCAAGAGATTGGTTTTGAAAGGGGGTGGGGTGATACTGCTGGGCGTGTTTCCGAAATGTTTCATATGCTTTTAGACCTCCTTGAGGCCCCTGATGCATGCACTCTTGAGACATTTTTAGGGAAGATCCCAATGGTATTCAATGTAGTTATTCTCTCACCTCATGGTTACTTCGCTCAGGAAAATGTTTTGGGGTATCCTGACACTGGCGGCCAGGTATGTCGTTACAAAATGAACGGATACTAAGTATATCTCGTTTACTATATGCTCATTGTCCTGATTTGGTATTCTTTCCTCTCTTTTTTTTTTTTTGTCTAAACACTTGCTATCCTTTCCTTGTATTAGGTTGTCTACATTTTGGATCAAGTTCCCGCACTAGAGCGTGAGATGATTAAGCGTATAAAAGAGCAAGGACTGGATATCGTACCTCGCATTTTAATTGTTAGTTACATGAATTGTTGTCCTCTTTAGCTTCCCAAAAAATACCTCCCTTAAGTGTCTGGGGTACATTTATTAATTCAAAGCATTGCTCCTATTCTCAGGTGACACGCCTTCTTCCAGATGCAGTAGGCACCACTTGCAATCAGCGCCTTGAGAAAGTTTATGGAGCCGAGCATTCACATATTCTTCGAGTCCCTTTCAGAACTGAAAAGGGAATTTTGCGCAAATGGATCTCCCGCTTTGAAGTTTGGCCCTACATTGAGACTTTCACAGAGGTTGCATTCACAAATATTTCATATGCTCGTCTTTTAGTCAGTCTGCATTGAAAATTCAGTAACCTAATCATTTTGATTTGAACACCTTTCAGGATGTTGCAAAAGAAATTGCATTAGAATTGCAGGCCAAGCCAGATCTGGTTATTGGCAACTATAGTGAGGGTAATCTTGTTGCATCTTTGCTAGCACACAAATTAGGGGTTACCCAGGTAAGAGCCTAGATTCCTATATCAGATATCGGAGACTTGTTTGCTTGAATCTGGTTTAATATCAGTGTCATTTCTGCAGTGTACCATTGCTCATGCTTTAGAGAAAACAAAATATCCAGATTCAGACATCTATTGGGAAAAATTCGATAAGAAGTATCACTTCTCCAGTCAGTTTACAGCTGATCTGATTGCAATGAATCATACTGATTTCATCATCACCAGTACATTCCAGGAGATAGCTGGAAGGTAGTACATAAATCTTTATATTCACTGTAACTAATACATATATTTACAGGATACATCCTCAACTATGAGTTCTGTTTTTTGTTTTAAATCAATGTAGCAAGGATACCGTTGGACAGTATGAAAGTCATACTGCCTTCACGATGCCAGGATTGTACCGCGTTGTTCACGGGATAGATGTATTCGACCCAAAATTTAACATTGTCTCGCCAGGCGCAGACACTTCTGTCTATTTCTCTTACACGGAAAAGGAAAAGAGGCTGACAGCACTCCACCCAGAGATAGAGGACCTTCTTTATAGTTCGGTTGAGAATGAGGAACACCTGTAAGTTCTCTCTCTGTCTCTCTCTCTCTCTCTCACACACACACACACGCGCGCGCGCGCACACACACTAGCGCATAACTTTTGGCCTGACTTGGATAGTTTCCAACTGAAAATACATTTTTTTTATCAATGCAGGTGTGTAATCAAGGACAGGAATAAGCCTATACTGTTCACCATGGCAAGGCTGGACAATGTGAAGAACTTAACAGGATTTGTTGAGTGGTATGCTAAGAATCCCAAGCTACGTGAGTTGGTCAACCTTGTAGTTGTTGGAGGAGACCGAAGGAAGGAATCAAAGGATTTGGAAGAACAAGCACAGATGAAGAAAATGTATGAGCTTATTGACACCTACAAGTTGAATGGTCAATTCAGATGGATCTCTTCTCAGATGAACCGCGTAAGGAATGGTGAACTTTATCGTTATATAGCCGACACGAGGGGTGCTTTTGTGCAACCTGCATTTTATGAGGCCTTCGGTTTGACTGTTGTTGAGGCCATGACTTGCGGTTTGCCAACATTTGCAACTCTTCATGGCGGTCCAGCTGAGATCATTGTTCATGGAAAGTCTGGTTTCCATATCGACCCTTATCATGGTGACCAAGTGGCTGAGCTCCTTGTTAATTTCTTCGAGAAGTGCAAGACTGAACCTTCTCACTGGGAGACTATTTCAGCTGGTGGCCTGAAACGTATCCAGGAGAAGTAAGCCCAACATCATTCATATGTGTTAATCACAAGATAATTACATTATATCACTAACAAGTAACAACCCTATTTGTTCTTATAGATACACTTGGCAAATCTATTCTGAAAGGCTGTTGACATTGGCTGGGGTATACGGATTCTGGAAACATGTCTCCAAGCTTGATCGCCTTGAGATCCGTCGTTATCTTGAAATGTTCTATGCTCTCAAGTATCGCCAGTTGGTTAGTTTTTTTCTTATCCAAAATCCTTTAACACCTCATTTGTTCTCAAGTAACTTAAAATGTACTATGCTCTTAAGAGTTGGAATGTTATATTGGCCCCGAGCTTTGATAGTTTACACATATTGCTGGAAACATTGTACTGATGAAGCATTTTTAATCTTTGGTTGCTTGGCTTTTCAGGCTGAATCAGTTCCACTTGCTGTTGATGAGTAAAAGAGAACAAGAATCTGCTATTCAAGCAAAGTTTCTGATGTTTTCGCAAACAAAGAAAAGAAGTTATATTCTGATGATGAACATTCTGTTTTTTTCTAGTGTCTAAGTGACTTGTGTTCTGATTGAGATTTTGACCAACCCCTGTTAGTTATGTTAAATTCTTTGTTGCATTTTTTTTCTTGTTGGTGTTTTTAAAACGGGGGTTCTGCTTTCTTTATCATTTGCCGCTACAATATTGTTGCTCAAATTTCTGAAATTTCAGAATAAAATTTTCAGTAGTTGCTGTTTACTACTGTACATCATAGTGTTCGCTTTTGATTCTTCTGTTATGAAATTATTTCACATCTAATTTTATCAGTTACGACCAAGGAAATAAATTACTTGCAATACTCTGAAGTCTAGAGGAATAATATTGTATTAAATCTGATCTGACATTTAGCTGAAAATAATTCCTTTTCCAATTCATCTGATTTTCATCAAATTTGATCCAAACACTACAACCCGATTGAGGTCCGGTTATGGGTCATTTTCAGAAATTTATTTAATCTAAAATTCACCGATTATTTTCCGTTAATCGAATTTTTATATTTAATCAATGTCCCAAATATCTATGATTTATTAAAAAATTCTGAATTATTTTTAAAATTTCTTCACCAATTTATCAATCACATTTCAATTTGACTATCTCCACTTTAAAAATCTCTATCAATTTTTTGATAAATATCTAATTAATAAATAAATCAACTAATTCCGATTCCTATGCACTCATGCATTTAAGTAACGGTTTCCTGATGTGTGCCCAAGACACACAATCAGGGCTAAGGTTTTTGGATAAGGTGACTAAGATGAATGCCTGGGACATTACTATTTTAGGGGCATTAAAAAAATATGTGCATATACAGTATAATGATAAATCTATGTTTGCATGTTTGAATTGATTGTGTTGATATTAAAATAAGATTTTTATTATGTCATTGTATATTGATTTAAATATATGTAAATTTTTTCCTCACAATCTTGAGCAATAGAGGCATTATTTTCAAAATTCGTCTGGGCACCCAAATTTCTAAGGCCAGCCCTGCACACAATAAATACCAAATCTCGTAAAAATGATTTGGAATTGATGTGAATGCATAGCCGTAGGACCACTTACATTTATTATTCATCCACCAATAAAAAGTTACTCCCTCCGTCCCCTTGAATAATATACATACAAAATGGGCACGGAGACTAAGAAAAGTGTATAAAGTAGTATGAAATAATGGGAAAGAGAAAAAAAAGTGGGTATAGTAGTGGGAACCATTAATTTTTAATATATAAAAGAGAGATAGTGGAATATATATAAATATATATAATATGCCCAGTGGTGGGTTTATCCTCTGTTGATCCGGGGCACCCGGGTTCGACTCTGGCTCGCCCCGAGAATTATTAGAACAGATACTAAGTTGTAAGGCATATAAGCCTGCATTGTCAAAAAAAAAGTATGACATCCCAAAAAGGAAAGTGTATAGAATTAAATGGGACTGAGGAGTAGTATTTTCTTTTTGAACAAATCATAAAAAATTCGTTTAAATAATACAAAAAGGTTTTCTTTACATTGTAGTCGAGACCTGCACATAGAATCTATCTTAGATATTAAAAATGTAAGGAATAATATGATCATCTTGCATTCGTAGATGGACACCCTCACAAGTAGTGCTGTAATCCGATCCGGGCAGCTCGCGAGTGGCCCGGCTCGAACTCGTTTTGATGGGCTCGGCTCGGCTCGTTTAGTTAATCGAGCTCGAGTTCGGGCAGAGATTTTGGCTCGTTTTGTTAAACGAGCTGGCTCGGCTCGACTCGTGAAAATTAACGAGTCGGATTCGGGTAGCATTTTAGACTCGATTTAGTGTTAAATTAAACGAGCCGGCTCGCCCGACTCGTTAAACTCGGCTCGTTTAGCTAAACGAGCCAGCTCGACTCGACTCGTGAAAATAAACGAGTCAAGTTCGGGCAAAGATTTAGGCTCGTTTTCTTAAACGAGCCGGCTCGGCTCGACTAAATAAAACTCTGCTCGAATTATGCCCGACTCGAAACTTGGCTCGCCCGGACCGAATAACAGCCCAACTCACAAGTCACAAGTCACAGGCGGACATGCATGATGCATCTTTTTACCAGTCTTGCGATCTTTTATGGATTCCTAGATCATATGCTACATAGATGGTACATATCATATTATTAAAAAAATATTAACAATGAAAAATATATTATAACATTAAAATTTTGTTTAGTCCGGGGATCCAATACAGTGGGGGCTTTCTCAATTTATAAATTATTTTTAACGATCTTACTTTAATTTACTTTGATTAACAGTTTTAAATATTATAATTTAAAAACTGCACTCATGCTTATTGTCGACATTTGAACGTATTTTTTCCTTCTAAATAATATTTAAAAAATAATTATATATAATTATAATTATTATAAATATATATAAATATATATATACATATAATTATAATTATTATAAATAATGTTAAATTAATTTCGATTAGATAGAACTAATCATTCTGACTAATCTTTAATTTTCCGACTAATGACTAACTCATATGTTCGCGTATTAGTTCCGATTATTTATAAATGGGACAATTTTAGCAAAACAAAAAGGAAAAGGGTGAACAAAAATCGTGATTCTAAACTAAAATAATACTTCCTATTTTTTACGTGTCTGAAAATTGGCGGGGGAATGTGATTCTTAGAATGCAGGTAGTAAAGTTGGACACTTGGATTGTTAGTTCTTGTATTGTTTAAAGTAGATCAACAAAATATATACTCCCTCCGTCCCCCTCAATTGTTTACATTGAGAGACGGGGGTTCGGCACACATTTTAATACTCTCAGAAAACATAGTTTTATAAATTATTCAGAATATTTTTTTCTTCTGAATAAAAGTTTGATGTTTAAATTTTTATACAGAAAAAGAAAATTTCAAAAATAAATTACAAAACTATGTTTTATATACTCCTTAAAATGCGTGTCAAGCATTGGAAAAAAACCGTAAAGAAATGAGAGGGACAGAGGGAGTATTAAACTAAAGCGGCATGTAAAAGACTAAATTATTATTCTGTATGATTAACTAGTTGAGAAGCCGCGCGTTGCGGCGGCCTATAAAAATTATATTAACGATCTAATATTAATATTTGTAGAATGCAACAATTTTGTGGCTGTATATAAAAAATATATTAATGATTAAAAATTAATATTTGTAGGATAAATTAAATTTTATATTATAAAAATCTTGATGTAATGCCAATACTAATATATAAAATTGCAAAATTAGACTATAATTCATGTTGAAAATATGAAAATAAATTTCTACACGTAATTAACAATTTAAAGCACGATAAATCTTAATTTTATTTGTGTTTTTATTTTTTGAAAAGTAATCTTGTTCTTACATTGTCACCTTCTGCCAATTTTTTTGGATTGATTGTGCACAAAAACATCTAACTTAAATCCGTGCGATAGCGGTCTATAACTACCCTTACTTGCAACAACCTTTATTTTTTAATACTGTATGAACGGTCTTCACTTAAAAGTTGTTTGAACGGAGCAAACAGATAATGCATGAATAATATTTTCTTGTGTGCAAAGTAAATCATATAAAAATTAACAACAACAAACATGTCCGATGAACAAAACAAATTTTATAAAAGAATAACCAACAAACATACATCACCAATAGTTAATTTATTGATATCATCCATCAATATGATGTCAAGACTATATTCTTCTCCCGTATTTGGATTTGTCGACTCCCACATAGCCGTCTATAACTACCTTTGCTTACAACAACCTTTATTTTTTTTAATACTGTATAAACAGCCTTCCCCAGAAGAACGGCAACACCGAGTTAGAAATCGAGCAATAGAACTATCACCAGAGAGAGCTAGGGTTGTGATACTGAGAGAGAAGGTTGTGTTAAGATGATCCAAAACACTACAACCTATAGGGGTATTTATAGGTGCAGAAAGACTTGTGTGCTACTCTTTCTCATAATTAAATAATCTGAAACAAAATCAGATTAAAACTTTCAAGCTGCTATATTTCATATATAATCTGAAACAAAATCAGATTCTGAAACTTGTTTCTAATATATCCGAAACTAAAAAAGGCAGTTCTAATTTTTGATATTTTTCATCTGAAAATTTCAGAAAATTAGAAAATTAGAAAAATAAAACGGAGCGATGTGAGAGGCGCCACCTACACACCCTTCACTCCTCCTTTATATAGAAACAAAATCAAATTAAAACTTTCAGGCTACTATATTCCATAAATAATCTGAAACAAAATCAAATTATATAGAAACAAAATCAAATTAAAACTTTCAAGCTACTATATTTCATAAATAATCTGAAACAAAATCAGATTCTGAAACTTACTTCTAATATATCCGAAACTAAAAAAAGTAGTTCTAATTTTTGGTATTTTTCATCCAAAAATTCCAGAAAATTAGAAAAATAGAATAGAGCGATGTGAGAGGCGCCACCTACACGCCTTTCGCTTTTCCTTTATATAATATATCCGAAACTAAAAAAAGCAGTTCTAATTTATGATATTTTTCATCTGAAAATTTCAGAAAATTAGAAAATTAGAAAAATAAAACGGAGCGATGTGAGAGGCGCCACCTACACGCCCCTCGCTCCTCCTTTATATGGAAACAAAATCAAATTAAAACTTTCAGGCTACTATATTCCATAAATAATCTGAAACAAAATCAAATTATATAGAAACAAAATCAAATTAAAACTTTCAAGCTACTATATTCCATAAATAATCTGAAACTTACTTCTAATATATCCGAAACTAAAAAAAGTAGTTCTAATTTTTGGTATTTTTCATCCAAAAATTTCAGGAAATTTAGAAAAATAGAATGGAGCGATGTGAGAGGCGCCACCTACACGCCCTTCGCTTTTCCTTTATATAAGTATACTAGTTGAGAAACCGCGCGTTGTGGCGGCCTATAAAAATTATATTAATGATTCAATATTAATATTTTTAGAATAAAATAATTTTGTGGTTGTTTATAAAAAGTATATTAATGTTTCAAAATTAATATTTGTAGGATAAAATAAATTTATATTATAAAAATCTTGAGGTAATAGCAATACTAATATATAAAATTGCAAAATTAGATTATAATTCATGGTGAAAAATGAAAATAAATTTATACATGTAATTAACAATTTAATCTTAATTTTATTTATTATTATTTTTTTGAAAAGTAATCATGTTCTTACATTGTCACTTTCCTCCAATTTTTTTGGATTGATTGTGCACAAAAACATCTAACTTAAATGTGTGAGATAGCGGTCTATAACTACCATTGTTTGTAACAACCTTTATTTTTTAATACTGTATTGTTACAATACGTCGAAAACATTGCAAATCTTCCATTATCAAACACTAATCAACCATTACAGACTGTATGAACTGTTTGTATACACTGGATAGGATGAAAGAAGTAATGAAGAACTGCATTACAAAGCTACATCTATGAAACTGATTCTCTCTATTCTTTCTGACTAACTATTAAGACTACAGCATGGCTGTTATATATGCAGTAATCAGTTAGGCAAGAGGTGGTGAATTGCCAACTGTCAAGTAACAGCTTTGTAACCAACTTGGCTGATGTGGCAGTGCTAGCTGTCATTCTTCACTCAGCTGATACTCTTGCTGATCACACATCTTAACATCCCCCCTCAAACTGGAATGACATTCTGACATTCCTAGTTTGGTTAGGAGTTCCTGAAACTGTGCTGATGGTAGAATTTTGGTAAAAATATCAGCAATTTGAGAGTTAGTAGGCAAATACGCAAGTTGTATTAGTCCTTCCAGTACTTTATCCCTTGTGAAATGCACATCAATCTCTATGTGTTTTGTTCGTTCATGTTGCACAGGATTCTTAGCAATATGTATAGAACTCTGATTATCACAGTGGAGTGTGACTGGATCATGCATGTCTAAGCCAAGCTCACTAAGCAGCCGAACTAACCATGTAATCTCAGATGATGCTACAGACATAGCTCGATATTCTGCTTCTGCAGAACTCTTGGATACAATTCCTTGCTTCTTAGATTTCCAACTGATTGGAGATTTCCCAAGTAACATAATGTAGCCTGATATTGATCTTCTTGTATCTTGACATGCTCCCCAATCTGAATCAGTAAAAGCTTGTAGAATCAATTTATTGCTTGCATTAAGAATAATGCCTTGTCCAGCTGTAGAGGCCACATAATTGAGAGTGTGTAAGAGGGCTTGGTAGTGTGGAACTCTTGGACACTGTAGAAACTGACTAAGATGTTGAACAGTAAATGACAAATCAGGTCTTGTGTGAGTTAGGAAATTTAGTTTTCCTACCAGAGATCTGTATATTGAGGGATCAGAATACTCATCACCACCTTCTGCAGTAAGTTTCAAGTTGATGGGAAGTGGTGTGACTACTGATTTGTGAGAACCAATCTCTATCCTTGCTTCCTTTAACAGTTCTTTTGTAAACTTCCTTTGTGACATAGAAATACCAGTTTCTAAGTAACCAATTTCTATTCCCAGAAAGAAGCTCAGCTGGCCTAGATCCTTGATACTGAAAGTGTCATGAAGATGCATTTTGAGATTCTGAATTTCTTCCTTATCATCTCTAGTTAGTATGATATCATCAACATAAACTGCAATTATAGTTGTAAGCAGATTATTCTTCTTGATGAAGAGTGAATAATCATTTTTGGACTGTATATACCCCCTTAATTGCAGTTCACCTTGTAATTTTGCATTCCACTGTCTTGAGGCTTGTTTGAGACCATAAATTGACTTTACAAGTCTACAAACAAGATTATGAGGATTATCATAACCTTCAGGAACCATCATGTAAACTTCTTCCACTAAATCCCTATGTAAAAATGCATTATTGATGTCTAACTGATGTAAAAACCAGTGCTTGTGTGCAGCTAAAGCCAATAAGCATCTTACAGTGGTCATTTTTATGACTGGTGAAAAAGTTTCTTGATAGTCAATTCCCCATTGCTGATTGTAGCCCTTTGCTACCAATCTAGCTTTGAATCTTTCCACAGAGCCATCTGCCTTTAATTTGATCTTAAAAACCCACTTACATCCTATTGCCTTCTTGCCTTTAGGTAATGGAACTAAGTCCCAAGTATGGTTATCTTGTAGAGCTTGTAATTCTTTCTGCATTGCTGTAATCCATCTAGAATCTTTACAAGCTTCTGCATATGTCTTAGGCTCAACCAATGAATCAGTCTGTGCTAAAAAAGAATGATGAGCAAGAGGCAGATAATGAGAAGAAATGAGATTACACCAATGTTCTCTCTCCTTAAAATTGAGCTGACTGGTATTGCAAATATAATCCTGCAGGAATATAGGCTGCTTGGATACTCTGGTACTTCTTCTTGTATCTATTAAAGAATTAGAAGAGCTAGAAGAACTAGAAGAAGAACCATGAGTTTCATGACTGGAATTAACATGATTAAAATAATCATCTGCAGAATTGTCATCTGAAATATTTTGAGTAAAAATCTCAGGAATATCAGAGAAGTCAAAGTCAGTCTGACTAGTTGTGATAGGAAGGAAAAACTTAAACTGGTTTTCATGAGTAACAGACTGTAAGTGGAAAGGAAAATGCTGTTCATGGAACTTAACATCCCTTGACACAGATACTTGCATAGTTTGAGTGTTCAGTACCTTATAGCCCTTCTGACCAGGAGGGTAACCAATGAAGACATGTGGAACAGCTCTGACATCAAACTTTTTCTTGTGAGGATCAAGATTAGAGACAAAGCATAAACAGCCAAATACCCTCATAGAAGATAAGTCAGGAGGATCATGAAAAAATTTCTCATAAGGACTAACATTATTAAGAACAGTGAGAGGCAATCTGTTAATAATGTGTGTAGCAGCTAAGACACATTCTCCCCAGAATTCAATTGGAACTTTTGATTGAAAAAATAAAGCTCTAGCTGTGTCTAGTAAATGTCTGTGCTTCCTTTCAACCACCCCATTCTGCTGTGGAGTATAAACACAAGTCTTTTGATGTTCAAATCCTTTGAGAAGTAAATATTCTTGCATTGCTCCTCCACAAAACTCTGTACCATTATCAGTTCTTACCACTTGAATGTGTGCAGTATGCCTATTCTCAGCATGTTGAACAAAATCTTTGAAGGTTTGAACTACATCAGATTTGTGTTGCAATAGAAAAACCCAAGTCATTCTAGTGAAGTCATCCACTATAGTAAGAAAAAATCTGCATTTATTATATGTAGACTCCTTATATGGTCCCCATACATCCATGTGTAGCAATGAAAAAATTGAAGAAGTCTTAACAGAACTAGTATAGAAAGGATTTCTAGCTTGCTTAGCAACTGGACAAACTTGACAAATATTATGTAGAGTACAAGGTTCTTGAAAAATTGTTTTGACATGATGAAGCATAGAAACAGGAATGTGCCCCAATCTTAGATGCCACAACTTGATCTTGTTTTGTGATTCCTCTGTCATTGACTTTGCCACCATACAGTCTGGTGAATGCTCAGGTTCAGCCAAATAGTACAGACCCTCTTTCAGTTCACCAAGAAGCTGTTGATTCATTGAATTGTTCTGAAGAAAGCATTGGTTATCAGTAAAAGAAACTGTACAGTGCATATCCTGACACAGTTTTGGTATAGAAACCAGATTGAACTTGAAATCTGGAACATACAAAACATCTCTCAAAATCAAGTTACCACAAATATGAATATCCCCCATCTGTGTGACTAATACCTGTTTCCCATTTGGAATAGTAATGTAATTTGCAGATCCAGTTACAGCTTTGCATTTAGTAAATAGGGAAAAATCAGAGCACATGTGATCTGTGGCTCCACTATCCACTATCCAAGAATGCTTAAAAGAAACAAGACAAATTTTACCTGCAACATTTGCAGCCTTTGCAATAGTACCATCCAAATTGATGTTTTCTTTTCCTAATAGCTTCAGCAGTTGAGAGTATTGAGTAGCAGTGAACCCTTCATCTTTCTGTCCTGCAATTTCACTAGTGTTGTCATCATTATCCAAATGCACATTAGCAGCAACCCTTTTGTCTCTGTCTGTCTTGAAATTAGCAGGATATCCATGCAATTTATAACATCTCTGAACAGTGTGCCCTGGTGTCTTACAGTGATCACAAAAATATTGATTGTATTTGGACTTTTGATCTGTATTACCAGATTGCCTAAAAAACTTCCTATTAGCAGCAAATGCCATAACCTCATCATTAGACTGTGTAGGAGGTTGATAGAGTTTCTTGTGACTTTCTTCCTGCAACAAAAGTCTATACACATGAGAAATTGATGGAAGGGGAGACATAACCAGAATATTACCCCTCATTATCTCAAATCCATCATTTAGCTTCATAAGAAAATCCACAAGTCTTCTGTCTTCTTGAGATTTAATCAACTTCTGAATTAGAATGCCTGTACAATGTGTACAATCAGAAACAGGTAATGGATCTATAGCATCCAATTCATCCCAAATCATCTTTATCTTTGTGTAATAGCTAGAAACAGAATCTTGACCTTGCTTTAACTTGTACAAATCTTGCTGAACAGCATACAAGACTGTCCCTGAAGCTTGTCCATACCTTTCTTCCAAATTCAACCAAATTTCTCTTGCTGTCTTAAAGTACAGAACACTTCTTGCAATTGTTTGGTCCAGCACTCCCAAAATCCAAGAAATCATCATACTATTACATCTTTCCCAAGCTTTATTTGTAACATCAAGAACATCTGGTTTCTCAATGGAACCATCAACAAAACCAATCTTATTCTTAGCTGACAAACTTATCAATAGAGAACGTTTCCAATCACTGTATCCAGTGCCATCAAATTGAATAGAAACCAGCTTCATGCCAGGATTATCAGAAGGATGAATGTAATATGGAGAAATAGGATTCTGAGAAGGATCAATGGCAGCCATAACAACAAATGCACAGATAATCGAAGAAATGAACAGAATACTTCTCAAATCACAAATGTCGCAAATCTCTTAAGCACAGAGATCGATTCAATATCACAAACTCACAGAAATCAACAGCAGAATCAAGAAATCACAATATCGTGAAAAGAAAAAAAACAGTACTCTCAGGAGACACAAATCGAGAAATTCAACAAAATACTGGTGAAAACGAAGTTGATACCTTGAAATCAAGAACTAAAACAATGGAAGATCAGATCGAAACATCCATACGCTCTGATACCATGTTACAATACGTCGAAAACATTGCAAATCTTCCATTATCAAACACTAATCAACCATTACAGACTGTATGAACTGTTTGTATACACTGGATAGGATGAAAGAAGTAATGAAGAACTGCATTACAAAGCTACATCTATGAAACTGATTCTCTCTATTCTTTCTGACTAACTATTAAGACTACAGCATGGCTGTTATATATGCAGTAATCAGTTAGGCAAGAGGTGGTGAATTGCCAACTGTCAAGTAACAGCTTTGTAACCAACTTGGCTGATGCGGCAGTGCTAGCTGTCATTCTTCACTCAGCTGATACTCTTGCTGATCACACATCTTAAACAACTTTTACTTATAAGTTGCTTGAACGGAGCAAACAGTTAATGCATGAATAATTTTTTCGTGTATACAAAATTAATCATATAAAAATTAACAACAAACATGTCCGATGAACAAAACAAATATTATAAAAAAATAACCAACAAACATACATCACTAATAGTTAATTTATTGATATTAACCATCAATCTCATGTCACGACTATATTCTTTCCCCGCGTTTGGATTTGTCGACTCCAATATAGTGGTCTATAACTACCTTTGCTTGCAATAATCTTTATTTTTTTAATACTGTATAAACAACCTTCACTTATCGTTGCATAACAACGGCACCTCCGAGTTAGAAATCGATCAAGAGAACTATCACCGGAGAGAGGTAGGGTTGTGGTACTAAGAGAGAGGAGGTTGTGTTTAGATGATCCAAAACCCTACAATCTATAGGGGTATTTATAGGTGCAGAGAGACTTGTATGCTACTTTTTCCCATAATTAAATAATCTGAAACAAAATCAGATTAAAACTTTCAAGCTACCATATCCTATAAATAATTTGAAACAAAATCAGATTCTGAAACTTGCTTCTAATATACCCGAAACTAAAAAAGATGGTTCTAATTTTTGATATTTTTCATCCAAGAATTCCAAAAAATTGAAAAAATAGAACGGAGCGATGTGAGAGACGCCACCTACACGCCCCTAGCTTCTCCTTTAAAAATCGAGCAAGAGAACTATAAGCAGAGAGAGGTAGGTTTGTGGTATTGAGAGAGAGGAGATTGTGTTTAGATGATACAAAATCTTACAATCTATAGGGGTATTTATAGGTGCAGAGAGACTTGTGTGCTACTCTTTCCCATAATTAAATAATCAAAAACAAAATTAGATTAAAACTTTAAAACTACTATATTCTATAAATAATTTGTTTTTCCCATAATTAAATAATCTGAAACAAAATCAAATTAAAACTTTCAAACTACTATATTCCATAAATAATCTGAAACAAAATCAGATTCTGAAACTTGCTTCTAATATATCCGAAACTAAAAAAGGTAGTTCTAATTTTTGATATTTTTCATCCAAAAATTCCAGAAAATTAGAAAAATAGAACGGAGCGATGTGAGAGGCGCCACCTACACGCCCCCGCTTCTCCTTTATATAAGTATATGATTAATGATTGATTGATTTCAGAAGTAATTTATTTAAAAAAATTAGAAATGTATTCAAACAAAGTGGAGGATCATATATCAAGAAAGCGGTAAGCAATATTACATGCCATCCAATTAAAAAATTGTCAAGGTGTGCATATATTGTAAATTAGTTAACAGTAAGGGTCATGATCAAGAAAATCGATTTCTGCGTCAATTTATTCACGACTAAAAATTATTTTAAGATTTCTATATTTTCGCTAATGAAATATTTATCGTCAACAAATGGACGGGCATTGTTAAATTGCTTGTCAGAAGACAAATATTCACAGATGAAAAGTGAAAATGGACAATACAAAAATGGTTAAAAGGGCGTCCAATACAATCCATCCAGCCAAACTAGCATCCAATACTAGCCAGCTGCTATATGAATAAATAAAGCCTTGCTACTACTCTCCTCTTAGTCATCACAAACCTCATTTCATCAACCACAAAACAAAGGTAAACATGCATACCACTCTTTTTCATTTTACTCACTTTCCATGCAATTCCTTCCTTGCTACTTTCTTTGCTGTCTAACTTGTACTCATGTTTTTTAAGGTACATCTGCATGCATTCTCTTGTCTGGTTTTCTCAGTTGGTTTAATACTTTTACTGTCAAAACTACCTTCTACAGCTTAAATACTCCTCATGGCTCAACCTCTTCTCAGCATCCGTCACCGTTTCGAATCAACTTTCTCCAATCACCGCCAGGAGATCTTTCTGTTTCTCTCAAGGTGTGGCTACTATTCAACATACTCCCTCCAGTCCCAAATCGTTTGTCTTATTTGAATTTTTTGTGGTTAAATTGACCGAAATGTGACTGCCATTTACTTTTTATTCTTTTAGTAGTATAAATTTTATTACATGTGTAATATTTGGTCAATTAGACCATAAAAAAGTCAAGATTTTGGATGGAGCCACTATTACACTGCTATTCTTCTTTTCTGCAGTTTCAGTAATATTTATTAATTGTGTTTTTACATATTGTGGATTATAGAATCCAAAGTCATGGAAATGGGATCTTGAAGCCTCACCAGCTTTTGTCTGAGTTTCAAGCAATTAGCAAAATTGACAGGCTCAAACTAGAAGATTCTGCCTTTGTTCAACTGCTCAACTCTACACAGGTGTGGATTACTTGATCTTTTGGTTGTTTTACAAGAATCTTACGAACGTATTAGTTGATGAAATCGATTTGTGTCTATAAATAGGAAGCCATAGTTTGTTCTCCTTGGGTAGCACTTGCTATCCGGCTCAGGCCTGGTGTGTGGGAATATGTAAGACTTGATGTCCACCAGCTTGTTGTTGAGGAACTGACTGTGCCTGATTATCTTTACCTTAAAGAGGAACTCGTCAATGCATCGTATGTTTGATTCTTTGGTATCGTTATGTTTTTTTTCTAGATTATGTTTCAAGTGAGCATAAAAATGATATTTAGTGATGATACTTTTGATATGTTAAGAAGCAATGGCAACTTTGTCCTTGAACTAGACTTTGCCCCCTTCACTGCTTCTATTCCTCGCCCAACGCTTACCAAGTCAATTGGAAATGGAGTTGAGTTCCTCAACAGGCATCTCTCTGCGAAGATGTTCCAGGACAAGGACAGCATGCATCCACTTCTTGATTTTCTCAGACTCCACCACCACAATGGCAGGGTACTAAGACTACAACACAATACAAATTTTGTGACTGAAAACATAGTGTACTGAATATATAAAGATAACAGTACTTTTATGATTTCTTGCAGACATTGATGCTAAACAACAGAGTTCAAACAGTAAATGGTCTTCAAGATATCTTGAGGATAGCAGGGGAATATCTTTCTAAACTCCCATCAGACACACCATACTCTGAATTTGAGCACAAGTTCCAAGAGATTGGTTTTGAGAGGGGGTGGGGTGATACCGCTGAGCATGTTTCTGAAATGTTTCATATGCTTCTGGATCTTCTGGAGGCCCCTGATGCATGCACCCTTGAGACATTTTTAGGGAAGATCCCGATGATCTTTAATGTTGTTATACTGTCCCCTCATGGTTACTTTGCTCAAGAGAATGTTTTGGGATACCCGGACACTGGTGGCCAGGTGAGAAATGAGAAAGAGATGAAAAAAATATTTCTATTGCTGTGCATTTTCATTTTCTAATTTGAAATACTTCTCTAGGTTGTCTACATTTTGGATCAAGTTCCAGCAATGGAACGTGAGATGACTAAGCGTATAAAGGAGCAAGGACTTGATATCATACCTCGCATATTAATTGTTAGTGTGCATGATTTTGCTAATTCTTTACTTTTATCCAGATACATCCTTTATGGTTATACTGCATATTGCTTTATGCTCAGGTGACACGCCTTCTGCCAGATGCAGTAGGTACTACTTGCAATTTGCGCCTTGAGAAAGTGTTTGGAGCTGAACACTCACATATACTTCGGGTGCCCTTTAGAACCGAGAGGGGAATCTTGAGAAAATGGATATCACGCTTTGAAGTTTGGCCCTACATGGAGACTTTCACAGAGGTGAGACAATAGTCTTTCGTTTCCTATAATACACCAAGTTCTGCATAATATCTAGTTACTCAGATAGTCAGACATTAAACGCGTACGATTTCCAGGATGTTGCAAAAGAAATTGCAGTAGAGTTAAAGGCCAAGCCAGATTTGATCATTGGCAACTATAGTGAGGGGAATCTTGTTGCATCATTGCTAGCAAATAAATTGGGTGTAACCCAGGTATGAGCCCAGATTATGTGTGTGGAATGAAATCACATGTTTGCTCGAACCTTGTCTCATGTTAGTTTTACTTGTCACAGTGTACTATTGCGCATGCTTTAGAGAAAACAAAATACCCTGATTCTGACATTCATTGGGAAAAATTCGATAAGAAGTATCACTTCTCTAGTCAGTTTACAGCTGATCTTATCGCAATGAATCATACTGATTTCATCATCACCAGTACATTCCAGGAAATAGCTGGAAGGTAATAAACGAGTCCTTACTTATGATATATTAAATTCATCTGTAAATGCACCTTTAACCATATGTGTTTTGCTAAATTTTGTGGATTGTTTTTTATCTTTGTAGCAAGGATACTGTTGGACAGTATGAGAGTCATACTGCCTTTACCATGCCTGGATTGTACCGAGTTGTCCATGGGATAGATGTATTTGATCCAAAATTCAATATTGTGTCACCAGGTGCAGACACATCTGTCTACTACCCCTACACGGAAAAGAAAAGGAGGCTGACAGCACTTCACCCTGAAATCGAAGACCTCCTTTTCAGTTCAGTTGAAAATAAAGAGCATATGTAATTCTCTTTTTACTCATCAATAAATAATTCCCCTACATTGGATAGAATCTGATGTCAACACTCTTTTTGTCGAATGCAGTTGTGTCTTAAAAGACAGGTATAAACCTATACTGTTCACTATGGCAAGGTTGGATAATGTGAAAAACTTGACAGGACTTGTTGAGTGGTATGCTAAAAACCCCAAGCTACGTGCATTGGTCAACCTAGTAGTTGTTGGTGGAGACCGAAGGAAGGAATCAAAGGATTTGGAGGAACAAGCCCAGATGAAGAAAATGTATGGACTAATTGACACCTACAAGCTGAATGGTCAATTTAGATGGATATCTGCTCAGAAGAACCGTGTGAGGAATGGTGAACTTTATCGTTGCATAGCTGATACCAAGGGTGCTTTTGTGCAACCTGCATTCTATGAGGCTTTTGGTTTGACTGTTATTGAAGCAATGACCTGCGGTTTGCCAACATTTGCAACAATCCACGGTGGTCCAGCTGAGATCATTGTTCATGGGACCTCAGGTTTCCATATTGATCCTTATCATGGTGAGGAAGCGGCTGAGCTCCTTGTTAATTTCTTTGAGAGGTGCAAGACTGAACCTTCTCACTGGGAGACTATTTCAGCTGGAGGCCTGAAACGCATCCAGGAGAAGTAAGCACACAAGTCTTTCAATATTAAATTGTGTTACTTCTGAAATCTATTTAGCGTCGTGATGTTAGATGAAAAAATTCGTGTTT
The DNA here is from genome assembly GCF_001625215.2 of Daucus carota subsp. sativus. Classification (NCBI taxonomy): domain Eukaryota; kingdom Viridiplantae; phylum Streptophyta; class Magnoliopsida; order Apiales; family Apiaceae; genus Daucus; species Daucus carota. The sequence continues at coordinate 24,033,484 of NC_030387.2, read as the reverse complement.
TTTCTCTAGATACACTTGGCAAATCTACTCTGAGAGGCTGTTGACCTTGGGCGGGGTTTATGGATTTTGGAAGCATGTCTCCAAGCTTGACCGCATTGAGATCCGTCGTTATCTTGAAATGTTTTGTGCTCTCAAGTACCGCAACCTGGTGAGTTTCCTTGTCCTATTTCCTTCAAGTTCACACGCGTAATTTGCACAGATATTTGATATGGCTACTTAGTTACAGTAGCATTTTATTACAGAAACACTTTCCATATTTGCTTACTTTGTCTCAGGCTGAATCTGTTCCACTTGCTGTTGATTAATTCGGGACAAGAACAAGCATTGTTGCAGTCAAACAGAGTTTCTAAAGGTTTATTATGCTTATCAAAACGATTAATAAAAAGAAATAAAGTTCCGACGACAGAAGTATTCTGGGATTTCCTTATCCCCCGTATTTTTTCTTCCCTGCTGTGTTTTTTCCCTTTTTTTTAGTGTCAAACTGGTTGTGTCTTTGAGCTAACACTGTTAGCAATGTCAAAGATGTAATTCAGGGTCGTTTAACCTGTATTGCTTTCAGTTCCTAAATGTTCATTCGAAAATAAAGATCAGTCTTTGTTGCAAATTGTATTTTATTTTCCCTTCTTGCAAAGAAATGTATGTACGGTCTGATAACAGATCACAAATAACAGAGATAATTTTTATTTAGCAATTTCTTTTTGCAAAAGTTGTATTGTACCTTCTCCTTTTATCTAGTGAACCCAAGATGCTATTCTATTTTGTCAATTATTAATATACATGGAACCAATTTAGGGGATGCTGTTAGAATAAACGGGAGTAAACTAATTTTTTCATTACCTAAATATTTTAGGTAATCATTGTTTCAAAAATAGGGATCACTCAAGCACGGTTGGATAGCTTAGTGCTTAAGATTTTATCTTCTGTTGTTCCAGGTTCGACGGCTCACCCGAAATTTCTTCTCATATACTCGGTTATAAGTCATATTTGTAAAAAAAAGAAAAAGATCACCCGGAAATGCTGTCAGAGGAGTATTCTGTTGTTTTGTTCATCTCGCTGACGCGTACTTCTCTCCTCATTTCTCTCTCTACATGGAGCACAAACACACGAGTTGACAGAAACAAGCCATGGAGCCGAAACTGAGAAATCTGACAACAAGAGGCCTTGAACAAAGAAACACTCTCCTCATCTTCATCTTCCTCACTCTCATCACAACTCTCCTCGCTTCATTCCTTCCCCTCAACTCATCAAACTCTTCTTCTTCACCACTTGATCATCCATTACAAACTCACCCAACAATCAACAACGCTTGTACCAACACTCTCTACCCTTCACTCTGTTTCACTTCACTCTCCTCTGTTTCCAACCCAAATATCACTCTGCACCACATTCTTGAAATCACTGTGAACCAAACTCTGAGGCAAGTCAAGAATGCACGGCTTGTGTTCTTGATTAGGTTTGTGAGAAACCAAGATTTGAGTTTGCGAGAACAGAATGGCGTGCATGATTGTTTGGAGATGTTGGATCAGACTCTCTATGAACTTAGACAAGCCACTGATGATTTGTATTCAGTTCCTCGTTCTCAGGCCAGGTCTTATGGGAATCTCAAGACTCTTCTGAGTGCTGCAATGACTAATGGGAATACTTGTCTTGATGGGTTTTTTGATTTGGGGCTCGATTCGGATTATGAGGGGGGAATCAGAGAGGATTTTAAGGAACAGCTTCAGGTTCTGTTGAGTCCTATTTTGAAGATGATAAGTAATTCTTTGGCCCTGATCAAGAATTTGGAAAATCAGGAAAGCGGAGGAAATGTTACGAATAGTTCGGATATGTGGAGTAAGGAAAAGAAGGTTCTGGGTGGGATGACAGAAGCAGAGCTGATTGAAGTAGCAGCATCAAGATTGAGTAGTCCAAATGTTACAGTTGCAAAAGATGGTACTGGGAATTTTACGACGATCATGGAGGCGGTTCATATGGCACCAAACAAGAGTTCGGATCCTTATGTGATGAAGATTAAAGCTGGGGTATACTCGGAGAATGTGGTGATTCCAAGGGGGAAACATAATGTTATAATGGTTGGAGATGGTGTCAACTTGACAGTGATCATGGGGTCAAGAAACTTAGTGGATGGATTCTCTACTTTCAAGACTGCAACCTTGAGTATGCTTAATTGTCTTTTTGTTACTTCAATTAGTGCATTTCGATATCTAGCATACTGCAGTATAGTCAAATTTTGGGGAGCTGAGGTCTATATTTTTTATGTATCCAATTCTGTGCCGTTTGTGTTCATTTTACTACTTTTAGCAAGTAGAGTAGCAAAATAAGCAGAGTCAGTCAGACTACAAAAATTTAGGAATGTCATAAAAAAGCTTTAAACCTATGGAGAACTGCTGAGGAAATTGAAAGAGGTTGTTTGGGGGGAAATGTAGATCCTTAGTTTTAGTTCAATCATAATTTTAAGGGCACTTGTCTGTATCAATCCAGAGACCAAATTCCACTCAATAAGTAGTACAACATCTCTATTAGTGTTACAGATACTTTAGAAGAAAATAGCTTTATATAAAGTATAAATACGAAACGTAGCTAAAGATAAGAAAGCGAGAAATTTGTGTAAATCAATCTTAGTGAACAAAGAAACATAGTGCTGAAATAAAAATTGAATCCAGCACACACATAACTTGAGTAAGAAAAGTGCACCCCTTTGCTAATCTGATGAGCAGTGTCAGGAATTTCAATAAAACAATGCTTTCCAGTCGCCAGTGTGTATAACTTTGATTGCGGCATCTTTAGAGTCTCCCATTGCACACAAGTGACTGCAGATGCAGAGGACATACTTGTATATGCTTATATATCTAGCATACTGCAGTATAGTCAGATTTTTAGGGAGCTGACGTCTATATGTTTTATGTATTCAGTTCTCTGCTGTTTGTGTTCATCTTACCATTTTTCCCCCCTAAATAAGTTAATTGATATAAAGATTGAAGGAATGTAATTTTAGTCAAAGAGTCCTTTCATGGTCATATTTGGGTTAATCCGGTTGTTTTCTTGTCATTTTAGTTTTGATTTCGGTGTATCGTGTTGAATTTTGTTCCATGGATATGAATATGCACATTCATATGCAGGTGTGATTGGAAATAGATTTTTGGCAAGGGATCTCACCATTATAAATACATCAGGCCCAGAGAAGCATCAGGCAGTTGCACTAAGAGTGACATCGAATGCTGCTTTTTATCATTGTGAAATCATCTCTCACCAGGACACCCTTTATGCACATTCTCTGAGACAGTTCTACCTTGAGTGCACAATCCAAGGAACAATTGATTTCATCTTTGGAAACGCAGCAGCTATATTTCAGAGCTGTCAGATACTAATCAGAAAACCGAATCCTGGTCAGGCGAATATGGTCACAGCCCAAGGCAGACAGGATCCAAATCAGAACACTGGCATATCTTTGCAGAACTGCACCATTATAGCTGCACGCAATTTTTCCATGGCTGAGAGGCAAAACTTCTCGACGTTTTTAGGTAGGCCATGGCGGAACTACTCCAGGACTGTAATTATGAAGAGTTACATCGGAACTCTTGTACATAGGGAAGGATGGTGCAAGTGGAACAGTTACAGTACTCTAGATACTGTGGACTACATCGAATACAAGAATTTCGGGCCAGGATCAAATACAACACAGAGGGTCAATTGGCCAGGGTACAAAAATAATTGCAGTGATGATATTGCTAGACAGTTTTCAGTGGAGGAGTTTCTACGGGAAGATGATGACTGGTTAGAGTCCACAGCTTTTCCTTTTTTCAATGCATATACACAGAATAGAAGTGTAGAACTGGACATGTAATTTTGATTTGTTCATATATAACATCCCAGTGATTTCTTAGTTATCTTTCAATCAGATGAAATGAAGCTCAACTCCAGTTCAAGTGAATGGTAGGTATGTACACAAACATAAATGAAGCTTAGCCAGCTGAAATAAATAGAATCCAAAAGAAAACATAAATGTGGGAAAATTTATGTTTCGGTATTGATATAATTTTCAAAGGGATCCGTAATCTTTGGAAATACGTTGTGATAAAAAGTTAGATAAATTAAACAATCTCAATCGAATACCCTCAGATTTCATGAATGAAAAAAATACTTTAAAATACCAATCCAATACACTCCTAAGTTTTTAAGAAGTGAAAAGCTACACTATAATTATTGGACATCCCATATACATTAGATTTTTGAAACTATGGTTCTACAGAACTTTAATATATTCCTCACATTTTTAAAAGGGGAAGAGCCACACGCCCTAGGTGGATAGATAGAAAGCTTGGTATTGCCTAATAAATCAAATGAAATGCATATTTAGAATTGTTTTCCGACAAGTACTCAGAAGACTTATTAGTTTAGTTACGGCCTTCTAGAAACAGAGGGCGAAAAGCTATGCGACCAAGTGCCATTACATTAAGAAAAAAAACAATTTGGAATAATATTGAAAGCTAAATTCACAATATCTTGTAGTATATTTAACCAATCTTTTGTTACTTTGATTCTGTTTGGTAGAGTTTCACAGTCCAGAGAATTCTTGATCGGTCACATATAAAATTAAGATTTAAGGCTTGTTTGGAGATTACCGGTTAGCTGTTAACGGATTAAATCAGATGTTTTGATTAGCCGATTGAAATAGATCTTTTGACTAGCGGATTGAATTAGCTGTTTCTCGTAAAACTGCTTGCTAAATAGCTGATTGATTAGTTTTTTCTGACACAAACCAAAACCTCTAACCCAAAAAACTCTTCAAGGTAGCTTTTTCAAAATTAGCCTTTTGGATCAAAACCTCTATTTCAATTCGCTAACTACCATACCAAACACTCACTTTAGCGGAATCTAGTGGTCAAATCTCTAAAACACGTCAAACTTCTAATTTTACTCCAAACCTCTGACTTTCAAACTGAGCCTTAGTATTAAATTGCTTCATTCTCCAGCAAATTGTCCTCATGATCTGATACCAACTAATGTTTTCTTAGTTTACTTTGTTTCCTCGTAATATAATTATCAAAACCGCACATATATCTTATATCAAATAGATGGAACTTTTTTTTTAACGGTTTTTATTTGAACTTTTGAAAGTTGTATGAGGCGAAAAGCCTATACTAGTTTATATAGAATATGTTAAGCCGTTAAGAAGACGTTTCGATCATGAGAATAAAAATCGGAAATGAAAATATAGGTATGAGAATGAGGAAAATGAAATCTCAAACTTATACCTTAAACCTCCAAAATCTGTATGAGTTTTTGATATTCAAGTGGGGACCGGAAGGTCCTCCAAAACCCGCATATGAGTTTTTGATATCCAAATGGGGAGGTGAGTATAGGATGTATTCATTTTTTTTTTTCTCTACTTAAGTAATTGAATATTAATATAAATTAATAATTGATTTTTTACAAAAATTGTATATATTGATTCTGACACTTCACCAAACACATTATATATCTGATATGATACCTCATAATCACACCCGCTTAACCCGATTCCTCCTTCTAACCTCATACCACTCCTCAAACCAAACGACACCTAAGTGGGGTTAGAGTTACCGTTCTATTTAACAAAATTGCTAATTCAAATACAAACAAGTGATTTTGAAATTACGATTTTTGTTAACCGGACTCATTAACCATGAATTAGACGCTCCTAAAACTGTTGCAAGTAATAATAGTCGGTAGAAGATGCAGGTTGTCATTGTGCAGCTGTCGAGACGAATTTGGTTGAACAGAAACATCCTTCATCTTACCAAAGTTTAATGGAAGCCCTCTTACTACTCACTATTACACACTACAACTCGAGTCCCGGTGGCTTAGAGTTTTACCACAAACCAATTGAATTAAACATCAAGTTGAGCCCAAGAATATGTGTGTTGCCAAGGAGTGGAAGACACGAACTGTTACAAATGTGTTGTGTTGATGGCTAGCTGGACATCAACTAATAATAGCAAGCTCTAAATAGTAAGCTCTAACGTAAGTTGACACAATCATACTTGCTTATATATATTCAATTTCATTCCCGTCACGACCGTCATATTAAATTTCATGGATATTACATGCCTATATAAATATCCTCTCCTTCTCATGCATTAGCAGCAGACTTGACTTTCATAACACAATGACGAATTCATTTATGATATCGTTGTTGGTGAAATGCTTTCACTATAAATTAATATACGATATCGTTAGCAGAGGCTTTTGTTTCGATATATATAATATGGACTAAGTTCTACGGAGTACACAAAAATATTAAAACAGATAAATTTTCGAGGTTTGAAACAGATGAGTGGCTGCCGAGTTGTTTATTAGTAATGGAGAAGAGAAGCAACACAAAAGGCATTGCTTTGAATTGGTTGAGTGGCATTTATTTTCATTCTTTGCTCTCTCTCGCTTTGCATGATTTACTTTCCCCAATTTTGTGCTATTACTGCTGTTTCGAACCTACTGCGCGCTCATTCATAGTTATACTATATATTTGCTTGTGTTAATTTATTCGAGATCATGAAAACCAGTCGCTCCTCGTCGAGATCTTCAAATTATAGCCGCGCTTTTGATCTTCCTCAGGATCATATTCGTTGTGATGATCATGGTTTTGAGTACAATGGTGGAGGAGGAGCAATGCTGCCGGTTTTTCTTAATGACCTCGGACGAAACGCTGCTGATCAACGACGTGGTGGTGATTATGATGATGATGATGATTTAGTACAGGTGACGTTAGAGCTTGAGCAACGGAACGACTCTGTTGTGCTCTGTAGTATTGCTCCTCATCCGGCTAATATTATCTGTGATACTAATTGCTCTTTAGCTTCGACTTCTTCTGTTGTGGCCACTGGACGCAGCAGCCTTTCTGCGAGTGCTAGAATTGGGCGCAAATTTCAGTGGCTGAGAACGCTGTCGTTTTCATCCACGGAGGTTAATCATCTGGATTTAAGCACGCGAGATGCCATGAAATTGAAGGCTAAGCTTGTTAGGATGAAATCCAGTGCTCAACGAGCACTTGGAGGACTACGGTTTATTAGTAAGACTACAGGTGATTCATCGGAGCCTAATGAGCTGTGGAAAGAAGTGGAGTCCCGATTTGATTCTCTTGCCAAGGATGGACTTGTTTCTAGACATGACTTTGCTGAGTGCATTGGTATTTCTAGTCACACCGGCCCTCGTGCATCTTGAGGCACTAATTTTCACAGATTTTTTTTCTTTTGATATATCAAGTGATTAATCACCGGTGTTTGATTACATGACAGGGATGGCCGACTCAAAGGAATTTGCGCTCGGTGTGTTTGATGTACTGGAAAGACGACGTCGCCATCAGAATCAGAAGATAGGACATATCACTAAAGATGAGCTTCATGACTTCTGGTTGCAGATTACAGACCAGAGTTTTGACGCTCGTCTTCAGATTTTCTTTGACATGTATGAAATTTACTGTCCGCGTCTAATAATTCAAAACCATTAGATTTAAGATATGCATCTTCAGCTAAAAGAGAAGATTCAAGCCATTGATATGATTAATAATTTTGGAATAACATGGATATTATAACTCTGGAGACCAAAATAATTATAATCACAATCACAGGCACATATATTCCTTATTATGTCACGATAATTGATTATTGAGATTTGTTAATTTCTTCTCAGGGCGGACAGCAACGAAGATGGAAGAGTCACAAGAACTGAAGTGCAGGAGGTAAGAATTTTCTCGAGTACCTAGTGTTTATTTCTTTGTTCTTATTGTAAAATTAGTCGAATAATGTATATTCTTACCTAACCTGCTACTGTATTACTCAAAATCAATTCATTAGTTCAACTTCTTTATTCATAGAGAAGATATATTGTTACTCTAAAGATGACTACTGCCAGGCATAAGTACTGCACACTTAATTTTTTTTTTTTTTTTTTTGTGTGGAGTTAAAAAAATGACTCTCATTACTGTAACAAATTCAATCTGGTGACAAGCTAACAGATTGTTGTTGGAAGTTTGTCATTCTGGGAGTCAATATTATGTAACGTAATGGCTGACTGGCTGTGAATCTCTGCAACCAACTAAAGATATATATGATCCAAACATGTATTCATTGACTTACACAAGTATAAGGCATCACATAGAGATAAGTTACTTAAAGCAACAGCATTAATTAGAATGTACCATGATGTTTGTTTTCTTCGTTACAGCTAATTATGCTTAGTGCATCAGCAAACAAGTTATCCAAACTAAAAGAGCAGGCAGAGGAATATGCTGCGCTGATCATGGAAGAATTAGACCCTGAGAATCTTGGGTACATCGAGGTAACCTGTATACTGAGCAGAAAACATTCTCATTTCATCGTTAGATTCGTTACATAACCCTTCTTTTCATAGGAATGTCTTAATTGTATACGGATATTGAACATCAGATTCCTGAGGATTTTAGACATTTTACATATTCTAAGCAACTGTTAATGAGGGTAAAGAGCGACTTTTACTGTTTATTCATTTTCCTGCTCTAGATTTCGGCTTCTATGATGTCAGACACTCCTACCATCTCCAAACCAGATTTTGAGAAGAAATAATTATATGTCTGTATCTTATTCTTATCTATACATGTATCATATCCATTCCAATATCTATACCGCTTAACGTATAGCTACTAACCAACATGTACATCTACATTTATTTTTTAGCTATGACATCTTCTCATATGTGATAGTTTGAACACTTGTTATGGTAGCATCCCTTATATCATCTTTTGCTGTTTAATATTGTGATACCAACTAAAATGCTAGAGTCAACGTTGATGAATATGACAAGTAATCAACATGTTGGCCTTTGCCTTTTGGTTGGCAAACAGATAGCTGCATCTATGAACTGTTTGTTATCGTTTGACCTTATAATTAAGAAATATTCTGATCTCAGAATGACAGATGTTTCTCGAATACCCTAATGTAGTAGGTATGAATAATTAATAATGAGGAGGAGATGCCTGATACCTTTCGAAGAATGATAAATATTTTATTTGTGGAGATGAAATGTGCCTGACATGCAGTTTATTCAGTTATGGCAGTTGGAAGCACTGCTACTTCAAAGGGAAAACTACATGAACTATAGCAGACCTCTGAGTACAGCTAGTGTAGGCTGGAGCCAAAACTTAAATGCTTACAGGGCCGGTGTGGTGTGTAGACTGCGTTTTAAACTCAAATGCCTGGTATTAGAGAACTGGCAGAGGAGTTGGATCTTGTTGCTATGGCTGTCAGCCATGGCTGGACTCTTTGTTTGGAAATTTATACAGTACAAGGAAAAGGCAGCATTTCAAGTTATGGGCTATTGCTTGACAACGGCCAAAGGGGCAGCTGAAACTCTGAAGCTTAACATGGCACTCATTCTTTTACCTATTTGTAGAAATATACTGACATTTCTCCGGTCTACAAGGGCTAGGCTTTTCATCCCTTTCAATGACAATATTAATTTTCACAAGGTGAGAGAATGATCAGTGTTACTACTGTTTCGACCAAGTATAGTTATTCAGATTCCTCCACTGTCTGGAACATATAAAAAGCCAAATCAAATTTATTATACATGCCATGAAGAACAGAAGAAGCATGGTTTGCTATCACAAATGCAGAATAAGTAATTTGATATAACCAGGGACAATCTATTACAATTAGTCTTGTGTAGAATCAGAAGTTGTAAAGAAACTACAGAGGCCAGCTTTTATAATAAACAGTGAGTCATATTTCATAGATACATATCTGATACTTGTAAAATGCCAAATTTTCAGATAATTGCTTATGCTATAGGGATTGGAGTACTGATCCATGCAGGCAACCACATGGCTTGTGATTTTCCTCGTCTCATCAAATCATCGCCTGATAAATTTGCCGTCATAGCCTCAAACTTCGACAACAAAAAGCCCAGCTACAAATACCTTCTGACCGGGGTTGAAGCAATTACTGGGATTTCCATGGTTGTGTTATTGATTGTTGCATTTACCCTAGCAACCCCACACTTTCGGAAAAATGTTTTGAAGCTGCCAGTGCCTTTGAATCGATTAACTGGATTTAATGCATTCTGGTTCTCCCATCACCTTACTGCTCTAGTCTACGTACTGCTACTAGTCCATGGAAACTTCTTGTTCTTGGTCGACAAATGGTACCAGAAAACAGTAAGAACCTATATACCACTCTATTACTTTTTAATTCTAATCTTTTGATAATAAAAAAAGATTAGTCTTTATAAACTGCTGAAGCATTATGTTGGATTCTCAGACATGGATGTATATTTCTATTCCCTTGTTGCTTTACGTGGCTGAGCGATGCCTGAGAACATTTCGATCAGAATATCATTCTGTTAAGCTATTGAAGGTAATGCATTTAGTGTTTGTCTTTCCTTTAAAATAGTTAAAATTACGGAGTCTTGTTCATGATATCATAAATTTTTACAGGTTTCAATTCTACCAGGAGATGTCTTCAACATAATCATGTCAAAACCAAGCGGATTTAAGTATAAGAGTGGGCAGTACATATTTCTTCAATGCCCATCAATATCTCCTTTTGAATGGTAATTTTTCTTTTCCCAGCTGATAAGCAATTTCCATTTTGTGACTAGCACTTCTTTTGAAAAGTAAAATATCTTTCTAAACAACCATTCAGGCATCCATTTTCTATTACTTCAGCACCAGGAGATGACTACCTCAGTATTCACATTCGGACAGTAGGAGATTGGACGCAAGAGCTAAAACGGGTATTTACAGAAGACAACTGCTCGCCATGTATCATTGGCCGAGCAAAGTTTGGACAACATCATGTAGATCAAACAGGGTGAGTGCATTATCTTTATTAAGGTGTTGTAATGTTAAAATTAATTGATTACCCTGTAGAATTACGATGTTCACAATCTCATCAAACATATACCTTATGCAGTTTGCCCAGATTGTTCGTGGATGGACCTTATGGTGCTCCAGCTCAAGATTACCAAAACTATGACATCTTACTTCTTGTTGGACTTGGAATTGGAGCAACTCCTTTTATAAGTATTCTCCGAGATCTAGTTAACAATACAAGAACATTTGAAGATCAAACGGTGAGTAGGATCAATTTAGCAGTGACATTGCTTTCCTAGTAGGTAGTAGTGTTTGCTCATGATTCTCATCCATATTATGGTACTTGTTGCACTGTTGCTGTCTTAGGATTCAAATACTGATAATAGCAAGTCAGAAGATAGCGTAACTAGCTTTGCCTCTTCAAGTATGACACCAAATGAAAAAAAGAAATCACAGAGGACTAGAAGTGCACATTTCTATTGGGTTACCCGAGAACCTGGCTCCTTGGAGTGGTTCGAAGGAGTAATGAATGAAGTAGCAGAGATGGACCATAAGGTAAGAGACTCGGGACTGGAAGAATATTTAGTTTGATTACACTCATGTGCTAAACACCAGATAGCTCATCTCAATAATTTTCATAATTAGACCTTGATTTAGTTGTGGCTAATAATTTCTTTTAACAGGGCCATATAGAGATGCACAACTATCTTACTAGTGTTTATGAAGAGGGCGATGCAAGATCGACCCTAATAACAATGGTTCAAGCTCTCAACCATGCCAAACATGGTATTGATATCCTCTCTGGAACCAGGGTAAGTTACTAATATTACACTTATTGTTATCTTATCCATTTAATAAGTCTTACTAGACAATTCAAAGGTAATGTTTTTATGCAATGTGGCGATAAACACAAGCACTTCATTTTCAGGTGAGGACACATTTTGCAAGGCCAAATTGGAAAGAAGAGTTGACAAAAATAGCTCTGAAGCATCCTTTTGCCACAGTAGGTAAGATTTCATGTAACCTTAACTAGACTTGATCACCTCGAATCGAGTTGAGAACTGCAAAAGAAGAAGCAAACACCTGCAATTTGTTGTGATGATTTAGAGATGCTGATTAAAAAGGCATTGTGCTTTGCAGGTGTGTTTTACTGCGGAATGCCCATGCTTGCTAAAGAACTGAAGGAGCTGTCACATGAGTTAAGTCACAAGACATCGACGCGATTTGAGTTTCACAAAGAATACTTCTAAAGAGGATGCTCAAGAGATGATATATGCAAATGAATCAGAAGAACACAAAGAATGCATATGCTACACACTACATGTACTGAGGCAATTATTAGATTAGGAAATTTAATGAAGATTCAGGAAGATATTATGTATTCTTTGACAATTGACACTACTAGAAAAATGAATAAGCATGGAGCCTCTGATTTGTATGACAATGTCCATTTAATGTGAATATGTGATTGTTAAGTGTTTACGCAGGAATTATGATGTTGTATGGAAACTGCAGCACTACTAAAAAACTGTTAATTATCACTCTCTCCCAGATTAATGAAATGAGACTTGCACACTGTCTAATTTAATAATTTGTCTTTTTAACTATAAGTTAGTAAAAAAAAAATTCATATAACCTTTAAAAAAATTAGTATGTAGCTATACACTGTCAATGAGTTGGCGTTTGAATTATATACTAAATTTTGGGGGCTTTATAATTATATACAGCGTTCTAAAAAATAAAATAAGACTTAATCGGTGAAAACATGAAATAAGAAATCAGATTGAGTGGATATTAATCAGATGAATAATTAAATAATCAGATATTTAATCAGTTTGTTGAATTGCAAAACATGGATTAATCGGTAAAACAGAGCTTGTACGTAAAAATATCAGTTGAAGTTATTAAAAAGAAAAACAAAAAGATATATGGAGGTGGGAGAGTAAGGTGTCTGGGGTGGGAATAAAGCCACAACTTTTCTTATCTCAACTCCAACCATTTCATAGTGAAAATCACAGAAAGTTTTGTTTACATCTTCTGAAAGCTTCTAACATCTACAATGGCTTCCCCTTGTGCTACTGCATCTGCATCCATATCCAAACACACTCTTCTTGCTTCTTCACTCTCCACTCACTCCCCCACACAACATTCTCCTCACTTTCTTACCAAATCATCTTCGCATTCTCAAATTTATGGTCTCAAGATCACACATTCCTCTTCTCTCTCCACCCCTTGTTTTTCCACCAAGATTTGCACCATTTCTGCCAAGGTACTTTTTTTTTTTTTTTAAATTTAAAATTTCAAATTTTCTCAGTATGTAATATCTATTGGTTGAATTTGTGCTGTCAAGGTGAATAAAGGGTCAGCGCCTCCAGCATTCACATTGAAAGATCAAGATGGCAGGAATGTTAGTCTTTCGAAATTTAAGGGCAAGCCTGTTGTTGTTTATTTCTACCCTGCTGATGAAACCCCTGGCTGCACCAAACAGGTCTCTTTTTCTGATCCTTTTTTTTTTTTTTTTATGAATTTAATCTTATTTCAATTGTTTATGTCATCTTTTGTTAGTTTACATTTGGTCTTGTTGGGAGGGGGAGTGAGAATGGCATGTTATAATCTTGTGTGAATAAGGGGACTCTTGTAAATGTTGTTGGTTTCCCCTAACAAGTTTTTTGCAGGCATGTGCTTTCAGAGATTCTTATGAGAAATTTAAGAAAGCGGGCGCTGAGGTTGTCGGGATCAGTGGTGATGATGCGTCTTCACATAAGGTAATGCAAGCTTTGAGTTTGCTACTTCGTTTCTCACCTTAGACTGTTTCACTAGCAACATTTTCAAGTAATTTATAGTTACTCTGAAATGCTCTATTCTAGCGTGCCTAGAATTTGTTGTTAAGTTTGCTTAAATGTCTGTCTAAACATTATCATTCAAGCAACTGTGTTGTCCCTTTTGAAATGTGTGACATTTATATGTGCCTATGTATTGTGTTAGAGCATCTCATAGTAATAAAAGCTATAGGTCTGTTAAATCGGACAAGCTTTGAAAAATTATGTAGGAATTGTTTTTTTGATATTATTGGAATTGAATGGTTATTTTAACACATATACAAGCTGATTGCTATATCAATCTGATACTTAGGTACTGAAATCTTTTTATTAGTCTCCTAGTTCATCAGATTCAGGAATATTCAGCACCTTTATATCTGTAATTTGATCTTTCATCAATTGTGGCAGCACATCAGTTCTTTTGAAAAGTGCGTTGTTTTGATGTGCCCTGTGAAGATACAGAGCACAGGAATGTATCAGTTCTCGCCTTTTTTGAAACTATTTTCTTTTCTTTCACAGAGAATTGGAAGTCCGACTCTGATGTCAACTAAACCAGAATATTTTCTTTGCTTAGGGCTTTCACTTAATAACCTGATATAAAATTATGGGGCCTTTGTTTTGGTTTAGAGGGGTTTTGTGCGGCCATTGCCCTTCCCTCGGTTTATGCATTTTCCTTTGTAGTCATTATGGGGATAATTTTTACACTTAACACAATATTTCAAATTGGTGTAGGCATTTGCAAAGAAGTACAAACTTCCATTTACATTGCTGAGTGATGAGGGTAACAAGGTCAGAAAAGATTGGGGTGTGCCATCTGATCTTTTTGGTACTTTGCCTGGACGACAGACATATGTCCTCGACAAAAATGGGAAGGTTCAGCTCATCTACAATAACCAGTTTCAACCTGAAAAGCATATTGATGAGACATTGAAGCTGCTTCAAAGCCTTTGAGCGTTTCTTATCAACAAACTCATGGTATCTGGTTCTTCCTCTGCTGTTTCTTTAATTTGATTTTGTAATCTTAGGATATTTCTTACACTTGTACAATCTGTATCTCATGAAGAGTGGTACTATAAATAATATCTGATATTCGAAATTCAGTAACAGATATGATGTAATGCTCGTACATGGGTATAATTTTCTTCTATATTGTTCCTGGACTTAGCCATGAACTGACATTACAATTTTTAGTGGAGCCAAAATTATCTAGGTGAGACTGATTCCAAAGTTTGAGAACTCGGAAACTTATTCAGTAAGTACTTGGACATATTTAAATACAAAAACAAATGAATGATAATGGTTACAAATTGAATAGATCTATAGCACATCCAGTTAACGATTTCATGCTTTGTCTTCCTTGTGCTGTTCATAATCGCGACTGTTATATGCGCTAAATGCTTCAGAAAACCAGTTCTTCTTCCTCCATGAGCTCCATCCCATCTCTTCACAGATTTCATCACTGTGGTTGATACTGAATGTAGAAATGCAGTTCCTCTTGTAAAATCGTGTTGTGTTCCGCATAATTTCCATCTCTGTAGTCGTTTGTTCAAGCATCTTCTCAATGCTTGGAAGCTTGAATTGACCACCAAGAAGTCTAGCCAGCCATATACACCTGATCTCTGCAGTATGCAGGTTCGAAACACTTTCCACGTAACCCACAAATGCCATGTTTGGAATGAAAGGATGGATCGTACCCCTGTTTTGTAAAAGCAACACATTTCAGAGTAGATCAGGCATGAAACTCAATGTGATAAAAAACAATGTTTGACCTTCATGTGGATATAGTTTTCATACCTGTACAATGGCATGGCACCAGAAGGAGATTCCAATAAACTACGGAAGGGATCTGGCAATATGGATCTGACTTTTTTCTTGCCATCGAAACCAGTGGAAAGGAGCACTACATCAGCTTCTAACCTGGTATTATCTTCAAATTCAATTCCTCCTTCCCAAAACCACCATCTGGAAGCTCTTTTGAACATGATCTTTCCCTTATCAGCCTCAGAGAAGAAGCTCTCCGGCAAGATGGCCATCTGACAAGATGCATAATCTTCCTCAAACGGATGATCTGGTTTCAAGCCATACTTGCGCAGTGGGAGCTTCCACGCCAAGTAGGACTCGATGAACTTTGAAATTCCCTGCCTCTGTATGATTTGAAAATTATAATCATGTTCTTCATAATAATGAACTAGCTTATAGTTAAATAACGATAAGAATGTATATGAAAAATTTACCATAGGAGATGCAAAATGGCAAAGGATGGTCCTGAGGAGGCCTTGATTAGGCCTTTGATGGAGGAACTGAGAAAATCTAGTTGAATAGAACCAGTAAAATGGTAAACCCCAGATGGAGTAATGTGGAACTGTCCAATGCAATGTCCTTATTATCATTGTGCAAGCTTGACCTTCTGGACCTTTTTTCATAAAATGTTGCAGACAGGTCAGTATACATATATTAAAATTTAAGCTATGCATTTTAATAAGCATCAGTGAACTTAATTTAATAAATGGAGGAGGTTAGTAGAGTTTGTAGATTAAACTATACTCCATAGGCAATTATAAAATCAAGTCAAGTCAAGAACTGAATCAAACAATTCAATTTTGTAATAGTGATGTAGTCTTAACCCCCAGACATTTGACCTTTTAGATCTGTTTTTGTCTTTCTCACACATCCTTCTTCTTCTCTGACACTAAATCTTTCCAAATTATTATTTCTCACAAACAAATCATACAATCATCACTACACAGATAGCTAGTTACTAATTAATTAACTAAACATATGTACCTTGATTGGCTTCAGCACATTCAACAGCCATGTCAATGGCAGATTTCTTGTACCCAACCACAGCAACCTTTTTGTCTTTGACAAGTTCAACACTGCCTTCTTCATCCAGTTTGCTGTATTCCATGGAATGCATCACCTTCCCTCTGAATACCTCAGGCCCTTTGTTCTGAGGAAAGAGTGGCACTTTCGGTTCATCGCCATATTTTCCAGTGCACACCACCAGAAACTCAAAGGAATACCACTGCTCACAAAATTGTAACAAATTAACAATCTTAGCTTAAATGCACATAACATCACAACTATAATCAGTTGTTATAAATGTTAGTTCTATTGACAGATTTATTTTTTTTTGTCCCATTTTCTAAAATTTAATTTTACCAGTAAGCACATACGTATATAAATACCTCAACAATCTCTGATTGATTAGTCTGGACAGCAACCTCCCATACAGGTTTACCTGTACCAATGAAACTTCCCACTTCCGCGGTGGTCTCACGATCACCAACAAACCTGATCTCCACCACCTTTGAGTTGAATTTCACAAATTTAAGCAAATCAAAGCTGGTAGCATAGGAATACAGATAATCCAACACTTCCTGGTAGGATGGAAAGCTGGAATTATCCCTTTTAGTCCAAGGAAAATCCGAGAACTCGTAATCACAACGTGGAGTTTGGAGTTTGGTAGTGCGAAATGAGCAATGTTTCCACACTCCTCCAAGGGAGTCCGAGGACTCGAAAACCATGGGATGGAATTGGGAGAGCTGTTTAGCAGCAGCTATGCCACTAATACCAGCTCCAATGATACCAATTTTGGAGAAAATAGGCATAATGGGAGTGTGTTGATTTTTCTAGAGCTGAGAATTTGAGCAAAAGAAGAGAAAGTAGTTAGATATGGAAATGGTTGTTTTGATATGGAAAGGGAAGAGCTCTCTATTTATAGGGTTTTGCATGGAGAATAGCGGGTCATGGTCATGTACGAGCACGTGATATAGCTTCAACTTAAAAGTGAAAACCGTTTATATTACGGACAATGAACCTACTAACATGTCGAGTGGAGAAGCTTTATTATTACCTTAACTAACGGAGAGATAACTGGAAAGAAATATAGTTAACTGTTAATTTAGGGTAAATGTCTATTATATATTTCTCAATTACGGGAACAATGTCCAAAATAATGAAATATATGCATTTTATAGCATGCCTAGTCTTGACACACATATTTATATAGCATAACATGTATTTCTTAATACAAATATTTTCCAGTTACGTAGTTCAAGTTGAATTGATATGCTTTTTAATATCTTTCGGCTCAATACACATCACTACTAAAAGTGGCTATTTTTCGATTGTCACAATCTGATCGAAAAAGATTATTTTGACCAATTACAATCGAAAATAACTATTTTTGACCGCTTCACAATTGGTCAAAGTCAGACGACAAACGTATTGTATCGATACGAATCCCAACAAACGCATAGTTAACATGCGTATTCTCATCTCATTTATCAAAAATGTGTCATATCTTTCAAGTTAACTGGTGTGTTTACTATTATTTTCATCTAACACTTTTAGTTATTCTGGGCACGTTTAATGACAAGTGATATTTTGGACACTTGCGCATTAAAATAATGATAAAATAGTCATTTCTCGCTAATTTAATATATTTTTCTACACAATACGAAAGTGTTGTAAAAGTAAGAAATAAATATTTTGCACAAGTATTTTCTAATAGTTTTAAATCTACAAAACAATATTTATATCTTCAACTTCTTATTGAATCCACCGAAAAATAATTTAACAATGGAAGAAATTATTTGAATAAAAAATTAACAAATATTACTTCATAATACTACATTATTTACATAACGATATATATTCTAAGATAAAATAAATTAAAACACAACTAAACTTATATACTAAATATAAAACAACATGATCATGCATCATATTACAACCTTAAATGTAATATTTAGATGATTTTTAGTTTTGTCATGTTCATATGGTTGTTCTCAGCATTATCATATATGTCATCTTATACTCTCCCGCGTTTTGTTATGGTAATTAAAGGGACTCCCTTAATCAATCACACCCACTTCCAAAAACACGATCCGAAATTTTTATCAATTATTGCTTATTTGAGTTATTTCTCTACGATGGTACTTGTATAAGTAAAATTTTTATTGAACTTTATACTTTAGTTCTTAGTAAATTGTCTCTGTAATGACAACTATTGAATTAGTTCAATACAAGTTTAACCGGCGATTTGGCGATTGTTAGAACAAATTACAAAGTCACATAACAAACTTCACATATTATATAAAAGGACACTTCAAATTAAAATGATGTTTTAAAACACTCTAATCTTTCATTGGATACACATCATACTTCATCACATTATTTATGAAGTAACTTGTGTTCTCCAAGTTTTTTGATAGAAATTCAAATTGACTTGACTTGATTTATACAACACTAATTTGCATTAATACATATCATCAATCTCATCAAAAATTAAGCAACAATTCTGAAATTTTGATAACTCGCTTCAATATTTATATTCTTATTTTTAGTTGTAAATTATCCATTGATATATAAGTATCAATGAATTATTTCTGCACACATATAACATGATGTTTCATATTTCTCTCTTTTTCATCTTTATGAATTTTCTCAAGACTTTTATTATGTTGTTCATTTGCATCGAATTTATCTTATTCTTTGTTAAATCATTTTTCTAGAGTCCGTAGTCATATAATTTTTGCTACCATCTATTTCACTTCTTTGATAATTATTTTTACGATTTAAAAAATTTTCAGATTCTCTTGTATTAGGTGAAAATAGTCATCATACATATTGGTGACATGAACATTTTCATATTTTTAACAATAACACACTCTTGATTATGCTTAACTTTATATATGGTTCATAACCCTCAAGCAAGAACTTCTTTATTATCAAATGGTCTCATCGTCATCAAGTTTTGACTGAATTTTTTTTGCTGAAATTGCTTTTCATAAAATAAATTTATCCTAACATATGGAAGCGATGCTCTTTAGTCGAACAACCACCATCTTGACCTGCTTATTTTTAAGAACGTCACGACATCAAAAAATCTACCGAAAAATCTCTATATTTTAATAACGTTATTAGTTTATCAAATAATGAATACTCTATTATTTATCTATAAATTATAATTTTATTAATTTACATAATATTTTATACTGAATATATAATTATTTGTTCATAATTCAACATGCATACGATCCTAGTTAATGAATATACATATATATGATATCAAAATTATTAATCATATGTATAAACATATATAATATTAAATTTGTTAGACCATGCACAATAAACCAAGTTAATGATTATAAATTCTAACACGCATATATTTGTTACATGTATGTGTGTTAGCATTCATATATTTATTAAAAATGAATGTGCATTTGCTTCTTATGAAACTAGGAATCTCAATATTTTAGAATTATTCTAGCAAAGCTATCCATAAAATATTTTGATATTATATGTAATATATATATCTGTGTGTGTGTGTGTATAATATAAAATTTTACAAATATAAGAAATATTATCTAAATAATCTAAATACTTACTTTGACTCGGAATCTAATAATTACTTAAATTATATATAGACCAAAACAAATGTGTGGATATATATATATATATATATATATATATATATATATATATATATATATATATATATATATAGTCAAGTTCTATGGAGTACAAAAAATATTGGAGTATTGGAGTACAAGATTAATACAATATAATTTAGTCATTTAAATCTTAATTTTTTTTGTTTTATAATATTTGTAAACATCCGAAAACCTGCGGATTATGTTCTACAACATAAACATTGTAATCAAAAGATAGAACAATTACTTTTATAAATCGTAGAACATTATGTTCTGCATCAATATAACTTATAAGCAGAACAACAATCTTAATGCTTGTTAAAAGTTGAAAGATATTAATGATTAATTTATAATTATGTTTAATACTACTTATAAATGATAAATTATATATAAATTTGGATAATCAGAGATATTATTTATGATTAAACTAATAAATTATGATTTGTACTCCAATACTCCAATGTTTTTATGTACTCCATAGAACTTAACAATATATATATATATATATATATATATATATATATATATATATATATATATATAGGCAAGTGATCAAATAGAAACTAATGTTATTCTAGAAACTAGAAACCACTCCCACGATCACTGTTTATAACCACAAATATCACTCGTTTATACGCTATTTATCACTATTTTATGCAGTTAAATTAGCAATTTTTATTATTGATAAGTGAGAAAATTTACTTACGTTTGCTATTGGTTATCGATTATTGATGATCAATTATAGTTGTAGGAGGTCTATGATGGTAAAAAATGATGAGATGTGGTGTGTGGTGGTGGTAAATAATCACTAGTAATGACAAGTTATGGTGACAAACGGTGATAGGTCAATCGTGGGTATGGGTGACCGCATTAGCGATGCAATGGGTTGATAATGATGCCTGGAGTTTCGTCAATGTGGTATGAGTGAAGCTGATGATGATATATGTTGTATATATGTATATTTATAAATCTATATTTCTGAAATTTCTTGTATATGAAATAGTGATTTGTGATGTACAAACGAGTGATATTTACAGTTAAAATAAGTGATAAAAAATTGGTCAGATACTAGTTTCTAGTTTCTAGGCTATTTGAGTTTCTAGTGGAGTAAGCCCCTATATATATATATATATATATATATATATATATATATCTCGGGTGAAGTATTAAGTGTCACTAAAAAAAATAATCCTACTACTTTCTAAGAAGTTGAACACACACAATCCTACTACTTTTTAAGAAATTGAACACACACACACACACACACACACACACACACACACACACACAGATATATATATATATATATATATATATATATATATATATATATATATATATATATATAGTCGCTGTTTGTTTACTAGAAACTTCTAGACCCGTTTGTGTCCGTTTGTATAAATAAATATAAGTACTTTTAAGAAGTTGAGAATGATAATTGCTCTATCAGCTTCCACTCTTTTCCAAACACTTTTAATCAACTTCTCTATTTTTAGTAAGAAACCACTTTTTTAAATTTGTCCAAACGATCTCATAATATATAGTTTAATTTAAAAGGGTTTGGCTAGTGTGTGCCCATGAGCACATGCTAAGCACTAACATTAATAAAATTGGAGGGTTTTGATTGGTGTGGTTGTTGTAACTGCAGGGGGTCCACCATTATTAAAGAAGGTAAGCCAATAGATACCTTTCAATTTCATAAATTTTGGTGCTTAGTGTGTGCCCATGGGCACACCATAGAAAAACCGAATTTAAAAAATACCAATATACTCCTTTTATTACTCCCTCCGTCCCATTTTATGTGACCCTTATTCCTTTTTGGGACGTCCCAAAAAGAATGAACCTACAATACTTACTATTTTTGAACACTACTTTTCACTATTACACCCACTACTTTCTTCCACTATCTCTTTTCTATAATAATATAAACACTATTACACCCACTATCTCCCTCCACAATCTATTACTAAATATTGGTATCTCTTTTCTATAATAATATAAACACTATTACACCCGCTATCTCCCTCCACAATCTATTACTAAATATTGGTAGGTCCCACCACTTTACCCACTTTTCAACTAAATTTACTACATTTTTCTTAATCTCCGTGAAAGTCAAACCAGCTCACTCTTTTTGGGACGGAGGGAGTAACAGTTTGAGGTCAACTCGTTGGCAGAAACAAGAATCGTTGGAACTTATACATAACTTTCTGAGGAAGGGGGAGTCTGGAGTTTCTAGTCGCGGTGTCCGTGAATATATATTTATATAATATATTTTTTTATTATAAACAGAAGAGATATACTAGGATATAAGTTATATTAAAAACGCCAAACGTTGAAGAATAATGCTGAATAAATATATAATATTTAATTCAAACATCACATCATTCAATTCATAATTCAAGCATCTAATAACACATCTTTTGTTGTCTAAGAAATTAAGAAAATTTCTAAGTCAATTTGAACCTTCGCACCATAAATTTTCATACTTCAAATAAGATCGCAAGTTTTTGAATTTTCTTCGAATACAATGCAAAAATAGGTTTTTGTATGTACGAATTTAGTGAGCTACTCCTTCCGTCCCTTTTTACATGTCCATTATGCATTTCGAGGAGTCAAATTGACCAATTTTTGACTAAATATTACAAATTATCTACTCATTATTTTTAAAATCTGAAAGTTGCGTATTAAAATACACTAAATGTACTTTCTATTGATATAATTTTTATTATTTTTCTCAATTATCTGATACATGTAAAGTTCAGTCAAAATAAAGTCAATTTGACTGGTCAAAAGTCAAAGTGGACATGTAAAAAGGGACGGAGGGAGTATATCTCAAACAAAGAAGTTGGTTGAATGAACATTAATATAATAAAACGCCGCGGTTTCATTTACCAGTTGACAAAAGTTCGTTAGAAGAATTTCAATGCATCTTCAAGTCATCTTCTTCCTAACAATCTAATTCCATCGATCCGAGTTGATGATACATATTTTATTCCCTCATGCAGCTACTGAACAGTGAACACGGCTGCTTGTAGTTAGCTACTAAATGGTTGCAATTATTGAATCTTAATAATTAAACAAGGAATTAATATGTTTCAATAAACTATGAATTACATGAGAAAGCTATTTCGATCATAAATTTCAAATTGTTAGTTCATCGAAAATATTTAATATATATGCATTTTACGATTTTAAATTCTAAGACATCTAAAGAATATTTTCAGTTATATATTGAACATTTAATTTACAAGGGAAGAGGACCTCATAAATATATTTTATACGACAAATATTTAACTGATATACATGGCAAGAATTTTCGACCTGTGTTTTGTTAAATTTATATATATTTAAATGTTTGACAAGTTTTTTTTAGATTCCAAAAAACATTTCTTAATAAATTTAACATTGAATAAAACCAAATTATAACTAAATGGAAAATATATCTAATACTTTCAGAGTAAAGACAAAATAAACACTTTGAAAGAAGGGATAAATGAATATTAAAAAATTGGATTTTGTTGGAAATGTTTTTAATGAAAATGAAAGAAAACAAAAATAAGCTTTTCATTCCAAAAAACTGGTCAAAACCCCTCAAGAATTAAAATAAAAAATGAGATGCGGCTCTTCAAACTCTAGTTTTTACTTATGTTCTATCTTCTTAAAACGGAGTTTTTGAGTCTCGCCAAACACACCTGCAATATACTTTTTGGGATTCGTTTAGGTGAAATTATAACCAAACTCATATCTCGTGTTTGGTTCCATTTTTTTAATTCTCATATCTGTACCTTAGGGCTTAGACACCATATGAGAGGTAAATATCATTGTTAATATTATTTTTATTATTTTTTTAAAAATTATTAATAATAACAAAAAATGCTTATACAAATTAATGTTACAATAAATAATAAAAATATTTATTAATAAATAAATATTGAAAATTGTTAAGAAAATTAGATAAGATGATGTAAATGATTAATTTTATTAATAAATTAGAAAAATATGGATGAAATAGTGAATAATGAATTTATATAGTAAATTTGTAAAAAAATTAATTTAGAAAATAAAATCTAAAGAATCTATATAATATAAGTTGGATGAATACTGATTATCTAATGATGAAGTGAGACTCTTGGTTTATTGCATTCAAATATATATAGTACAATTATAATGACTTGTTGAGTGTCATCGACTATTATTTATATTATCATTTACTTGTAAAAAGTGTCACGCATTCACATTGCAATTTACAGAGTTAACAAATACGAGTTCAGGTCAACTGTGCAGGAAGCATGCATATGCATGCTTCGGACTTGACTAGTTGAAGTCAATCATATTTAATTCTTGACCCTTCTTCTTTTACTAGTAATATACTCCAGTTATTCAAGTATTTGACTGCCTGTTGAAGTTTGAAATTCAACAGTGGCACGTGCCCATTGTTTTGCCAAATTTAGAAAGTTTTGTATTCTTAATCTTTTCCTGCGATACTAGTGCATTTACAAGTAAAATCCTTACCAAAATTTTAACTTCAACAGAAATTTTATAAATTTGAATTATAAATAATATATAAAAAATATCGTTAACTTTATAATCCGACTTTGTTATTGATTAAAATTTAGTCAAATTATATTTAACCAATTTTTGAAGACATGTCGTAAGATTTAGTGATTTACACATCCTTATCAACTACTGTATCATATTCAAATAATATTTTTTCTTTTACCAAAAATTTATAAAAATATTTATTATTTTAAAATATAATCAACTAAAACCAATATAACACACGTCCATCAAATTCTACACATCTATTCAATTTATAACACTTTAAAATAATTAACAATATTTTTCTTATCAACAGTTTTCAATAAGTTAGAAATTAAACAGGCATTTTTAACTTTTAATATTCAAAGATTCCATACAGAACCCGCTTGTGCTAATTGGTGTTACAAATTGCTGTGTCAGAAAAAATGCTGGTAAAAAGGGTGCAGTTGTATAAATCAGATAACTGTTTGGTAATTTTTTTTATATGTGCTTATTTTGAGTTATAAAATAAAAAAATTAATGTTTTTGTTGAAATTTGATATTGAAATCTGTAACAACTTCCTGCAAAAGCTGAAAAGCAGCTTTTTAAGCATGGGAGGACCTGCTTTCTCTAAAAGCAGCTTTTCAGCCAAAAGCTGCTGTTCAGAAAAGTTTCTTTTAGATTTACCAAACAGTTTTTCACCTGCTTTTAAGCAAAAAGCTGTTGTTGCTGTCTGCAACAGCAACGCCAAACAGTACCTTATACTCGTTTTTCCGGACCCAGATTTATTTAGTCACAATTTTATTTCCGGAGGGCTGATTTTATTTGGAGTCACATGGCTAGGGTTTCCAGTCGAATTTTCTCAACACTGCGCTGTCTATATTTATGATCATGCATATATATGAGATGTAAAATTTCAAGGATAGTTCGATGTATCTTTGAAAATTAGAATGATGAAAATTGCGTTCCCATTAACAAAGGATAAAAAAACTGTCAAGTTCCATATTAATATTGTTTGACCCCTTATTAATTAAACAGCATGCAATTATTTTCAATAGAGGATCGGTCCAATAATTCTAGTACGTGGTGTGTGGAAGCATAATACATGTGCATGGATCAACATACACGTATCACAGTGAGCGGGAAAGTTATTATATTTGGCCAGGTTAAATCAAATCCATTCAAAACTCGATCAGGAAAAAGGAGAACAATTAATTCAAAGCCTTAGGCCAAGAAAAGCCACTCTAATCAAGTCTCGAATAACTAATTAAGACCTGGATAATTAAGTTGAAACATTGTTCCTGCAAGTTCACAAAAGCGACCTTGATTAAAACTGCTTCTAGTGATACAAAAGTAATGTTGAATTTGCCTAACCCGGATGACTCCGTGACATTTATTGTAACATCCAACATCAATTAAATAAAGAATTAAATAAAAGATATGTGGTGATTTTGTAAACACAAACTAACATTGATTTGTGGTGAATTTTTGGATTCGAAATACTCCTTCCATCCCAAATTAGATGAGTAAGTTGACTTTAGCCACGTAACTTAAGGTGCATTGACCGTATAGCTCTGAAATTTATTTTTTTAATTTTTCTTTTGTAAATAAAATTTCAAAAATAAATAATGTAGCTATGCGGTCAATGAACTTTAAAGTACGTGCCCGAAGTCAACTAGCTGATCTAATTTGGGATGGAGGGAGTATATGATAGTTACTACTATGAATTTGAAATATAATAAATGATTTCAGAATTTTAAACGGCAGAAAATGCGGAGACACAGTACGAATTTCATAAATTTTGTTGTGAATTTGACGAGAATGTAAAATCTATAAGACCATGTGTATATAACATCCTAAATTAAATAAAAAAATTTGAAACCTTGACAAAATCAACCTGTTGAATGATATGAATATAAGTTGTTGGCCTGAAATGTCAGAGGTACCAACAAGAACATATACGGTACTTTGTCATCCTCTGTAAATGTTACATCCAACACAAAGGGTGTTTTATTTTATTAAATTGACTAAACTTTTGAGTTTCCAGCAAGATCAGAGTCAGATTTCTACTTACTGACTTATAATTAAAATATAACGTACTTATGACTGAATCAACACATGCCTTTTTATTTATGGGGGGAAATTAAATGTACACGATTGTACAGTGGACATTTACAGCCAACAAATCGTGAGCGTTGGTTGGGTAATATCTACGGTGCTGATGTACGCTCCATAATCTTTTTTCCTACTATACCCTTATTAATAATATCAATGATATAAAGTTACTGATGGTGCACAATTTAATAGTGCACACTTTAATAATGCCAATGAGTTAAAATCTCTGATGGTGTACACATAAATAGCATCATTGAATTAAAATCTCTGAAGTTATTTACATATTTTAAAATCATTTCTCAATGATCCAACCTAATGGATGTTAAGGTCTATATGTATCAGTATATTACTTGTACAGTTTCTAGATAATCCAACCATGCGGATGTGAAGTTTTATATATTTTGAAGATATAAAAAAAGTTTTAGTAAAAAATAATTTCATTTGTATGGAGAGTTTAGCAGTCAACTAGTGATTTGACTCGTACTGGTATCTGGTGTTTTATCATGTGTTACTGCTTATATTTTTAAAAAAATATTTTTGGATGATCCAACCGTACGGATGTGGAGATTTATATATTTTGATGATATTAAAAAGGTTTCTTAAAAAAATAATTTTATTTGGATGGAGAGTTTAGCAGTGAACTAGTGGTTTGACTTGTACTAGTATATAGTGTTTTTTCATGTATTGCTGCTTACATTTGAAAAAAATATTTCTGGATGATCCAACCGTACGGATATGAAGATTTATATATTTTGAAGATGTTAAAGAAGTTTCAGAAAAAAATAATTTCATTTGGATTGAGATTTTAACAGTCAACTAGTAGTTTAACTTATAATAGTATTCAGCGTTCTTTCATGTATTGTTGTTTCTAATTTTTTGAAAATATTTCTCGATGATCCAACCGTACGGATGTGATGATTTATACATTTTGATGATATTAAAAAAGTTTCTTTAAAAAATAATTTGATTTGGATGGAGAGTTTAGCAGTCAACTAGTGGTTTGACTTGTACTGGTATCTAGTGTTTTATCATGTATTGCTGCTTACATTTTTTTTAAAAAAATCTTATGGATGATCCAACCGTACGGATGTCAAAATTTATATATTTTGATGATATTAAAAAAGTTTCATAAAAAAATAATTTTATTTGGATGGAGAGTTTAGCAGTCAACTAGTTGTTTGATTGTACAAGTATCGAGTGTTTTATCACGTATTGATGTTTACATTTTCTAAAATTATTTATAGATGATCGAACCATACAGATGTGAAGATTTATATATTTTGATTGTATTAAAAAAGATTCAGAAAAAAATAATTTTATTTGGATGGAGAGTTTAGCAGTCAACTAGTGATTTGACTTGTACTAGTATCTAGTGTTTTATCATGTATTGCTGCTTACATTTTTTTTTTAAAAGAGTTGTGGATGATCCAACCGTACAGACGTGAAAGTTTATATATTTTGATAATATTAAAAAATTTTCATAAAAAAATTATTTTATTTGGATGGAGAGTTTAGCGGTCAACTAGTGGTTTGACCTGTACGAGTATCTAGTGTTCTATCATGTATTGATGTTTCCATTTTTTCTTAAATTATTTCTCGATGATCCAACCGTACGGATGTGAAATTTTATGTTTTTTGATGATATTAAAAAAGTGTTAGAAAAAAAAGATTTTATTTGGATTGAGATTTTAACAGTTAACTAGTAGTTTAACTTATAATAGTATTCAGTGTTCTTTCGTGTATTGTTGTTTCTAATTTTTTGAAAATATTTCTTGATGATCCAACCGTACGGATGTGAAGATTTATGTATTTTGAAGATATTTAAAAAGTTTCTTAAAAAAATAATTTGATTTGGATGGAGAGTTTAGCAGTCAACTAGTGGTTTGACTTGTAATAGTATCTAGTGTTTTATCATGTATTGTTAGGCCGAATAAACTCACTATATAGATTAATATAGTGAACACAACAATAACAAAATACGTCAATATAAGAGATTAAACAAAGTAAACTCTTATTCACAATACTCAGTAGGTTACAAAAACTCTCTTAGTGATTTATATCTTATCACTAAGAGCTGCTGGGTTACAAGAACAATATTCTCGATGTTCTAACTCTTATAGAGTAAACCCTAATCTGTGTTTATATACAAAGTTACATGATATCTACTGATTGATTTATAATTATCTGCTTCCTAAAATAATCTAATCAGTAGTTATCCTTTTCTTGTTCTGATTTGCATAATCTCCTTGATATTTGCCTTCCTTGTTTATCCAGATCTTTTCCTAGAAATCAGCCGCCTGCAAACTCTGATCATCGATAAAATCTGATCCAGCTGTCAGTCGTTAAACTCTGATTTCAGCTAAACTCTGATATTTGCTTCTGCACACTAAACAAGTTAGATACCTGTGACATCATCAAATATATAACAATCTCCCCCAACTTGTGCATTGGACAGAATGAACAAGTTATATATATATGTACTGATGATGTCAAAAACTATCAAGGACAAATGCATAAAATAATTAATTTATAAAATTAATTACAACTTACAGAACCAGCAGAACTATCTATCAAATCAACCTATATCCATAGCTTTCTCTGACAAACTGGTTGATCAGATTTTCTTCTTTCAGCTTTAAGGTCTGGATCATCTGGGCTTTGACATTTCTGAGTTCCTCAGTTTCATCCCCAGTCTGATAGATAGCTGCTCTCAAGGCATTTACCTTGCTTCTCTGCATTGCTTCCCCAAGCTGAATCACCCTTGGTCTGTCTGCAACATTGTTGTAACCCAAGATTCTGGTATTGGCAATAGTCTCCATTACAGAGCTATTCTTTTCCATATAAATCTCAGAACCATCATCTTGAGCTATCTTTGGAATGTATTCCTCATCAGAATTTACTCCATAGAATCTTCACTTTTCATTTATTGTCCTCTTCATCAGATCAGACCATCTCTGAGTAGCTTCATTCTTGATCTCCAGCATATAGTGAAAATGTTCCAGCTCTCTCAGAGATTTCAGCAACAAATCAGCTTTTGAGATTCTGTAGACTCTGCCAGATTCCAGAAATAGAGCAATCTTCTCTTTATCTCCTATGCCATCATGAGTATCCATAAGGATCTGCACTGACTCAACTTTATCTAGGTCCTTCTGAGTAACAGCATCTCCCACTTTCTCAGTCAGAGGATAAGGATCTCTGAAAATGGTTGCTGAATCTGTTTGAATTTTCTCCTTCCTGTGACCTAAACCAGTTGTGTCATAAGCTTCCTTTCCTCTGGTTCCATGAGTCCTGATTCTGGTGAGCATTGGACTTTCCTTGTACAGACTTGTACCAAGGCTTCCAAAGAGACTCTTTTTCTTCTGATCTTCAGTCTTTTCAGAGTTTATCTTCAGCCAGGAGGCTTTAGCATTTTCAATCTTATCTTCTGTTACTGAAGCTTTAACTTGAGCATTGTCAGAGGTTAAAGTCATGTCAGAGATTGATCTGTCATCACCCTTTCTTCTTCTGGTTAAACCAGCTTCCTTTTCTCCTACTTGATCAGATACATCAGCAATTATGTTTACATTCTTGCTTAGCTCGATCATCCTCTGAGAAGGATTTTCTGATGCTATCTTGATCACTGATTTCTTTACCACAGGAGGAACTGAAGGAACTCCATCAACAGGTTCCTTCCCTTTGTCTATTGCATTAGACTCAGATTGAGTTTGAGACCTGGTTCTTGGTCTGTTGATGTCAGTGTAGTTCATCTCACTGATTACTATTCCCTTTTGCTTTGGAATCTTCTGTTTTTGTGAGGGATCAGTAATCTGTTTTTGCTCATCAGACTTTGTCTTGCTGATCTTCTTCTTCTCAGCAGCCAGTCTTTCTTCCTCAAGTCTGATGGCTTCTATATCTACTCCTGGATTTTCCTTTTCAAATATTTTCCTTGCCATTGCTTCATCAATTGCTTGCAAGGAAGGAGATTTGTAGAAAAGAGTGGTTTCTCTGCCTCTGAACTTCAGAGTTTGGCAAAATTCTTGAGACTCTGGGTCTCCAGCTTCAATCAACTTATCAGCTCCAGGAATCAGATCCTCTTTCTTCTTTTCAACCTCAGAGTTCGCAAGAGCTATTTCTTTAGATATGACCTTTGAATCTCTGACTGCTTTACTTATGCTTTGAGCTTGAGACATAACAGTCAGTTCCATAGACTTGTGTTTTTGAGACTCTCTGGGTCTATCAGAGTTTGCTGCTTCCTTATTACTCCTTTCTTTTTCTTTGATTTGCAGCAGCTTTGGCTGTTTGTCAGCCACCTCCCCTTTTCCTTCTTCATCACCATCTGGCCTTTTCTTTTTCATTTGCTGATCAGGTTTGCATTTGTCTTTGGATATTTTCTCCCCCTTTTTGACATCAGCAGAGGTGAGAACTTGAACCAGCTGAGCCACAGAAGTGCTCAAATCAGCCAGAGTATGCTGCATTGAAGTTTGAGTGGCCTCAATGGAAGTAAGTCTGTCTTCAATAGAAGGAGGTGTAGCTCTGCACATCCTTTGACAATAAGTTAAGTTGCAGATTCTTCTTCTGGCAGGCTCAGAGGATGGAAGTGGAGGACTTGGAACTGTAGGAGTTATTATAGGAGAGGATTCTCTGACTTGTGTAGAATCTCTGACTTGATCAGAGATAAACAGGTGAAGATCAGAAGTCTGTACAGGAAAAGATGTAACTTCAGTTGCATCATCATCTTCATTTTCATCAGCAAAAATACTCAGAGTATGTGATGCCAGAGCTTCAGTAGCTGCATCAGAATTTGCAGCTGTAGTAATCTCCTGAGCAGGAGCTGCATCAATATCTTCAGGTTGAAGCAGAGAGTCTTGAATCATCTGCAAGACCATTTCTATCTGTGCGGTTTCTGATTGACTTGGAACATCAGAAGCTTTTTCTGACACTGTAGTATCAGCTCCAATTATATTTTCATGTTGAATCGGAGATTCCTGATTCAACTTCAACCCTTCATCAGATTTTGTCACTGTTGGTTGATCATTGTGCTCAGAGAATGATTCTGACATTTGTGTGTCAGCTGCTACTGTTTCAAGTGGAATTGCAGAGATAGGTGCAATCAGGACAGGCTCTGCACCAGAGGGTTGATCAGAGAATGGGATCAAGGCCTGTGTTGGATCCTCTGACTGAGGTGGCTCAACAGTCAGATCAGTGATTGTGGTTGGCTTGATTTTCTTTCTCTGTTTCGTTGCTGGTGGAGGAGGTGGAGGTGCTTCATCAGAGTCATAGTCTGATATTTTCTGCAGAAATCTTCTTTTTCTGGGAGGAGGGGAGGGCTTGGTTGGAGATTTAGTGGACCTGAGAATCCTCTTGGGTGAAGATGTTTCAACTGGCC
Source organism: Daucus carota subsp. sativus (assembly GCF_001625215.2). Lineage (NCBI taxonomy): Eukaryota > Viridiplantae > Streptophyta > Magnoliopsida > Apiales > Apiaceae > Daucus > Daucus carota. Next base: position 24,001,398 of record NC_030387.2, on the reverse strand, counting down.
CTTGTTGGGAAGAACCAGAGGGTAGTGTTTGAGTAGATTTTACAACTGGCCCCTTTTGAGAAGGACCAGAGGTTGGGACTGGTTCTGGGTCAACAGTAGAAGGGGGGGGCTGTGGTATATTCTCATCAGAGAATAATGCTGCATACTTGTCAGGCAGAGCTACCCTTAACTTATCTTGTACAGTCACAGGAATAGCAAACACATGCACATTTGGTTTCTTACTATCCTTCTTAATAAGATCAGTAAAGGCACGTTTGGTGATCTTAAAGGGCAATTCATTACCAGTGTCAGGGATGGGTACATCAGGAAAACAGTAAGAGAATATAAGCTGACAAAATCTAGCATAATATACAATATTCATATTCTCCTGTCTTCTATCTCCAATAAAACGCAGTATGGATGTAGCAAGATCAAGTTTAAGGTTATGAATTAGAGAGTACCCGATTTGTTGGCTGAATATAGGAATAGCATCGAAGTTACTGCACTTGTTTCCAAATGCTCTTGTGATGCAGTCATAGAAAAAGCTCCATTCCTTGCAGAGGTTTGGACGCTTGAGCTCACCCATCTTGTCAGTACTTGCTGTATACCCAAGGAAGATCATCATGTCCCTCAGAGTTTGAGTAGGGACGACAGAATCAAACTTCTTCTGTTCAGGAAGATGAAGAGCCTTCCTGTTAGTCGCTGGTGAAACAACGTACTCCTGACCCTCGTAATCACAGGTCAGAGATGGAGAACCATGGCCACCTCCATCATCGTAATTTGCTGTCCTCCAGAAGGTGAGAACCTGAGTAGGAGAGATGGACTCCGGCTGAGTCAGAGCATACATTAGCTCACTGTGAGCCAAGAAGTCCTGAATAAGATGAAACTCTTTGGGGGCTTCATCGTTATCTAGTATGGCAGCGTAGTTGTTGGTTACAAACTTCGCTCCATTGAACTCAAAAGCTGTTGTCGACATGATTTCTGAAAGAAAATGAGAGTTTAAGATAGTGCAGATAAGTTGTTTGATGAAATGCTGGTGAGAAAATGAGAAGAGAGTTTGAGAGAGAGAGAGACAGTAAAATATCGTGTGTAAAAAGTGAAAAGAAATTTTCAAAAACGATATATATGTGTGTATACACGATGTACTGACTCTCGGTGCTAGTGGGACACGTGGCAGTTGTTAAACGGTAAAAAAAATGTAGTGGAGAGATAATGATGACAGGCGTGTGAATCTGAATTACTGTGCAACAATTGCCGAGAAAACACAATTATTCACCGTGTTTTTCTCCACTCAGGAATTCAAATGGATTTTGTACCGTTTGACAATTAAATCTAATATTCTCGTGACCAAAAATCATTTATTTTAAACTCCGAATTGAATCAGATGTTTGACCATTGACCAGAGTTTAAATAAATGGCAGATTATGAGACAAAACAGAGATTGTTCATAAAATTTTGTACTGATGAGACATAAACAGTGAAAGTCTGAATAACAATTTTTCCTCAGAGTTTGTAAACGATTATTTGAATTTAATCAGAAATCACTCAATGTCGTAAAATTTGTTAATCACAGATGCGGAGTGAAAGGTGTGTGTTGACATGATTCCTCTAATTGTAACAGAGATTGACAAATTTCTTAAATAATATTAGAAAGAATCAGATGTACAGAAGATGTTTTTACCATCTCATAAGCCGAGTTTCTCACAATATGGATCAGAGTTTAAGTTTTCTTCTCATTTCTATATCATTCATCTTTAGAAAGGAAACTTCTCATGGTAAGTGAGTCATAACCTTCATCAGATTTTTATTTTCTCAGTGTATTGCTCCAGTAATCAGAGATTGCGAAAGGTCTCCAAGAAAAATACGATTTTTCTGATGCCTCTGCTTAATACCAGCAGTGCACTTGGATCTTTCCTCTCACAAAATTTCTAAGATCTCAAAGGAGTACCTGAGATGATAATATTTTATTTTATTTTATTTTATTTTTTCTTTTCGAGAAGAAACAAATTTGTGATCCATATCTGAGAACTAATCACTCTTAGCTCATAAGGGGAGTAAAGCAAGTTCTTCACTGAGTACTTATCTAATATTTAAGAAGTAAGGCAGTCTAAGTAACAAATTTAAATCATGTTTTGTGTAACATAGATTTCCACATATGTAATGTCTCAAAAATCAGACTCCAGAGTTTTTCATGATCTAATTCAAGTATTTGCAACACATTCTTCACAGGAAAGTCTTTTATCAGTAAAAATTTCATGTCATCAGAGTTTGTCGGGTCAGAGTATAAATATCAGAGTTTGTCATATCAGGGCATAATCATCAAAGTATAGAGCAGAGAATAACAGATGCAGTTGTAGATCAAGTTAATAAAAGAGATTAATAACAGATATCTTATGAAGGAATGTAACAGAGTTTAGAGAGGACCAGAGATCATCCCTAATTCGTTTACAAGTCTGGTGAATGTTGCTTCAACCAAAGGTTTGGTGAAGATATCTGCTAACTGCTGATCTGTTGGAACAAAGTGAAGTTCTACTGTTCCTTCCATCACATGTTCTCTGATGAAATAATATCTTATGCTGATATGCTTGGTCATGGAATGCTGTACTGGATTTCCTGTCATGGCAATAGCACTTTGGTTATCACAGTAAATAGGGATTTGAGTAAGAGATAAACCATAGTCCAACAATTGATTTTTCATCCATAAAATCTGAGCACAGCAGCTTCCTGCAGCAATATACTCTGCCTCTGCAGTAGATGTGGAAATTGATTTTTGTTTCTTGCTGAACCAAGACACAAGTCTTCCTCCAAGAAATTGACAACTCCCACTTGTGCTCTTTCTGTCTATTTTGCATCCTGCAAAATCTGCATCAGAGTAACCAATCAGTGTAAAGTCTGATTCTCTGGGATACCAGAGTCCCATCTCAACTGTACCCTTGAGATATTTGAAAATCCTTTTGACTGCTATCAGATGTGGTTCTCTTGGATCTGCTTGAAATCTTGCACAGAGACAGGTAGCAAACATGATATCAGGTCTACTAGCAGTGAGATATATGAGTGAGCCTATCATACCTCTGTAGTTAGTAATTTCTACTGGTGATCCAGTATATTTATCTAACTTGGTGGCTGTGGCCATGGGAGTAGTGGCAGCTGAGCTATCCTGCATACCAAATTTTGTTAGCAGATTTCTGGTGTATTTAGACTGATTAATGAAGATTCCCTCATCAGTCTGTTTAACTTGCAGTCCCAGAAAATAGCTCATCTCTCCCATCATGCTCATCTGATATCTAGACTGCATAAGCTTTGAGAATCTCTCACAGAGTTTAGGATTAGTAGATCCAAAAATGATATCATCTACATAAACTTGAACTAAAAGCAGGTCATTACCATGGTTGAGATAAAACAGAGTTTTGTCTATTGTACCTCTGTTGAAGCCACTGTCCAAGAGGAATTGAGCCAGAGTTTCATACCATGCTCTTGGTGCTTGCTTTAGTCCATACAGTGCCTTATCCAGTCTGTAGACATGATCTGAAAATTTTGAGTCTACAAAACCTGGAGGTTGTTCAACATATACTTCTTCCTCCAGCTCTCCATTTAGAAAGGCACTTTTCACATCCATTTGAAAAACCTTGAATTTCTTGTGTGCTGCATAGGCCAAGAAAATTCTGATTGCTTCTAATCTGGCAACTGGGGCAAAGGTCTCATCATAGTCAATTCCTTCTTGTTGAGAATATCCCTTGGCTACCAGTCTGGCTTTATTTCTGGTGATTATTCCATCACTGTCTGTCTTGTTTCTCAACACCCATTTGGTACCAACTATTGATCTGTTCTTTGGTCTTGGTACTAGTGTCCAGACTTTATTTCTCTCAAATTCATTTAACTCCTCTTGCATTGCTGTTACCCAATCAGCATCCTTAAGAGCCTCTTCCACTTTCTTTGGTTCTGTCTGAGATAAGAATGAGTGAAATAAGCATTCATTTGCTGTTGCAGTTCTGGTTTGTACTCCAGCATCCGGATCTCCAATAATCAGATCTGGTGTGTGAGACTTTGTCCATTTCCTTTCATGTGGCAGTTGACTTCTGGAACTAGATCCTCCCCCATAATCCATGCTGTTTCCAGTGTCATTCTGATTTTGATTCTGAGTTCCTGATGCCTCTCCCCCATTATTCATGCTATCTCCATGAGTGTTCTGAGTTTCTGATGCTCCCCCTGAAGATGTGTTCTCATGATTCTCTGCTGTAGAATGATCAGAGTTTGAGGAGTCAGTATCAGAGTTTGTGTTTTCTGCTGAGTCTTCAACATTTTCATCCATATCTTCATTGTGATTGTGCTCCCCCTCAACATGTGCTTGAGGTTGGTAAGTTGGAGTGACATACTCTGATATGATCTCAGAGTCAGAGTTTATGGAGTCAGAGAATGCATCTTCATCTTCAAATCTCAGTTGCTCATGGTCAGCAAAATCTTCCATTCCAGTTATTTTCTTATCATCAAAGGATACATGAATGGATTCCATGATTACCCTTGTTCTCAGATTGTAAACTCTGAAGGCTTTTGTGGACAGAGGATAGCCAACAAAGATTCCTTCATCAGCTTTTAAATCAAACTTGGTCAACTGTTCAGGATGATTTTTCAGAACAAAGCATTTACACCCAAATATGTGAAAGTACTTAAGATTTGGTTTTCTGCCTTTGACCATCTCAAATGGTGTTTTCCCATGTTTGTTTATCAGAGTTGCATTTTGTGTGAAACAGGCAGTTTGTACAGCTTCAGCCCAGAAGTAAGTTGGTAACTTTGCTTCCTCTAACATGGTTCTAGCAGCTTCAATCAGAGTTCTGTTCTTTCGTTCTACAACACCATTTTGCTGAGGTGTTCCAGGTGCTGAAAATTCTTGCTTAATGCCATTTGCTTTACAGAACTCTTCCATTTTAGAATTCTTGAACTCAGTGCCATTATCACTTCTGATGATCTTGACTGCATCTTTGGAAATTTTATCCAGTTGTCTGACATGCTCAATTAAGAGAGATGATGTCTCATCCTTGCTGTGTAGAAAATAGACCCAAGTATATCTGGTAAATTCATCAACAATGACCAGAGTATGTCTTTTCTTTGCAATGGACATTATATTTACTGGTCCAAAGAGATCAACATGGAGCAGATGATATGGCTCAAGAATTGAGGACTCAGTTTTACTTTTGAATGAGGATTTCCTCTGTTTTGCCTTCTGACAGGAGTCACAGAGTCCATCTGGAGTAAAAACTGATTTGGGAAGTCCTCTCACAAGATCTTTCTTCACTAACTCATTTATATTGTTGAAGTTCAGGTGAGATAGTTTCTTGTGCTAGTTCCAGCTTTCTTCATTACTAGCTCTGCCAAGTAGACAGATTGTAGAGCTTTCAGAGTTTAAAGAGAGCTTGGCTTTATAGATGTTCCCATGTCTATATCTTTTCAGAACAACTTTCCCAGTGCTTTTGTTAACCACTTCACAGTGTTCTTCAAAGAAATCAACATGATACCCTCTGTCACAGATTTGACTTATGCTGAGCAGATTGTGCTTAAGTCCTGAGACCAGAGCTACAGTTTGAATGATGACATTTCCAAGATTGATATTGCCATATCCCAGAGTTTTCCCTATGTTGCCATCTCCATAAGAAACATTTGGGCCAGCCTTCTCCACAAAGTCTGATAGCAGGGCTTTATTTCCTATCATATGTCCTAAGCATCCACTGTCCAGAACTAGGATATTTTTCCTGTTGCCCTGCAATCACATACACAACTAATGATTAGTTTTAAGGACCCAGACTTGCTTGGATCCTTTGTTCTTGTTAAGTTTGTTAACACTAGCAGCGGAAGATTTATCAGAGTTTAAATCAGAGTTTGTGCTAACAGATTTTTTAACAGAGTTTAAACCAGGAGAATCAATCTTTTTCTTCAAAGAAGGTTTTAATTCATAATAATCATAGTATAAACTATGGTATTCCTTACAGGTGTAAATGGAATGCCATAAACTACCACAATGAAAACAAGGATTTTCTGGTCTAAATCTAGTATTCCTAGTCTTAACTTCTGATTTGGAAGACATAGCATTTATGTCCTTATTCTTCCTGCAAAAAGAAGCAAGATGATTAGGATTACCACAATTATGACAAGTTTTCCTAGGAGCATTTGGAATAGGCATATAATTGTTGCTTTTGTTAATTCCTACCTTCCCATTTCTATTTTTCCTAGGTTCCTTAATCCTATTTTCTTTCTTAACCTCTTTGAGCTTATGCTTAAGCTGAATCTGAGTCATTAAGCCAATATTGACCTGTTTAGGTTTATCAGTCTTTGATTTGTCCTGAGCCTTTGATTCTGCAACAAATCTTACTGGAACTACTTTAGGTCTGTCAATTTTAATGGTGTCTTGTTTATGTGACTCAGCTTCATTTTTATCAGAGTATCCTAAACCCTTCTTCCAGTTTCCACTTTCTAAGATATTCTGAGTGGTCTTTCCTGAGTTAGTTCAAGTTCTGATTATCTCTCTTTCCTTTACAAGTTCTGATTCAAGAGAAGCATTTTTCTTTAAGAGTTCATTTTTAACAAAAACAGAGTCATCTCTTTCCTTCTGAACTTCTAGCATCTGAACTAGTTCTTTCTTAAGATAATCATTCCTTTTCTTAACTTCTAGGATTTCAGATTTTAGTCTCTCATTTTCTAAAGTCTGATCTCTATAACTAACATGCATATTTTTGAGAAACAATCTTAACTCAGTTATATCTTCAGTGTCAAAAGCAAGAGTGGAGTGGGGTACCTTAGTTTCAACAGCCTCAGTGCTGTTGTCCATATTTGCCATCAAGGCATAGTTGACTTCTTCCTCTGATTCTGATGAGTCTGCCCAGCTTCCCTTCTTTGTGATAAAGGCTTGTTCCTTTTCTTTCTTGACTTTCTTACACTCAGTTGCAAAATGACCTTTCTCACCACAATTGAAGCAGGTGTATTTAGACTTATCAGCTTTTTCAGATTTTTCTTCTCTGTCTTCATTTCTTTTGAAGACCTTCTTATCAGAGTTTCTGTCCTTTCTTGAGAACTTCTTCCCTTTGTTGAAGTTCTTGTAAGCCATCTTCTTGAAGCTTTTCACCATCAGTGCTGCCAGCTGCATCATCTCAGTATCACTGTCATCAGAGTCTGAAGGTATATCTGTGTCTGAGTCATCATCAGAGTTTGATGACTCAGTATCAGACTTTTTGACATGTGCTTTTCCCTTACTTTTCACAGCTGTTTCTCCTTGAACTTTTAGAGCAACTGGTTTGGGTTTCCCACCATGTCGTTTACTCCTTTGCTCCATCTCAAGTTCATAAGTTTTTAATCTCCCAAAGATATCATCCAGAGACATCTCTTCAAGATCATGATTATCTCTTATAGTGGTTACTTTCAAATCCCACTTTTCAGGAAGAGCAAGTAGAAATTTGAGATTTGAGTCTTCCAGATCATATTCTTTATCCACTAGAGATAAGTCATTCAGCAGCTTGACAAACCTGTCATAAAGATCAGTCAATGATTCACCAGTTTTTGAATCAAAGTGTTCATACTCTTGAGTAAGTATGGTCCTTCTGTTCTTTTTGATGGCTTTGGTTCCTTGACATCTGACTTACAAAGCATCCCATATTTCTTTTGCAGTTTTGCATCCAATCACCCTATTTGACATAGCATTGTCAAGAGCACTGTGCAATAAGTGTTTTACTTTTGCATCCTTACTGATTGATGAGATGTCCTCAGGAGTGTAGTCTTTCTTTTCTTTGGGGATCATCTTCTAGGGTTCATCTCCAACTGCAACAGAGAGCTTTGTTGGCATGTGTGGACCATCATAAATCCTGTCCAGGTACTCTGGATCTGTAGATTCCAGAAACATGGCCATTCTAACCTTCCAGATAGGATATTCAGATGCCCTGAGGACCAGAACCCTAAGTGACTCATATCTACTGTTTGTAGTTTGTGATTTCTCAGACATGATTGTGTGAATAAGATCTCACTGTAGGTATATCAACAGAGCTGGCTCTGATACCACTTGTTAGGCCGAATAAACTCACTATATAGATTAATATAGTGAACACAATCAATAACAAAATACGTCAATATAAGAGATTAAACAAAGTAAACTCTTATTCACAATACTCAGTAGGTTACAAAAACTCTCTTAGTGATTTATATCTTATCACTAAGAGCTGCTGGGTTACAAGAACAATATTCTCGATGCTCTAACTCTTATAGAGTAAACCCTAATCTGTGTTTATATACACGGTTACATGATATCTACTGATTGATTTATAATTATCTGCTTCCTAAAATAATCTAATCAGTAGTTATCCTTTTCTTGTTCTGATTTGCATAATCTCCTTGATATTTGCCTTCCTTGTTTATCCAGATCTTTTCCTAGAAATCAGCCGCCTGCAAACTCTGATCATCGATAAACTCTGATCCAGCTGTCAGTCGTTAAACTCTGATTTCAGCTAAACTCTGATATTTGCTTCTGCACACTAAACAAGTTAGATACCTGTGACATCATCAAATATATAACATGTATTGCTGCTTACATTTTTAAAAAAAACAAATTTATGGATGATCCAACCGTACGAATGTCAAAATTTATATATTTTGATGATATTAAAAAAGTTTCATAAAAAAATAATTTTATTTGGATGGAGAGTTTAGCAGTCAACTAGTGGTTTGATTGTACCAGTATCGAGTGTTTTATCACGTATTGATGTTTACCTTTTTTAAAAATATTTATAGATGACCGAACCGTACAGATGTGAAGATTTATATATTTTGATGGTATTAAAAAGGATTCAGAAAAAAATAATTTTATTTGGATGGAGAATTTAGCAGTCAACTAGTGATTTGACTTGTACTAGTATCTAGTGTTTTATCATGTATTGTTGCTTACATTTTTTTTAAAAAAAATTTATGGATGATCCAACCGTACAGATGTGAAAATTTATATATTTTGATAATATTAAAAAAAAATCATAAAAAAATAATTTTATTTGGATGGAGAGTTTAGCGGTCAACTATTGGTTTGACCTGTACGAGTATCTAGTGTTCTATCATGTATTGATGTTTCCATTTTTTTGAAATTATTTCTCGATGATCCAACCGTATGGATGTGAAATTTTATGTATTTTGATGATATTAAAAAAGTGTTAAAAAAATGATTTTATTTGGATTGAGATTTTAACAGTTAACTAGTAGTTTAACTTATAATAGTATCAGTGTTCTATTGTGTATTGTTGTTTCTAATTTTTTGAAAATATTTCTTGATGATCCAACCGTACGAATGTGAAGTTTTATATATTTTGATGATATTAAAAAAGTTTCAGAAAAAATAAATTTATTTGGATTGATATTATAGTAGTCAACTAATAGTTTGACTTGAACTAGTATCCAGTTTTCTATCGTGTATTGTTGTTTCTATTTTTTTTGAAAATATTTGTCGATGATCCAAACGTACGGATGTGAAGGTTTATATATTTTGACGATATTACAAAAAACTGTGGAAAATAAATTATATTATTTTAAATATAAATTTGTAAGTAAAATTATTTTCCAAATATATGTTTGGATGATAATAAATTATTTTTAAATATATTATTACTTAGAAGTGGTGAGTTTTTAAATGGAGTAAAATAATTATCTAAATTGAAAAGATTATATTTATTTTTGTGAAATTATAATTCTTCCCCCTTAGAATTTTTTCCAAGAATTACATTAGTGACTTGAAGTCACTAATGTTCTTTACTTAAGATTTTTTCCACCCTCTAGTTTCTGTGGAGCTACTATAACAATTTCATCAGTGACTTAAGGTCACTGATATCCCCAGAGACACAACAGTGACTTGAAGTCACTGATATTCTTTACTTAGAATTTTTCCCATCGCTTTAGTCTTGGGAGCTATTGTAACGATTTAATCAGTGACTTAAGCTCACTGATATCCCCAAAAATACAAAGTGACTTGAAGTCACTGATGTTCATTACTTAGAATTTTTTCCGCCGCTCTAATCTTGGGAGCTACTGTACGATTTCATCAGTGACTTAAGATAAATGATATTTTCAGAAATACAATATTGACTAAATTTTCTAGAAAACACATAAATAAATAATGAAGATGGCATAATAATGAGATTATGTAGGCTAACCTTTGAATTTCAAGCCAAAACAACACCTTGTTCCCACAGCTACAGTGACCGACTTGAAGAGGTTAGAAGATTGTTTAAGGTTTGGTGTGTGAGATTGTGTTGCACAAAATTAAACATCCGGATTCAAATTGAACTATCATATCAGTGACCTCAAGTCACTGATGTCGTATTTGTTATATTTTCGGTAGGTTGTTGGGAATTACATTAGTGACTTGAAGTCACTGATGTCGTATTGAATGTAACAACAGTGATCTCATGTCACTGAAGGTTTGAGGGACAATACTGACATTTCAGCTTTTTCGCTAAACGTCAGTGACTTCGAGTCACTGATTAGTGACTGGAAGTCACTAATATAGCCATTTAATATTTTCTTTTCGCGTTCGGAAGTTCATCTCACTAATGTACTTCATTTAATGCACATCATCAGTAACTTCAAGTCACTGATGGTGTACACCCACCTCCCCTATCCAATTGTGTACATGTAACCAGCCCCTTTATTTATACAGTATATATTTCTATCGTCGTCATCATCTTTTTCTATTCATTGATGATATAGTTACAATTACTTACAACTCATGCGAATTGTACTACTCGATTGATGTATAATTGTTTATCTTTCTACTGCTCCAATTATATATATATTTTTCTAATTACTAGTCACCTAATTATTAACTGTGATACTCTTCCTTGCCCTGAATTATATATATCGAAGATGAGCACACATTTTAATATCTTTGTAACTTATTTTTAGAATTGACATCTTTATTGCGTTCCTTTCACTTTTTATTATATAGTAGAATGATTTTGTTTTGTCATTGATAAGGTACCACGCTACAGTGCCCGCTACAGTCACCCTCTACAGTGTCCGCCTCCGCTACAGTGCGCGGAGATCCCAAAACAAATCTCATCATTACAAAGTACAAGGCAAACAGGATAATAAGCATGCACAAATCCCAAAAGGACAGAAGAAAGGACAGAAGAAAGGACAGTAGTTGCACCAAAGCAGACAACCATGCTGGGGAGTGGGTATGGACCCACGCCCGCCACTGTAGCTACAGTGGCAGCCAAGGGCCTATATAAGGAACTCCCCAGCCAAAGTAGAAGGTAAGTGCAAATTCTCTCTCAAAAACCTCTCTACAAAAACATATCGCATCATATATTTAGAGTGAAAACTCTCTGATTTCCCTGACTTGTCAAGCACATTCCGATCACTGATTATCACGCCGGAGGCGTTTCACAGGACACACCCCCGTGTTGCGTTGTTTTGCAGGTTAGGTCGCAACCTGAGCTCCCCGGAACAGTGTGCTGGAACCCCCGACGAGAAAAGGAGTTATCATTTGGCACGCCAGGAAGGGGCCTTCTCCCTAAGAGAAACCTAGTCGCATCCCCCAAAAGACAAGCAAATTTATGCAAACCCGGTCAGGACTAATAGTACGTCAGACTGGCAATATGGCAAACCCTCACCCTAATGTTCAAAACCCCAACGTCCAGAACCCTAACCCTGCTGACCCTAACGCTCAAAGAGTTAACCAAGACGGGATCCTACAGGATTTGACACCATCTGGGAACTCCGTCCTGGACGGAGGGCCAAACGCCAACGCCATACCTCCCCCGGTCACCCGAGGAGGGCCCATTGACCTGTCACGGTTCACACAGCAGCAAATCGACATTCTGCTCAAGGTAGCATCCGCTTTCCCCCGCCCTGAGGGGAAGCCCGCGGGAACCACGAACCTCAGGATGAGGAGGAGCGAAGTGAGGCCCACAGCCAGCCACGCCCCCCAAAATCTACAGCATCCCACCTCGGGCCATCACAAAACACCAATCACAAAAACCACGGTGGGCAGCAACACCGACCAGGGACCTGGAAGGAAAACAGGAGGGTACGAGATCTGAAAAAAGAAATCGAAGCCAAACAGGCGGAATACGAAAAAGCCCGGGCTCGCCTAGAAAATCATAACACAGAAGCCCCGGAGGCCCGCAATGACACGGAAGTGTAAACCCCTCGAACGCGGACACATGAGTCTATTTTCACAAAAAGGCTGGAAGACGAGCCAAAGCAACGACACATCAAACACCTCAATCTGAACTCCTTTGACGGGATGGGGGACCCTGAGGAACACCTTAGTTACTTTAATCAACTGGCCCTACAGTACGAGTACCGCGATCTCACCAAATGCCGTTTCTTCGCCGCAACCCTAAGGGGAAGCGCGCAACGATGGTTTAGCCGCGTCCCGGCCAGAAGCATAGACACCTGGGCGGATTTCAAGAAAGCTTTCCTAAACAAGTTCCGGGCCAACCAATCACAGGAGGTGCATACCTCCTACTTACAAACAATCGGACAAAGAGAGGGGAAATCGCTACAAAGCTACATCGACCGCTTCAAGGAAGCGGTCAACAAGATTATCTGCGTCAACGAAATTGAAAGGCATATGTTAAGCCTATTTGTATTTAAGAGGAATCAACTCAACTCTGATAAGAAAGCAAGTAAATAGCAAGGACTGTTATCTGGAATCCATACGAAGAACGTCAAATGATTTATTGAAGATTTTATGTCAGAAGAATTTCAGGATGCTGCTGCAAACCACTGAAAGAAGTTCATTAATATGATCAAGCCTCAGTGCACAAATAATCTTTTGTGGCACGTCCAGAAGATCAGAAGGTATAAAGTTTCAATACTTTATTTATTCAGAAGATTCCATTATTGTGTCTACAAATGAAGAAGAACTAAGAAGACGAAGAATCGACGAACAAGTCACAGCTTAAATGTTTAAATGACAAGGAATATTTAATTGAGCTAGTTACAGATGAACCAGACAGTACATTTGTGTATCAGCTCATCTGATTAAATATTCTACGTCAAAAGAAAGTGGCCATTCGTTCAAGTCGAAGATCTTAATTGTTTACAGAAGACTGAAGACTCTGAAGAAGAAGAAAAGGGATAATTGATTATCTAATTATTTAATCCACTTCTCAAAATAATTATATATGATGTGTAATTTATTTATTAAATTAATTCTATCTCGAATTAATTTAATTTATGAATTTATGCATTTAATATAATTAAGTGGATGTTAATTGGTTAATTAATTAAAGAGAAATAAGCATTTGTCTTGTTGGAATCAAAAGGAAAGACAATTTCCTTGATTGTCTTGAGAAATAACAAGGTAAGACAATCAAACAGATTGTCTTACCGTGCCATTTCCCTCCTCCAACACACGGTAAGACAATCCCTCAGATTGTCTTACCGTGCCCTGCTATTGTCTTACCGCATGGTTGGCAAGACAATCATTCTGATTGTCTTACCGTGTGGCTCCAAAGACAATCAGGATGATTGTCTTACCGTTTGGAGTGTCAGACAATGTCCCAGATTGTCTTACCGCTTCCCAAAGATTGTCTTACCACTTCTGATTGTCTTACTAAGCTATAGACAATGCTTATGATTGTCTTACCTTATGTTTTTCAGCAAGACAAAGTGCCAAATTGTCATAGCAACCACTAGATTGTCTTTGCACCTTTGTCTTGCCTAGTTCTTGAGATTTGCCTATAAATATGGCTCATTCTCCTTCATTTCAAAGTGTTCAAAGTGCTTGTAAGCTTTCAAGTTGTGCTAAACTTGCTATTCGTTAAAACCACAGTTTACTGTGCTTTGATCATTCGGTTGTTTTGTTCCACCGAGTTAGAATACTTTCTGTCAAATTTATTCTACGAACTAGTGGACATTAAAACGAACCATATTAATTATATAACGACTTAAAACATTGTTATATTAATTAATCTTAATCTGATTAACAAGTTACATTCCAATCAGATTTATTCCGCCGCGATTATTTTGTGACGATTGTATTCAACCCCCCCTTCTACAATCGTATCTGGACCTAACAGAAATCGAAGCCCTAGTTCATTTGAAAAGAGGCCTGGACCCGTATGAATGCGAAAAATACGTCGTCAAGCTGATGGAAGTACAACCCACAACTCTGGCCCAAGCATATGATTTAGCATCCCAAGCAGTCACGGAGGCAGAGTCCCTAGCCGTTTTGAAGTGGGCGCGGGCCCCGCCCTCCAACAATCAGAAACACTATTCTCGCGAGCGACATGCCCCACACACGAAAAATCAGCATCGGAGCTGGCCTGGAGTCAGTATTCAAGAAAGAGCTCACCGACCTACTGCGAGAATACGCAGACGTCTTCGTATGGAGCCCTAAGGATATGCCTGGGCTGGATGAATCCGTGGCCATACACAAACTAAGCGTAGACCCTAAGAAAGCCCCAAAAAAGCAAAAGCGACGTAATTTCGCCCCTGACCGCCAGAAAGCAATTGACGCAGAAATAGACAAGCTGCTAGACGCGGACTTGATTTGCGGGGTCTCTTACCCATATTGGGTCGCGAATGTCGTACTGGTAAAGAAGGCTAACGGCAAATGGAGTATGTGCGTCGACTACACAGATTTCAACGCAGCCTGCCCAAAAGACCCGTACCCGCTACCTAGCATCGAACAACTCATAGACGCCACTGCAGGCCACCTCATGCTCAGTTTCATGGACGCATTCTCGGGATACAATCAAATTAAGATGGCACCGGAGGACTGTGAAAAGACCGCCTTCATTACTCATAGAGGGGTATATTGCTACAAGGTTATGCCCTTCAGACTTATCAACGCGGGCGCAACTTACCAACGCATGATGAACAAAATCTTCGCGCCGTAGTTGGGTCGCAACATGGAAGTTTATGTAGATGAAATGATCATCAAATCTATGATCCAGGAATCACACTTGGCTGATCTACGGGAATGTTTCGCCAATCTTAGACAGCACAACATGAAGCTCAACCCGGACAAATGCACCTTCGCCTTGGAAGCTGGGAAATTCCTAGGCTTCCTAGTCAGCCAACGCGATATCGAGGCCAACCCGGAAAATATCCAAGCCATTGTCGACATGCAGCCCCCGAAAACAATCAAAGACGTCCAACGTCTCACTGGCCGCCTCGCAGCCTTGCGACGGTTCATATCAAAGGTCGCAGAGCGATGCCTTCCTTTCTTCGACACCCTCAAAGGGGCACTCAAGACCAAAAAACTCGCATGGACAGAGGAATGCCAAAAGGCCTTTGAGGACCTCAAGAAATATCTGGCGTCCGCACCACTCCTCACAACAGCGTCCCCAAGCGAACCACTGTCCTTATACCTATACGTTTCGGATAAAGCAGTGGGGGCGGTACTCATCAAGGAAGCTGAAGCGGTACAAAAACCGGTTTACTACGTCAGCCAAACACTCAAAGACGCAGAAACTCGTTATCCTAACACGGAGAAAACGGCCATAGCCCTTGTCATGGCAAGCAGGAAACTCCGCCACTACTTCCAGGGACGAGAGATCCGCGTCATCACCAATCAGCCCTTGCGCAAAATCCTTCACAAGCCCGAGCTCTCAGGACGGCTTATCAATTGGGCGATCGAACTTAGCCAATTCCATCTCACTTATGTTCCGAGAACCGCGATCAAAGCACAGGCCCTCGCAGACTTCGTCATTGAGTGTAATTTTTCTAAGCCGGATGAAGAAACCCCAGGCAAGCATCAGCCTGTCCCGGTCACGAATGGGTGGAAGTTATATGTGGACGGCTCCGCCACCTCCACCCGATGCGGGGCCGGAGCAATCCTCATCAGCCTGGATGGTTTCTGCATCAAGCAAGCTCTCCAACTCAACTTCAAGGCTACTAACAACCATGCAGAATACGAAGCCCTACTCTCAGGACTCGATCTCGCCATCACCCTACAATTATAGAAACTCATCATATACAATGACTCCCAGCTGGTAGTACGCCAAACCACGGGCGACTACGCGGTCAAAGATTCATCACTAGCCCAATACCAGCACCAAGTACAGATGCGCCTATTTACACTCAAGAGCTACCAACTTCATCAAATCGACCGCGAGGACAACTCCATGGCATACAACCTATCCAAGCTACTAGAAGAGGAGTACACGGCGGCGGATGGTCCTGTATATTTTCTCTCACTCCCGCATCCCTCAATCGAGCCGAAGGAGCAACTCAACATCACTCTCAACAAAGAAAATTGGATGACTCCCTACATCGCCTACCTCCGCGACGGAACCCTGCCAGCGGATCACACTAAAGCTAGACAAGTCAAAGCACAAGCATCCAGATTCTTCCTCCAAGACAATGTTCTCTACCGCCGAAACTTTGATACCCGCATCCTCAAGTGTGTCGATGACGATGAAGCGACGTACCGCATGTGGGAAGTGCATGAGGGCATATGCGGAGACCACATGGCGGGCAAGGCCCTCACACACAAAATCTTACGCCAAGGATACTATTGGCCAACCATGGCAAAAGACTGCAAAGCTTTCGTAAGGGCATGTCACCAATGCTAGCTTTTCAGCAACGTCCCACGCGCAGCTCCCGCGGTCCCGGTCTCCATACTCTCACCTATCCTGTTTGCCGTATGGGGTATTGACATCATGGGACCATTCCCTAAAGCTCGTGGCGAGCTCCAATTTGTCATGGTCGCCATTGACTATATGACAAAGTGGGCTGAGGCCAAAGCACTTAGAACCATCACCCAGGAGGATGCGATCAGGTTTGTCCGAAACCATATAATCTCCCGCTTCGGGATCCCCACAACCCTCATTTCGGACAACGGAACCCAATTCGTGGGGAAGAAATTCACTACATTCCTCTCTGATCACGGGATCAAGCACAAAAAAGCATCAGTATGCCACCCACAAAGCAAAGGACAGGTGGAAGTCACCAACCGCATCATCCTTCGCGGGCTATAAAAGAGCCTCACATAATCAAAGAAAAAGTGGCCGGAACACCTGCCCCAAGTATTATGGTCCTACCGCACTACGCAAAAGACAAGCACAGGGGAAACCCCGTTTAAACTAGCTTTTGGCGCAGAGGCATTGGCGCCAGTCGAGATAGGATCCCCATCATTCCGTCTCCAGAAATTCAACATCGATGACAGCATAGAGGGAATGCGAACCAACTTGGAATTACTAGACGAGGTCCGGGCCGAAGCGGTCCGCAAAATGGAGCTCTACAAAGAAAAGACAAGGGATTTCTTTGGCAAACGGGTACGCATACGGGTATTTCAAGTGGGCGATTTGGTTAACAGGGCAACTGAAGCATCTGACCCGCGTCACACCGGAAAACTCATGCCCAAATGGGAAGGTCCCTACAAGATCGCACACATTATCCGACCCGGATCCTACAAGCTATCCCACTTGGACGGGACAGAGGTCAACAACACTTGGCATGCAGAAAAACTCAGGAAATACTATCAATAGAAGTTATAACCGAATGATTCGCATCATGTAACCTGTTATCATTTTGGACTATCTATATATATGGCGACGTTATTCCAGCTAAACTACTTCTCCGCAATTACACCCAACAAGAGCACATAAAAAAGCACAATATAAAAGCACATTACAACAAAAGCACATCAAAGCACATTCTTACGCAAAATGAAAAGGCAACTTATATTATAACACCCATCTTACAAAGATCCATTACAAGCCGCCGTGGGCACAAACACGCCCGGGTCAAGCAAAGCCAGCACATTACAAAAGCAAAATACAAACAACTACGAGCAACTTGAAGACAACTAATCCCGGCGGCAACAACCCGAATAATTAGGGAATAAAACATCTACAACAAAAGCATCAACCTCAAGGCCTAGAGCGCTTCATCCTCTTCGCTAGAATCATCCGCGGACAACTCATTGTGAATAAGCTGCAACTGCGCCCAGATAGCCCCGCGACGCTTCACATGGCGAGCACGGACACGTTCCATCTTCTTATGATAGGATTCATGCAAGTCTTTGTTTTTCTGCACCAACTCCTCGATGGCACCGCGAGCCCAGGTGCTAAGGGGCTCATCAATCCAAACTTCATAATAGCAATCACCCGCACCACAGGCCTCCAAGCGCCGCCCGGCATTTCGGCCACCCCAAATAGTTTTCATCACCATGGGACGGTCACAATAACAGTGAGAACCTAAGAAAGTGGACATGATAGCAAGTGTTCAGAAATAATAAAGCGCGGAAACAAAGTATGGAGGAGTAATATACCTGCATCGCGGATACTAGCTATTTATACTACTCCAGCACATGTGCCAAGCAACAACCTGTTATATAATCAAGCACATAAACTGTGGAGAAAGGACGGTTACCGCCATCCCTCTCCTAGACTAAAGCCACACGCAACATCAAAAGTATGCTAGGGTATGGCCGCATACCCGCGACCATCCCCTGACAACAGCAAAGTCGCAACCCGCAAACTTCAGTGAAGATTCACCCACCCATGTACGGCATATTACAGACCCAACGAGAATTGTTCAAAGTCTAACCAAAAAGGTTCAAAAGCAATTTAAAAGCATAACTACAAGCAACAGAGTCAAATGGTGGGGGTTTCACTTGAATCCTCGACAAACCCGTCACCGCCTTCAGGAGTGGCGTCCTCGGCCTCAGCATCCCTGTCCGCATCCGCCATGGTCACATCCGGGTTCTCCCTATATTCTGCTTGGGATTTGGACACTTCAGCATCCACCGCTTCCGGATTTTCATCCACGGTCTCCAGAATCCTGGGACTCTTTGTCCCGCCACTGCTCCCAGAACTGGAACCCGCGCTCTCGAGCTCTTTGACACGAGCAGTAAGCTTCTTGTTCTTCTTCTTCCTCTTATGCGCCTTGGATTTCGCCTTCTTCAAGGCAGCTTCTAAACCCGCTACCCGCTTCTCCAAAGCTTCGCCACCCTGGGAAGAACTCCCAACACCCGCAACCAGCCTCAAATATTCTGCACTTTGTTTCACAGAGGAAACTCCTTCATTAAAAGCTTTGGACAGGGCGGCCCGATATTTAATGCCGGCCTGGAATTTCCTGATAGCCATATCCTCAGTTGGCCACGACGCGACCATGGCTTCGGCCTCCTCCGCACGTTTGTGCAACTCAGCAAAAGTGCGCTCCGAGGCCGCCTCCTTAGCAAGGTCGCAGAAGCACCCGCATTGCCACCCTCAATTTCTTCACCGCCATGAGCCATCCCCGTCTCTATAGCCCCATCACTGGCATGCACACTTCCTTCGGCTTCCTCTGCCCCATCCTGCTCACCCAGACTTGCACCAACATCACGAGCACCGCCTCCAACTTCCTCGCCAGCCTTCTCTCTTCCCTCCAACACGGTCTCCTCACTATCAGGAATTTTGAGAATAACCGGGCTCCTCTCAGGTTCCTCCTCATCATCCTCCGCATCGCCAAACACATCTTGATTTTCCGCCTCTTCGGTCAACGGATTCTCACTTTGATCATTCACCGTCCCGAACGCCGCATCTTCCTCATCACCCCGAGCCACACCACGATATCGTGGCGGGTTCTTCTTCAACAAATCAGTCAATAGCTTCATTTCCTCCTCCTGGGTCATACCCTCCAGGGGCGGCAACTCCGTCAATCGCGGATCCAAAACTGTGACAAGTAAACAACACACGTCAATTTCACAGGTTTAGAAAACAACACATCAAAAACGTTTACCCCAAATATAGTAAACAAATGACTTACGCAAATATAGTTGCAACCTCCCATTCTCATAGAAATCGCTCTTCTTCCAAGTGTTCTTCAGGGCCTTGGTGATCCCCACCAGTATCACAACGTCCACCACCGACAACATTTCTCGCGGCGCATGGTAGCTTTTCTCCACTTTCAGAACCATGTTGGGCATCCACGCCAGTTCTCCTCCCGAAACCACCAAGAACTCATACTGCCAGTCGGTCATACTGTTCAGAAAATCGAACGCGGTATAATCACCCAGCGCCTTCCCAATCACGCTATCCTTGTTCGCAAAAGGAAACTCCACAAACGGCTTCGCAGTGCTTGTCTTGGTGTTGAACAAGTGAAAGAATGCCTTCAGAGTAGGCTGTTTCCCTAACGCGGTACAACTCGCTATGAACCAGTTGATTGCCTGGATCGCATTGGGCGTTATCTACGAGACTGAACACTTGAAATGAACACAGACAACATCCCACATGAAGCTGTGCATCGGGAACCTAAGCCCCGCCTTCAGTTGTTCCAAGGTGACACAAATAGACCCGCCAGCACCATGGTGGTGCAACATCTCCTCATCGCGGGTGGGTCGCCAGCTATACTCCTCACCAAACCTGAACAACTTCGCCATATATGGTCCATACTCGGTCGCATTAAAAGTACTCTTCCTTTGGACATGTTCACAGTTGGCTAACTCCTGGTCCACCTTAGCATTACTAATCTCAACCGGGGGTATCTTAGCAGCCCGGTACAAACTGCTGTGATCTTCAAAAAACCGATAATGCAGATCTTTGGGCGGAAGCGGGATCGTGAATCGCGGATAATCCCTCCACCTCCCATCCTAGTTAATCGGAGGCCTGGCCTCCTTGGTCACAGGATCATAATAATCTTGCCCAGCCATAGCAGTCACTTCTTCTTCGATCCTGGGATGAATAGCTTCCAACGTAACTTCTCCTCTCGCAGAAGTCATCAAACACCTGCACAGCACGCATACAAATATACAATCAAAACCGACTCCCCAGTACCGTGCCCGCTATTGATACACACAAAAACACAAACACATTATAAGCATGACAAATTATCAAACACCTACAGTACAAGCACGTGCAAAGCCGCAAATCACAAACCTTAAACTCAACCTCAACCCTAACAGTGCACAACCCAAGGCACCAATCCCGATATTACTACACCGCCCACAAAACACATACGCCACCGTAAGAAAACACCATGACGGCGGGATCATCGTCACACCACCGCAGATTTACACAACGACGACTAACAATATACACACTCACACAGTCAGCAAAATAAGAACACAAACCACGATAGCATCTCCGCCGCAACTCCGGCGAAGGACCACGATAGAGCAACTCAGACGCAACATTATACAACAAATACACAAGAAACGGCAAGAAAACAAGCAGCCATGACAAAGGACAAGAAAACACCAAGAACACACGACAAAAATAAAGCAAAATAGAGCAATAAATCAGACAACAACAAACGGCACTCCGGCCATACTTACTTGTTGTCGAAATAGTAACTGGGCGGCAAACTCTCTCTTCACCGATCGAACTCTCACAAATCGCAGATGGCAAAGCAAAGCTCCCACGAAAAATCACCTTAGACAAATATGCTCACAACCGGTTTTAAGACATACATATATATACTCCCACAATTACCAAGAGCTGCATTAACTGCATGGCCACGTGCGCACCCACGATTGGCTTAGAAACCGCACCTATACACCCACCCCTCCTCAAAAGGCGCAGTAACCATACTTCATCCCCAAAAAACCCCAGCTTCGAAACCCCACGTCTTTTCGCCTGCCCATATAAATAAATACATATACGCCACTCTACTTATCAAGTCTTACCCACAAAATTCCTTCATTCAATTTTATTCTTCATTTATTACCCCAATTTATTACCAGCAATGAATTGGTCGCAGACAAAAAGAATAAATGCGGGGAAGCTCAAAAGATAGCGGGCAGCAACATAATTGATATTATATATATATTAAAAACTTTTATTACAAGCGGGTGCGGACTCAGTCCGCGACAAAAGACCCTATCTAAAGCTGAGCCCTCAAGTCGGCTATACGGGCGCGGACATCAGCCAACCGCTCCCGGAGCTCTGCCCTCTCTTCCCGGGCCGCCTCCAAGCGCTCCGCCACCGTCGCCTCCGGCGCGGGTTCTGGCCGATCGATGGGCACAAACCAGCGCCCATTGATCTGCACCGCCTCCCGTCTGCGTCCCGGGACGAGGAGCCTCTCATACACCTCCTCGAGCAAGTCATCATACGGATGACCATCCTCCAGCATATCGGCCAACCTCCTAGCGAAAGGATCAGTTGGCAAATCGTTAAACATGGTCAGCAGCTCCATCCTCCTCATCCACCGCATCTGTGTCCCATAGCTGCTGCTAGACACAACATTTCCATTACTCACAGACGCAGAAGAATTGTCAGACATGATCACTCAACTCACAAGTATGAAACAATTATAAAGCTCGAAAAAAGAAGGAAAACCAAAGCACGAGAAAGTAAAGATGAAATAAAGAAATGAGCCTTCTCAGGCTTTATATAGCCCAAGCTATGACCCCTGCCATTAAAGCAAACAGCCGTTCCCAAGACGGTCAAGTTTCCTTCGGATATTTCCCAGGGCAAAAAAACCGTTCACACACGCCTGGAAAACCAGCAGTCAACCGTCTCCTCAGTGAATGTCTGTGCCTTGCATTTAATGCACACGGATAAACTCGCACCCGGGTTCCCAACGCTTTTCAACATAACTTTTATTTTGCATTTCTCAATTACAGCTCCTTTTTCCACACATTTTCATTTTATTAAAAATTCTTCTATCTCCCTCATTATTGGCCGCGTCCAATACTCGGGGGGCACATTTTCATTTTATTCAAAATTTTTCTATCTCCCTCATTATTGGCCGCGTCCAATACTTTAGGGGCACATTTTCATTTTATTCAAAAATTTTCTATCTCCCTCATTATTGGCCGCGTCCAATACTTGGGGGGCACATTTTCATTTTATTCAAAATTTTTCTATCTCCCTCATTATTGGCCGCGTCCAATACTTGGAGGGCACATTTTCATTTTATTCCAAATCTTTCTATCTCCCTCATTATTGGCCGCGTCCAATACTTGGGGGGCACATTTTCATTTTATTCAAAATTTTTCTATCTCCCTCATTATTGGCCGCGTCCAATACTTGGAGGGCACATTTTCATTTTATTCCAAATCTTTCTATCTCCCTCATTATTGGCCGCGTCCAATACTTGGGGGGCACATTTTCATTCTTATCAAAATTTTATAATTCCCTCATTATTGGCCGCGTCCAGTGCTTGGGGGGCACACTTTCATTTTTATAAAAATTTCTTATCTCCCTCTTTATTGGCCGCGTCCAATACTCGGGGGGCACATTTTTATCTACGCAGGGTATACTTATAACGTCATATCGATACAATACCGGAAAAGACAAACAGACAAGGCGATCAAATAAGCATTTTCATTAATAAATAAATTTACAAAGCAACACGGGTTTCCGAATAAGTTATCAATGTGATAGTCATTGTGCATCTCTTTAATAGTAGTAACTTTCACTTTCCAACTCGGAGGTAGAGATTTAAGAACTCTACGATTCTTTTCATTTTGAGTATAATTCTTTCCTAGTTGAGATAGTTCATCGATTATTCGAGTAAATCTTGTTTCCATATCGATGATATTTTCTCCATCTTGGAGTTTAAAGTTCTCGTATTCTTGGATCAATGTGTCCATTCGAGAATCTTTTATATCGGTAGTACGTTCATAGGTTACCACTAATTTGTTCCACATTTCTTGTGCCGACTTGCAGTTGTTTACTCGTTTATATTCTTTTTCCGCAAGTGCACTTGTGAGAACCATTTCCGCTTTTGCTGCGATATTCATTCTATCTTCTTCTTCGTGAGTGTATTCACTTACTTTCTTTTCGATGATGGTATCGTCGAATATTTTAGTCGGTATAATAGTACCATCTTCTATGGCCATCCAAACTTTGACTCCTTGAGATCTTGCATATATTCTAAATCTCGTTTTCCAAGTAGCAAAGTTTGTGCCATCAAATAGATGAGGTCTTAGAATTTGAGAGACCTTCACTACAACCGATAGCATTTATGTAAGCCATATCGGATCTACTTTTCTTTGTGCTTGAAATTCAAATAGCACGTTTAAAAGCAACTGCTCTGATACCAGTTGTTAGGTCCCGATAGAGTGTAAATTAAGCTAGAAGGGGGGGTTGAATAGCTTAATCACCAATTTAAAAATTGATGTGGTGTAATAAAATTTATCCCCCTTTTGAATAGCTTTTATCGAGAGTATAGGCAGTTTATGTGTGCGGAAGCAATGTAAGAGTAATACGACACACGAGATTTTATCCTGGTTCGCGGTGGCTAACTCAACACTTGGAGTCCACTCACCCCTACTCCAGTCCCCGAGCTCCTCCCCAGACTCGAGAATTTCTCTACTATAAAGAAACTCCTTTACAGTAGGCGGAGAAGCCTTTACAAATATATATCTTGGAGCGTAACTTCCCGTTACCTCCTCACTATAAATGTAAACTTACAAGACTCGTCTTGGAGCGTAACTCCCCGTCACCTCCTCAAAGTCGTTGTACTCCGGGTGTAGTCTTTGAACTTCTAAACTTTTGCGGGTCTTGGATCTTAGGTCTTAGGTCTTGGGTCTTTCCTCTTCCTCACAGGGCAAAGACGACTAACTCCCCGTTAGCTCGTCTAGGACTTGGGTCTTAGAACGAAGATCACCTCACTTCACTTCACCTCACTGCAAAACTTAGAAAACAATATCTACGACAAATAATCCTTGTTTATAAAAAGGTTTTTGGACTAGACACAACTAGGCCGATAGAGGGTATATATATATGTTGATGATATACATATTTAAAGTATACTTTCCGAATGATTTAGAAAGATTTAAGTATACTTGATAAATTACTCCAATACTAAAGATGAGTATATAGTTAGAGTAAAAGTCTTATAAGCTTTAGTCTCGCTTAAGACTTGTATAATACTTGTCTTTTTGACTAAGTATATATTACTTCGAAGATACGTCTATTTTCGAAGTACGGATTTAAGAGAGTCTTTTGATTTAGCTCTTTGGCTATGGACTCTTCTTAATACAACTCTTTGGCTATGGACTCTTCTTAATACAACTATTCTCTTGATATAGTCTTTTTAGACTAGATATAATCGATTTAGTGCGGAGAGAGAGAGTGTAGTCTTTCTTTAACTTTAGCACAATATAATGATATAGCCAAACTAGAATCCGCAATTACAACAACAATAAATAATAACAATAAAGTGCAGAAAGTAAATAGCGGAAAGTAAATAAGTTAGTTGGCTATGTTAGTGCTAAGTAAAGTTAAAGAGTTAAAGTAAGCTTTTTAGATTTTCTTCCCACGAAACAATACGATGATAGTTGGGAATAGAATCAAGCTTAAAATTGATTTTGACCGTCTTCAAATATTAATCTCGTTTTCGAGATTTATTACGAATCTTTAGTTCGTAAGAAGATACAAATCGTTGTTCGTTTGTATCAAAATATATTTGAGTATATTCGAAAGATATAAACTTTGTTTATGTATATAACTCAAATATAACGAATATTAGTTCGTTTAAATATACACCGAATCTATAGTTCGTGTATATATATTATATTTCGAATAACACGACTTTGTTAGTTCGTGTTTGAATTTGATTCGAAATAAGAAATCTCTTTTATAAGAGATATAAGATGAAGAGCTTTATGATGAATAGATCGAGAATAATAACAAGCTCTTGTATATATAATGGTCGGTTAAGACTCGAATCGAAGCTAAAATAATAACCACTTACAAAAACGATCGAAAAGTTCGCCGGAGGTTCGGCCGGATTTTGGCTTGGTGGCGGAACTTGGGCAGCCCTACGGGAGGCCTAAAGTAGTAGTGGTTGAGCTAGTTGGGTTGGGAGAGAGCTTGGTTGGTTGAACTAAGCTTATATAACTAAAACGTTATATATATAAATATATATGTATAAGAAAAGAGGTTTTAGAGAAGAAGTATTTGTAGAGAGTGTTTGTAGAGATGAAAGAGAGAATACTTCTAAAATTCCCAGCAACTAATTAGCTCTTTAGCTTATGTAGAAAATGAATGGGGATGGGGTGGTATTTATAGGGAAAATTTGGGGTAGTGGGTAGTGGAAGGTGATGTAAGGGATGATGTAAATGGGTAGGTGATGTAAGGAATGTGATTAGTCCATATTTTTGCATATTTAAGTGCCTATTTTTTTGTTTATTTTCGTAGTATTAATCGCTTATTTATTTTATTTCAGGAAATTGTAGATAAATAAAGAAAGAAGAGAAAATGCAAGAAAAAGAAGAAAAGGGAAAAGAAAAGAAGAAAATCAAAAAGAGTTGGCAAGTAAGGGGGCACATGGAGGGCTATGATCTACCCAACACACATGGCACATGGATGGACAAGATTTAGCCACCCTACCCCTAAACCCTAAATCTTTAGCTATAAATCCCCCATCTCTTTACTTGTAATCACAATCTAATTTTTTAACCTAGTCTTTTCCTAGTTGGTAGGTAGTATAGTGCTAGATCTTCTTTTGTTCTCTCATTTTCATACTACATTTGTAAACACTTTTATTTTTAATGCAAATCTTTCTTTAGCTTGATCTTGTATTGTCTCTATTATTTTGCTTCAAGTGGCCTATTCTTCTTAGTACCACCATATGCCTAAGGGTTTTTGGGAATGAAGAAGTCATCTTGTCTTAATTAGTTTAGATCTTGTAATTGCTTAAATTAATTGTTATAGTCAACTAAATCCTAGCACAAAATTAATTTGTGTTAGGGTTTAGATTTAAAACCCCAAATTTTCTTGTTCTTGGTTTTATTGCTTAAATCGTTAAGTAGCAAGTTAAAAAAAAATTATACATGTAATTGGTTTTAAAACCCTCGTTTAGCAGCCCATTTACATACTCTGTTTTCATTTTCATTTTAACAAAAACCCTCCCCTGTTCTGTTGAGTTTCCGCCCAAGTCACTGGCCATGGTTTTGTTTAGTCGAGATTTGGGTTCTGTTTAGTTAAATACAATCATTGCTTGTGTTCGAGTTTGCTGGGTTTGTACTCTCGAGTTAATTAAACTGCTTTGCTTTCTTGTTTTCGTTTTGTAAATTTGAGTTCGGCTGTTTATTGGGTCCAGTGTATGTGCTGAGTTTTTGTCTGAGTTTAGCTCCGAGTTCTGTTCTTGTTGGCTTGATTTGTGTCGAAAACTGAGTCATTTTCTGAGTCCCATTTGCCGTCGAGTTCGTTGGTCGAGTCTAGCTGTTGCTGGCTGTGTAGTTACTTCTTTCTGCGTTTTCGATTTACTGGGGTCCGAGTCTGTTTCTGGGTTTAACGGCCGAGTTTTGTTCTTCGTTTATGCTGTTGAATGTTGCTGTCGGACTTCGTTTTGTAGTTATTTTGCTGTGCTTTCTTAGTCGCGAATCACCTGTGCTCTAAACGAGTCCTGCTGAGTCCATTTCGTATCAGCCCTGCTGCTGGGTTTTGTTCTAGCTGAGTCCAGATTTTCTAGTCTTAGTTTTGTTTTGGTTTAATCGAGTCCTGGGTTCGTTTGGATTGTTTTGTGTGGCTGGTTTCTGGTTGATTCACTGTGTTTAGTCGAGTAGATGTTCTAGAGTCTTTACTTGCTTGTTCTGCGTCGAGTCTTTTAGTGCCGAGTTTGAGTTTAGTTTTCGAGCAGCTGTATTACCGAGTCGGTGTCGAGTCGTCTGAGTCAAGGCTAGTGAGTCTGCTTTCCGATTCCACTGAGTTACTGAGTTTATGTCTGCTATGTTTCGTTTTTATACTGAGTCGACTTTGCCTAATGTGTTTTTGGGTTTGCTGGCTAGTCTGTTTGTTTTCTGTTTGGATTTATTGAGTTGCCGAGTCGAGTTTGTGCTGCTGCGTTTCTGATCGAGTCACCAGTATCGAATCCTTCTTGCTTTTGTTGCTTGCTAATCGAGTTCTTTTTTTTGTTTGTTTCATCTGTTTTCCTTTAGTTTTGTTTATCAATTTGTTTTGAGTTGTATTTGGTCGAGGTCATGTTTGCTTTAGCTGCTGGTTTGTTTACTTAATTACTCGATTAACAAATCCTTTGCGTCCAAGTTGTGTTATCTTTATATTCATTAATTTCGATAATGAATTTCATTTTGTAGATTAAGGTTGATTAAATTAAATTCTCTTTTTAATTTAATAATATAATTAAAAGTAGCCTTTTTAAAAGATATCCTTTTCCACAAAATCGATTTGTTCTAATTCGCCTGGGTTAAAAATTAAGGTTTCGAAAAAAATAATTTTAATCTCTGTGGATCGAATCATAAATATTAAAACGGTGATCGTGCGCTTGCGATTTAAATGTATTATTTCTAGCACATCAAGTTTTTGGCGCCGCTGCCGGGGATTAAAATTAATTTTTCGTTCCTTTATTTTTAATCTTCCGGATTAGTTTGTTTCTCACTTTTTTATTTTTATTTCGAGGAATTTGGAGGAATATTCGGGAATGATGGAGTAAAGTGAACAAATTTTGCTCGGATTTGGAAGCTTGCTTTGGTATCCCGTATCTCTCCACTCTTATTTTTCGTTTTTATTTAGAAAACCACAAACAAATTTGAAAATTGAAAATCACAAACAAATTAAAAATTTTAAAATCCAAAAATATTAGTTAGAAATACATATGTGTTGCATCATGCATTTTTACACTTAGGGCACATCATTTAGATTTTAATTTTTTGTTTTTAAATTATCGTACCTTTAATTGTGGTGATCGCTGGAGGACCCTAAGGTGCGTTAATTTCTTTCTTTTCTCTAGATTAAAACACGTAGTTTAAGCATCCATAGTTGTTTATCGCTTTAATTATCTCGTTGTGTGGTGCATCATTTTAAATAAATCTTAAGGGCAAAACCCAATCACAAGATAAGGGGAGGGATTTCATCACTCTTTCCTTGGCCCACAACAACTTAATTTCTTCATTTGCATTTCCCTAGCCTTTTAATAAAATTTGAATTAGACATTAGCCCCTAGGTTTCACGCTCAACTAGGAAGGTACCTAAAAGACGAGGTAATCTTTAATTATTCCGACTTTTCGGTGTCTAAGGCAAGCGAAAGCTTACCTGGCCGATTAAGGTTTGGTGTCTAAGCGCGGAGATTGGCCTCTTGGCAATGCCTGCTCCAAACTGGCCAGACCGGTCCGGATAATTTTGGATTTATCGAGTTTTTGGTGGTCCTTAACGTTAGGAGCAAGGTCTAGTTCATTTTTATTAGGGAACCCTAGAATTAAGTTTTTCTTTCACTTTTACACCCTTTCTTTTGTTTGTTTTATTTCTTCACACTTACTTGCTACGTGTTTACTATCTAGTGTATGCGAACTACTTGGGTTAGGAACGAATCGTCTAGACTAGTAAGACCGATAATCGAGATTCCGTCTTCATCCTCTTCCGATTCCGAAACCCTAGAAGTTCTAGAACCGATAGTAAACATGGCCCTTTCACTCAAGGATCGTTGTTATCCATCTCGTTCAAGTCAACCTTCGTGCATCACCCTTCCTCCCGTAAATGGGAACAATTTTGAAATTAAAGCTCATCACATTAGCATGTTGCCTAAGTTTTTAGGGAGTGAAGGTGAAGATCCTTATCTTTTTATCCAAGAGTTCGAGGAAGTTTGTTCCCTCCAAAAGCTCCACCAATTAACGGAAGATTCAATTAGACTTAGGCTCATTAATTTTGCGCTTAAGGAGAATGCGAAAAAATGGTTATATAGTCTTCCCGTCAATTCTATTTCCACTTGGGAGGGGTTCGTTGTGGTATTTCTTAAAAAGTATTTTCCAAATCATAAGACTACTCGAATTACAAATGAAATAAATCAATTTCATCAAAGTGAAAATGAGTCTTTTTGGAAATTCTTTGATCGTTTTAAAAATCTCCTATCACAATGCCCCCACCACGGAATAGAAAAATGGAGACTTTGCAAGATAGTTTACGAGGCCTTAGATAGTCAAACCACCGCATTATTAGAGTCTATGTGCCAAGGTAAATTCATGGAAAAAGATGAGGATCAAGGGTGGGAATTTTTCGAGGATTTAGCGGAAAAGACTATGATGTGGGAGTCAACTAGGGAGCCCAAAAAGTCAATTCAGTCATCTAGCGCTAGGGGCTTGCATTCGATAGGAAATAATGTGGCAACCGATGCCAAACTAGCCACCCTAACTAGGAGACTTGAAGCTTTAGAAACTAGTAAATCGCCCCCACAAATGTCGATGCTCCCTAATTACAATTTTCAAAATCCCGGAACCCAACCTTTGCACGAACTTGAACAAGTAAATGCGATGTTTCAAAATCCTAGGAATGATGCATTTGCACCCACTTATAATCCCGGGTGGAGAAATCACCCAAATTTCTCATGGACCCAAGGTCAAATTTTTCAAAATCAAGGGCCAAATTCTTTTCCAACTCCTCAACCAAATTTTCAACAAAGGCCCAACCCAAACTCTTACCCAAATCAAGTTCCAAATTCATGTCATAACCCAATTCAAACTCCTTTGAATCCTCCCGGTTTCAATGATTCGGATAAACGTCTTAATTCCTTAGAAAAGAGTTTGGAAGCCTTAGTTAAATCGCAAACTAATTTGACTCAATCTCAACATACTTTCATGACAACCCTAACCCAAGATAGGCAAATTTTGCATTCTAACGTGCAAGCCGTTTCTAAGTTAGAGGCCCAATTGAGTCAATTAGCGAGCGCGTTGTGTGAGCGAGAAAAGAACAAGTTTCCAAGTCAACCCGAGGTCAATCCTAAGTTTCCTCTCAATCAAAGACCTCCCGAGAATGTTAATGCGATTATTTCTCTAAGGTCGGGAAACCAAGTGGATAACAAAGTTGGTGAGAACGTTAATGAAAATGAGGAGTCGATTCCTACACCAAATCCTTCTTTGTCAAGCCATGTTTATGATAAGCCCGAATGTTCAAAAGCCCGTGAGTCCATGAGTGAACCTAGTCCTGGGCCCATTTCTCAAAAGCCCAACGAAGAA
Source organism: Daucus carota subsp. sativus (assembly GCF_001625215.2). NCBI lineage: Eukaryota > Viridiplantae > Streptophyta > Magnoliopsida > Apiales > Apiaceae > Daucus > Daucus carota. The sequence goes on along the minus strand of NC_030387.2, from coordinate 23,970,602 downwards.
GTTTACAAGCCAAGGGTTCCTTACCCACAAAGACTCATTCGCCCTAAACAATCGGCCCAAATGGAACAAATCCTAGAAGTTTTCAAACAAGTCAAGATAAACATTCCTCTTTTAGATGCCATTCAACAAGTTCCTTCTTATGCCAAGTGTCTAAAAGATTTATGTACCCATAAGAGAACCACTCACGTTCCAAAGAAAGCCTTTTTGACCTCACAAGTTAGCTCGATTCTCTCGAATCAAATTCCCGTGAAATATAAGGACCCCGGTTGTCCCACAATTTGTTGTGTCATAGGCAATACTTTCGTGGATAAAGCTTTACTTGATTTAGGAGCGAGTGTGAATCTTTTTCCTTTCTCGGTCTACCAAGCCCTAGGTTTAGGGGATCTCAAGACGACCAATATGACCCTTCAACTTGCCGATCGCTCCATTAAAATGCCAAAGGGGATTATTGAGGACGTGTTGATAAAAATTGGTGACTTTATTTTTCCCGTTGACTTTGTTGTTCTCGAGACTCAACCCGTCTCGAATCCTAAGAACCAAATTCCTATCATTTTAGGACGACCTTTTCTTGCTACATCCAACGCCTTAATCAATTGTAGGAATGGTTCGATGAAACTCACATTTGGAAACATGACCATAGACTTAAACATTTTCAATGTTGGAAAAGAACCCAATGAGCTTTATGAGCAACCTATAGGGGTGAATGTGGTCAACAAGTTTGTCACATGGTCTAGGTTTGAGGATAGTGAGATTGAGTCTCTTCTCAACGAGGATTTCAAAGTCAACAACGAGAACAATAGGGAATATCATGAGTCGTTGAAAGAGTTGACCTCGGAGGAGTTGTTAGGAGAATTGAACGACATTTGTTCAAAATGGGAAACTCCGCCCGAGATTGTGCGTGTTGACCCTAGGCCCGATTTAGAGAGTCATGTAGGTGAATCACCGACATTTGACTCGTTGTTCCATCATTCGCATAGCGCCTTAGGGAAGGATGACGTCGTTTCTTACATCGTTCCTAGTGATTTATCCTATGACCAAAATTGCATAATCTCTAATTTGCTTGATAATAAAGAAGCATTAAGTTGGTTTAGGAAGAACATTAGTGATACTTGTCCTATAAGGGTAAACGATGGTCACATGCTAGAGAAAGTCTTTGTGCCTAAAAATTTTCATACACATTTTGACTCTTTCTCGAAGCTTCCTCCCATCTTTCCTTCCGGAATTGGCTGATTCGCTTCCGTCTTAGAACCTTCCCCCGTGAAATTCAGGTATGGGGAAGGAAATGTGTGAGTGTGTGAAAAGTGTAAGTGTTCATTCGTAAATAAAAATCCCCTTCATATCCATTTCAGGTATTTTCTCTTTACTCTCTCATTTAAATTCTCTCTTTTGCATACATTGAGGACAATGCATGATTTTGGTATGGGGAGGGCTTTAGTGTAATTTTTAAAAAAATGAAAAACCCTAAAAAATGAAAAATTAGAAAATCCAAAAATAGAGATTCTTTTAGCTAAGTTGTCTTTCCCTCACTCGAACTTTAGGAGTAGTTGGTGTTTAGCATATTTTCGAAAAGTATATATATATGTAGTGTCTTTTAGATAATTTGAACGTAGTTGAGCAAGGTTGTCTTTTTGAAACTTGTATCGACCGATTTGTACTTTAAATTCCAAGATGGCACACACTTTTGCACGAGACCTTTGATGGAGAGATTGTCTAGTAATATTATTCGATACCTGAGAGAGAACCCACATGTTGAAACAATGTCGAATCGAACCTTTGCGAATAAAAAAAAAAAAAAAAAGATAGAAAAAGAAAAAGAATAACTACTTCAATACCCATTGTTCTTTATAGATAAAATCTTTAGATAAATGGGCAAAAGTAGATTGACTAGTCTCGTTTTGTGGCCTTTGTTACTCGAGCAATTAAGTCCGTAGGGGGATTTCAAAACCTAGTGCCCTAAGACCGTTTGGTTTGGGAGTCACTGACCCAAAGCTCGCTACATGGGTAACACTGTTTGCCTAAGAAAACGGACAAAATAAAGTCAATGCAAAAAAAAAGAAAAAAAAAGAAAAAAAAAAGGGAAGAATAAGAGTTTGTGAAGTTTGGCTAGATATTTGTTTCGATAGAGATTGGGTCAGTTCAAAATTGGTTGAAAAAGAGAAAGTGTTCTTAGACAATTAGGATCCATCAAAGGCCTTAAATTACTTACACTCCTTGGATTTCTAGTAAACTTTTGTGTCGATTCAAATAGATTAGAGGCAACTGTATCTTGATTATTAGTAAAAGAGTCTTTAAGTCGTATTTTCCTTAAAAACGCTTTTTGTTAACACCGGCGAAATTAGAGTAGAGTCGAGTAGACACTTGCTAGAATGTCTCGAAGATTTTATGGGTATATCTTCTGTAAACCCTTAGGAGACAAAACTCCTCTTGTAGAGATCGTCTACGAGTTTAACGGGTTGGTGAACCTAAAATCACCCGTCACGCCTACGAAAAGGAGCCTAGGAATCGCATCTAGTTTTCTTAGTTTATTTCTTTTCTTTTGATTTTTACTCGAGGACGAGCAAAAGATAGGTATGGGGAAGTTTGATTAGTCCATATTTTTGCATATTTAAGTGCCTATTTTTTTGTTTATTTTCGTAGTATTAATCGCTTATTTATTTTATTTCAGGAAATTGTAGATAAATAAAGAAAGAAGAGAAAATGCAAGAAAAAGAAGAAAAGGGAAAAGAAAAGAAGAAAATCAAAAAGAGTTGGCAAGTAAGGGGGCACATGGAGGGCTATGATCTACCCAACACACATGGCACATGGATGGACAAGATTTAGCCACCCTACCCCTAAACCCTAAATCTTTAGCTATAAATCCCCCATCTCTTTACTTGTAATCACAATCTAATTTTTTAACCTAGTCTTTTCCTAGTTGGTAGGTAGTATAGTGCTAGATCTTCTTTTGTTCTCTCATTTTCATACTACATTTGTAAACACTTTTATTTTTAATGCAAATCTTTCTTTAGCTTGATCTTGTATTGTCTCTATTATTTTGCTTCAAGTGGCCTATTCTTCTTAGTACCACCATATGCCTAAGGGTTTTTGGGAATGAAGAAGTCATCTTGTCTTAATTAGTTTAGATCTTGTAATTGCTTAAATTAATTGTTATAGTCAACTAAATCCTAGCACAAAATTAATTTGTGTTAGGGTTTAGATTTAAAACCCCAAATTTTCTTGTTCTTGGTTTTATTGCTTAAATCGTTAAGTAGCAAGTTAAAAAAAAATTATACATGTAATTGGTTTTAAAACCCTCGTTTAGCAGCCCATTTACATACTCTGTTTTCATTTTCATTTTAACAAAAACCCTCCCCTGTTCTGTTGAGTTTCCGCCCAAGTCACTGGCCATGGTTTTGTTTAGTCGAGATTTGGGTTCTGTTTAGTTAAATACAATCATTGCTTGTGTTCGAGTTTGCTGGGTTTGTACTCTCGAGTTAATTAAACTGCTTTGCTTTCTTGTTTTCGTTTTGTAAATTTGAGTTCGGCTGTTTATTGGGTCCAGTGTATGTGCTGAGTTTTTGTCTGAGTTTAGCTCCGAGTTCTGTTCTTGTTGGCTTGATTTGTGTCGAAAACTGAGTCATTTTCTGAGTCCCATTTGCCGTCGAGTTCGTTGGTCGAGTCTAGCTGTTGCTGGCTGTGTAGTTACTTCTTTCTGCGTTTTCGATTTACTGGGGTCCGAGTCTGTTTCTGGGTTTAACGGCCGAGTTTTGTTCTTCGTTTATGCTGTTGAATGTTGCTGTCGGACTTCGTTTTGTAGTTATTTTGCTGTGCTTTCTTAGTCGCGAATCACCTGTGCTCTAAACGAGTCCTGCTGAGTCCATTTCGTATCAGCCCTGCTGCTGGGTTTTGTTCTAGCTGAGTCCAGATTTTCTAGTCTTAGTTTTGTTTTGGTTTAATCGAGTCCTGGGTTCGTTTGGATTGTTTTGTGTGGCTGGTTTCTGGTTGATTCACTGTGTTTAGTCGAGTAGATGTTCTAGAGTCTTTACTTGCTTGTTCTGCGTCGAGTCTTTTAGTGCCGAGTTTGAGTTTAGTTTTCGAGCAGCTGTATTACCGAGTCGGTGTCGAGTCGTCTGAGTCAAGGCTAGTGAGTCTGCTTTCCGATTCCACTGAGTTACTGAGTTTATGTCTGCTATGTTTCGTTTTTATACTGAGTCGACTTTGCCTAATGTGTTTTTGGGTTTGCTGGCTAGTCTGTTTGTTTTCTGTTTGGATTTATTGAGTTGCCGAGTCGAGTTTGTGCTGCTGCGTTTCTGATCGAGTCACCAGTATCGAATCCTTCTTGCTTTTGTTGCTTGCTAATCGAGTTCTTTTTTTTGTTTGTTTCATCTGTTTTCCTTTAGTTTTGTTTATCAATTTGTTTTGAGTTGTATTTGGTCGAGGTCATGTTTGCTTTAGCTGCTGGTTTGTTTACTTAATTACTCGATTAACAAATCCTTTGCGTCCAAGTTGTGTTATCTTTATATTCATTAATTTCGATAATGAATTTCATTTTGTAGATTAAGGTTGATTAAATTAAATTCTCTTTTTAATTTAATAATATAATTAAAAGTAGCCTTTTTAAAAGATATCCTTTTCCACAAAATCGATTTGTTCTAATTCGCCTGGGTTAAAAATTAAGGTTTCGAAAAAAATAATTTTAATCTCTGTGGATCGAATCATAAATATTAAAACGGTGATCGTGCGCTTGCGATTTAAATGTATTATTTCTAGCACATCAAGTTTTTGGCGCCGCTGCCGGGGATTAAAATTAATTTTTCGTTCCTTTATTTTTAATCTTCCGGATTAGTTTGTTTCTCACTTTTTTATTTTTATTTCGAGGAATTTGGAGGAATATTCGGGAATGATGGAGTAAAGTGAACAAATTTTGCTCGGATTTGGAAGCTTGCTTTGGTATCCCGTATCTCTCCACTCTTATTTTTCGTTTTTATTTAGAAAACCACAAACAAATTTGAAAATTGAAAATCACAAACAAATTAAAAATTTTAAAATCCAAAAATATTAGTTAGAAATACATATGTGTTGCATCATGCATTTTTACACTTAGGGCACATCATTTAGATTTTAATTTTTTGTTTTTAAATTATCGTACCTTTAATTGTGGTGATCGCTGGAGGACCCTAAGGTGCGTTAATTTCTTTCTTTTCTCTAGATTAAAACACGTAGTTTAAGCATCCATAGTTGTTTATCGCTTTAATTATCTCGTTGTGTGGTGCATCATTTTAAATAAATCTTAAGGGCAAAACCCAATCACAAGATAAGGGGAGGGATTTCATCACTCTTTCCTTGGCCCACAACAACTTAATTTCTTCATTTGCATTTCCCTAGCCTTTTAATAAAATTTGAATTAGACATTAGCCCCTAGGTTTCACGCTCAACTAGGAAGGTACCTAAAAGACGAGGTAATCTTTAATTATTCCGACTTTTCGGTGTCTAAGGCAAGCGAAAGCTTACCTGGCCGATTAAGGTTTGGTGTCTAAGCGCGGAGATTGGCCTCTTGGCAATGCCTGCTCCAAACTGGCCAGACCGGTCCGGATAATTTTGGATTTATCGAGTTTTTGGTGGTCCTTAACGTTAGGAGCAAGGTCTAGTTCATTTTTATTAGGGAACCCTAGAATTAAGTTTTTCTTTCACTTTTACACCCTTTCTTTTGTTTGTTTTATTTCTTCACACTTACTTGCTACGTGTTTACTATCTAGTGTATGCGAACTACTTGGGTTAGGAACGAATCGTCTAGACTAGTAAGACCGATAATCGAGATTCCGTCTTCATCCTCTTCCGATTCCGAAACCCTAGAAGTTCTAGAACCGATAGTAAACATGGCCCTTTCACTCAAGGATCGTTGTTATCCATCTCGTTCAAGTCAACCTTCGTGCATCACCCTTCCTCCCGTAAATGGGAACAATTTTGAAATTAAAGCTCATCACATTAGCATGTTGCCTAAGTTTTTAGGGAGTGAAGGTGAAGATCCTTATCTTTTTATCCAAGAGTTCGAGGAAGTTTGTTCCCTCCAAAAGCTCCACCAATTAACGGAAGATTCAATTAGACTTAGGCTCATTAATTTTGCGCTTAAGGAGAATGCGAAAAAATGGTTATATAGTCTTCCCGTCAATTCTATTTCCACTTGGGAGGGGTTCGTTGTGGTATTTCTTAAAAAGTATTTTCCAAATCATAAGACTACTCGAATTACAAATGAAATAAATCAATTTCATCAAAGTGAAAATGAGTCTTTTTGGAAATTCTTTGATCGTTTTAAAAATCTCCTATCACAATGCCCCCACCACGGAATAGAAAAATGGAGACTTTGCAAGATAGTTTACGAGGCCTTAGATAGTCAAACCACCGCATTATTAGAGTCTATGTGCCAAGGTAAATTCATGGAAAAAGATGAGGATCAAGGGTGGGAATTTTTCGAGGATTTAGCGGAAAAGACTATGATGTGGGAGTCAACTAGGGAGCCCAAAAAGTCAATTCAGTCATCTAGCGCTAGGGGCTTGCATTCGATAGGAAATAATGTGGCAACCGATGCCAAACTAGCCACCCTAACTAGGAGACTTGAAGCTTTAGAAACTAGTAAATCGCCCCCACAAATGTCGATGCTCCCTAATTACAATTTTCAAAATCCCGGAACCCAACCTTTGCACGAACTTGAACAAGTAAATGCGATGTTTCAAAATCCTAGGAATGATGCATTTGCACCCACTTATAATCCCGGGTGGAGAAATCACCCAAATTTCTCATGGACCCAAGGTCAAATTTTTCAAAATCAAGGGCCAAATTCTTTTCCAACTCCTCAACCAAATTTTCAACAAAGGCCCAACCCAAACTCTTACCCAAATCAAGTTCCAAATTCATGTCATAACCCAATTCAAACTCCTTTGAATCCTCCCGGTTTCAATGATTCGGATAAACGTCTTAATTCCTTAGAAAAGAGTTTGGAAGCCTTAGTTAAATCGCAAACTAATTTGACTCAATCTCAACATACTTTCATGACAACCCTAACCCAAGATAGGCAAATTTTGCATTCTAACGTGCAAGCCGTTTCTAAGTTAGAGGCCCAATTGAGTCAATTAGCGAGCGCGTTGTGTGAGCGAGAAAAGAACAAGTTTCCAAGTCAACCCGAGGTCAATCCTAAGTTTCCTCTCAATCAAAGACCTCCCGAGAATGTTAATGCGATTATTTCTCTAAGGTCGGGAAACCAAGTGGATAACAAAGTTGGTGAGAACGTTAATGAAAATGAGGAGTCGATTCCTACACCAAATCCTTCTTTGTCAAGCCATGTTTATGATAAGCCCGAATGTTCAAAAGCCCGTGAGTCCATGAGTGAACCTAGTCCTGGGCCCATTTCTCAAAAGCCCAACGAAGAAGTTTACAAGCCAAGGGTTCCTTACCCACAAAGACTCATTCGCCCTAAACAATCGGCCCAAATGGAACAAATCCTAGAAGTTTTCAAACAAGTCAAGATAAACATTCCTCTTTTAGATGCCATTCAACAAGTTCCTTCTTATGCCAAGTGTCTAAAAGATTTATGTACCCATAAGAGAACCACTCACGTTCCAAAGAAAGCCTTTTTGACCTCACAAGTTAGCTCGATTCTCTCGAATCAAATTCCCGTGAAATATAAGGACCCCGGTTGTCCCACAATTTGTTGTGTCATAGGCAATACTTTCGTGGATAAAGCTTTACTTGATTTAGGAGCGAGTGTGAATCTTTTTCCTTTCTCGGTCTACCAAGCCCTAGGTTTAGGGGATCTCAAGACGACCAATATGACCCTTCAACTTGCCGATCGCTCCATTAAAATGCCAAAGGGGATTATTGAGGACGTGTTGATAAAAATTGGTGACTTTATTTTTCCCGTTGACTTTGTTGTTCTCGAGACTCAACCCGTCTCGAATCCTAAGAACCAAATTCCTATCATTTTAGGACGACCTTTTCTTGCTACATCCAACGCCTTAATCAATTGTAGGAATGGTTCGATGAAACTCACATTTGGAAACATGACCATAGACTTAAACATTTTCAATGTTGGAAAAGAACCCAATGAGCTTTATGAGCAACCTATAGGGGTGAATGTGGTCAACAAGTTTGTCACATGGTCTAGGTTTGAGGATAGTGAGATTAAAACTAGCTTATTTCTAAACATCTCCAATAAATCCAACAAAAAATATGACAATTTTCTAAATATTGGAAAATGGAAATCTGTGAAGTTTGGTAATTTTTGGTCAAAGTCTCCTAGGTCAAACGCTCAGTCAAAGCTTCTCGGGTCAACCGTTCGGAAACACACCCTGACAAACATTCTCCAAAAATCACGAAATTTTTACCTAACATACATCGCATCATAAAAATGACATCCCCAAAGTTTCAAGTCATTCTAGAAAGTGGAAGTATTTTATTCGGAATTAAAACGATAAAAACCGCTTTTCGGGTATTAATAAAATACGTAAATCCTTCTGACAAGTTGTAAAACGTTTTTGGTTATAATTTTGACTTGGATAAATACTACAAATATATTTCCTTGGGAATAAAATAGTTTGGAATTTATGGAAATATTTTTGAGCATTTAAATTAATTCCTTTCGATAAATAAGGAAATATACGTAAACCGAGAAAATTAGTATTTGGTCAAAACGAGTAGACCCTTGACTAATTTTTGATACTAAAATACTTATAATAATATGATTCATGATAAATCATGGTTTTGACAATTTTAAAGAGCATTCTAGGTATTAAAATATTTTTCTCCGAAAAAATAAGTAATTTGAGAGACCTTGGAGAAAATATTTAGGGAACCAAAAAAATGAATATTAATATTTGACCATCTAAATATTAATGTTTTGATATAGTAAATCTTTCTTTTGGATAGAAAACAATTTTTGGAATGAAAGATTTATTTTTGAGTAATTAAAGATAATTTACCCCGTAAAATAGAAATTGGTAAATTAGGGAATAAATTACTTTAATTAAGAGATTTTAAATATAATGTTACATGAGGGTTCTAAAGAATATCAAATCTTGATAATCCTTTTTCGATCTTCATGCGAGTTTAATTTTGCAATATGAAGATAGGGAAATATCGTAGATTGGTGATATCCCTCAGCATGAATATTGCGTGAAAATATATTTCTTAAAAATAGGTATTTTGATAAGAAAATATATAAAATGATTTTTCAAATAACTTGCTAGAAATAACTTTTCCACTTAAGGATAATCATGAAAATTAATATCCTATTGAGAGGATTACTAGGTGATTTAAATTTTACGTTTATTTATAAATATCAAAATAAATTAATATCGAAGATATCCTTTCAATCTTCCCCTTTTTGGTATTTATCAAACAAACATAAAATTTAAATTTTACAAGTGTGTGCTTCCCCTTAGTGTATGCATGAATTTGAAAAATAATTTTCACATAGGAACATAATAGGGTTCAGAAATGTTACTTGTAGTTTTCGCAAACCCGATAGCAAAAACTTATAATCCTCGTGATTCCAATAGCGGTACCTTGAAAAGAAATTGGTTAGATACATAGAAAATTTTAAAATTTCAAACCAAAATTTTCTTTTCTCTATCTTTGGGAAGATTTTAATTTTTGACCGTGCAATGAAAAAAATTTTTAAGTTTTGATATGTTGCACGTCTCTTCCCCTTTTGGTTGATAAAAATCAAAAATAATCATTCCCTTGTAGATATGTACGATTGTTTTGTAGAATACGTCTCTTCCCATGAAAATATATTCACATCTTTTTGTAGATGAAGTTATATTTCTTTGATTTGCTTCCCCTTAATAGTTGACCAATTTGTAAGTGTTTCTTGAAAGACTTTGGTCAAGAATATCCTTTTTAAAGAATAAAGGTAACTTTTCCTTTTGGTAATGAAGTAGTTTCTTTGATATATTTCAACTCTTAATATTTTCATTAACGAAATATGTATTGGTTGTTTCGGGTTTGAGTGTCACATTCACGTTTTTCGTTTGGAGTTTATTTTAATAAAAAAACTTCTTGAGCTCATAAGTCGAGTAGTTCGTTTAAATTACTTGAGTCAATTTGCTGTATAGACTAGTAGATGTGTTGTATCCAAATTCCGTTTTTATCAAGTGTATATAATGATATTTCTTTGAATTAGAAACTTGATAAACTTGGAAGGCTTGTATATTTCGTGTAATGCTTTCGGAAATGAGTCGCATTTAAATCGAAGTGAGATCCATTTTCATATTTTTCGATTTTATCACTTAAAGCATTTGGCTTTTAAATTTATAAGTGATAATTGTTTCGTTTTCGAGGAAAACTGCAGATATTTGCTTGAATGTTGTATCCGAAAACGAAGGATTCAATGATCCTTGAGATAAATTCTTAAGATCGTTTATTTTGAGACAAGTGCAATACAATGCTGGAATAAAGTCTCAAAACTGAACTTTCATTAATCCATTAACTTTGTACAAGTCGAATTTACAAAGTACAGAACTTGAATGCTTAACAAAAATAACTGAAACCTGTAGATCAAGTTAGTCTAAAGCACATACAATTTTCATAACATATTACAATTCATATTCAAATTCTTGAAAGCAACATATTTTCCAGGTGAGAAACAAGACTCAGTTTTAGTTCATGTTACACATCCAATAAAATCTAGAGTTTTGACATAGAATATGAAATAAAATATAAAAGGACTTAAATTACAAACTCATAAGTGCATACAAATCATGGCAAAGTACAAGTTTGCAAATAGTTTTATAGTCTGGATTCATAATAACCAAAATCAGAACACCAAGTTAAAAAAAACAGTTGATGATAGACATGTAATATAGATTATAACATAGGCATGATAGTAAAATCAAACAAACTAACAGAACTATATATATAAGTTGCAGATTTATATACCAAAAGCAGTCCATAAATGGACTAAAACCTGCACTGTTACAAGAAACTTACCAACATACATATCTCAGCAGACTGAGATCATACCAGCATTCACAAAACAGATTAAAACATCACAGAACAACTAACAGTGGTTAGAGAACCAGCAAAACAGAGCACATCCAGCCACAGAACAACTCCAGCAGCCACAAAAACCAGCTAAACACACAAGAACCAGCTTAAACAGGACCAACAACCATCATTCCCATACAACAGCAGTTAAAACAGATCTAAGCCTTCTCAGGCCCATCAACAGAAACAAATCACATATCATCAGTCAAGTCAATCATACCAGGAAGCATTTCTTTATCAGATTTTACAGCCTCATCAATAGCCATCTTATCATTCTTATCAACCATTTCATTAACCATTTCCTCAGAAAACAACCTATCCATTTTCTCATCAATTCCTTCTACATTACCAACTGTGCAATCATCCTTATTCTTTCCTTCCAACTGATCAAGCCTAGCCACAATACTTGTAGTCATTTCCTTAAGAATATCTATTTCACCCTTTAACTTATTAATCTCAGCACCATTTTTAACTGAAGCATGAGTATTTCCAGTTATCATAACAGTAGGGGAAATGCACACAGGACTAACAGCAAAGGGCTTACAGTTTCTTAAGGGAACTTGAGGCTTAACCAAGTTAATAATGTCACAGTATTCAATTTTCTCAGCTAAGATCCTAGGCATTGCTATGGGGTAAAGTTCAAATAGAGAGGTCAGTAGCAATCCATAAGGCAAGTATTCAACCTCAAAAGCTATAATCATATTAAGCAATATCACATAGTTAATATTTGTTGGGTTTTGGGGTAACAAACGCAGCGGATAATCGACGTAAAATCAAAAATTCTGAAACCCTAACCCGAGGATCCATCTATAAAGTACGGCTGATCATGGAGATACGAAGTAATACCTTGTTGAAGCTTTACGTTAGCGAAAGATGGAGGTCCAGAACGAGCAATCACCACGCAGCCCTCGGTCTAAAGATCGCGTCTCTAAGCAGTCCACACGAACGTCTGATCGCCAAAGATCACCGGAGCCGGTACTAGCCGAATGCAGCCTCTCTCTCTCTCTCTCTAGCCTCTCCTGATCTGGAGCTGCTAGGGTTTTTAATAAAACGATTTTTGACACTTCACCCTAAAACAATACATCATTATGTATTTATAGGGAAGAGAGATAGATGGGCCAAACCCTAATCGGATTTGGGCTTCTCCAAACCTAATCCGATTTTGGTTTTAATATTAAATTCGAAATTCTAATTACTTAATTAAGACCGGCTCAATTAAATAAATTACTTCGAACTTAATCATTTAATTTAAATTCAGAATTTAAATTAAAACTCCTTTAAACGTTCAAAGTGTGTGACCCTTTAGGTTATTATTACGTTGGCAATAATTTTAATATCCAATAATAAAATAATAAACAATGATCGGCATCTAGTAATACATCATTGCTACCCAAGTAATAATAATAATTGGTGATTCAATTAAACCTGTTAGGTCCTTTAAACTTACTATATTAGTTTATATAATGAACACAATCAATCACACAGAATGACAATATAAGAGATTGAAAGCAGTAAACTCTTATTCACAAAGCTTAATCGGTTACAAAAACTCTCTCAGTGATTTATATATTATCACTAAGAGCTGCTAGGGTTCTGTAAAATATACTCGATAACTCAACTCGTATAGAGTAACCCTAATCTGTGTCTATATATACACAGTTACAAAATCAATCTCTGATTTGATATCCTATAAATCAGCTATGTATTCTATCAATCAAATATTGCTACTGTTTTCTGTTTGGTTTCCATAGTCAGCAAATCACTCCTCCGCTTCTATAGCTTCTTTATTGAGAATTCAGTCTTACTCTTGAAGGATGTCTTCCTCTGCTTGGCCTTTTGACATGAATCACATAGACCATCTGAAGTGAGTAGTGATTCAGGGAGTCCTCTCACAAGCTTTTTCTTTATAAGCTCATTTATGGAGTTGAAATTGAGATGTGAGAGCTTCTTATGCCACTTCCAACTTTCTTCTGCAGAGATTCTTGTAGATAAGCAAATTGCTTTTCCTTCAGAGTTTGTAGGCAAGTTGATTTCATAAATGTTTCCATGTCTGTGAGCAATCACTGCCACCTTGCCTTTTGACTTGCTTATTATCTCACTGTGTTCTTCATAGAAATCAACATGATATCCTCTGTCACAGATCTGACTGACAGAGAGTAAATTGTGTTTTAGCCCTTGAACAAGAGCTACATTTGAGATGATGACATTTCCAAGATTGATGTTGCCATATCCCAGAGTCCTTCCTATGTTGCCATCTCCATAAGAAACTCTTGGGCCAGCTTTCTCCACAAACTCTGACAGCAGGGCCTTATTTCCAGTCATGTGTCCTGAACATCCACTGTCCAAGACTAGGATATTCTTCCTGTTGCCCTGCAATCACAAAGACCACTAATTGTTAGTTTTAAGGACCCAGACTTGCTTGGATCCCTTGGCCTTATTAAGTTTGTTAGCTTTTGCAGCGGAATTATTATTATCAGAGTTTGAGCTAACAGACTTTGGAACAGAGTTTGTACTAGAAACAGATTTTGTACTTGCAGAGTTTTTATTAACCTTTTTCAAAGAAGGTTTCAATTGATAATAATCATAATACAAACTATGATATTCTTTGCAAGTATAAATAGAATGCCATAAACTACCACAATGAAAACATGGATCTTGTGGTTTATATCTAATACTACTTTTTCTAACTCCAGACTTTGTAGGTAAGGAGTTAATGTCCTTGTTCTTCCTGCAAAAATTAGCAAGATGATTAGTATTTCCACAGTTATGGCATGTCTTCCTAGGTGCATTTGGAATGGGCATGTAGTTATTACTCTTGTCTATTCCAACCTTGCCATTTCTATTTTTCCTAGGCTCCTCGTCTTTGTTATCAGACTTTACCTCTTTAAGCTTATGCTTAAGCTGTTTCTGAGTCATCAGTCCTATGTTAACCTGTTTGGGCTTATCAGATTTTAAATTGTTGTTAATCTCTGATTCTGGTCTACTCTGTTTAGACTTAGAGGATTCAGCAACAAATTTAACAGGTTTAACCTTAGGTTTTTCAGTTTTAACAAACTCTGTTTTTGATGACTCAGCTTCTGAGTTATCAGTGTAACCTAGTCCCTTCTTCCAGTTTCCACTACCTAAGATATCCTGAGTAGTTTTGCCTGAATTAGTCCATGTCTTAATAATATCCCTTTCCTTAGCAAGTTCTGATTGAAGAGATGCATACCTCTTTAATAGTTCATCTTTGACAATGACAGCATCATCTCTCTCTTTATGAACTTCTAACATCTGAACTAATTCTTTTTCTAGATAATCATTCCTTTTCTTTACACTTAGAGTTTCAGATTTTAATCTTTCATTCTCTAAAGTCTGATCTCTAAAGCTGATATGCAAAGTTTTAAGGAACAATCTTAACTCAGTTATATCTTCAGTATCAAAGGCAAGAGTAGAATGAGGTACCTTAGCAGTAGATTCAGAGTTGTTGTCAGTGTTTGCCATCAGAGCATAATTGACTTCTTCCTCTGAATCAGATGTATCTGTCCAGTTTCCTTTCTTGGTGATAAAGGTTTTTTCCTTTTCTTTCTTGGCTTTCTTGCATTCAGATGCAAAGTGACCCTTTTCACCACAGTTGAAACAGGTATACTTGTCAGCTTTTCCAGCTTTTCCTTCCTTGCCCTCATTCTTCCTGAAGTTCTTCTTATCATAAACTCTGTCAGAGTTTCTGTCTTTCCTTGAGAAACTTTTGCCTTTGTTGAACTTTTTGTAAGCCAACTTCTTGAAGCTTTTCACCATCAATGCTGCTAACTGCATCATCTCATCATCACTGTCTTCAGAGTCTGAGGGAACATCAGAGTTTGAGTCATCAGAGTTTGATGACTCAATGTCAGACTTTGTGACATGAGCTTTTCCTTTGCTCTTAGCAGCTTCCTCTTGAACTTTTAGAGCAACAGACTTTGATTTGCCTCCATGACGTTTGCTCTTCTGCTCCATCTCAAGTTCATGAGTCTTCAGTCTTCCAAAAACATCATCAAGAGACATTTCTCCAAGATCAAGATTGTCTCTTATTGTAGTGACTTTCAAATCCCATTTTTCAGGAAGAGCCAGAAGGAATTTAAGGTTTGAGTCTTTAAGATCATATTCCTTGTTCACCAGAGATAAGTCATTCAACAGTTTGACAAATCTGTCATACAGATCTGTCAAGGACTCACCAGATTTTGAGTCAAAGTGCTCATACTCCTGTGTAAGGATGGTTTTTCTGTTCTTCTTGATGGCTTGAGTTCCCTGACATCTGGTTTCCAGAGCATCCCAGATTTGTTTAGCAGTTTTGCACCCAATCACCCTATTAGACATTGCATTATCAAGGGCACTGTGCAGAAGGTGTTTCACCTTTGAGTCTTTACCAATTGACAAGATGTCCTCAGGGGTATAATCTTTCTTGTCTTTTGGAACCATCTTCTGAGGTTCATCTCCAAGCCCAACAGAGAGCTTGGTGGGCATATGTGGTCCATCATAGATCCTGTCAAGGTATTCTGGATCGACAGAGTCTAGAAATATAATCATTCTCTCTTTCCAGACTGGATATTCAGATGCCTTAAGGACTGGAACTCTAAAAGACGAAGCTTGTGATTTTTCAGACATGATTGTGATTAAGATCTCACTGTAGTTATCTTAACAGAGCTGGCTCTGATACCACTTGTTAGGTCCTTTAAACTTACTATATTAGTTTATATAATGAACACAATCAATCACACAGAATGACAATATAAGAGATTGAAAGCAGTAAACTCTTATTCACAAAGCTTAATCGGTTACAAAAACTCTCTCAGTGATTTATATATTATCACTAAGAGCTGCTAGGGTTCTGTAAAATATACTCGATAACTCAACTCGTATAGAGTAACCCTAATCTGTGTCTATATATACACAGTTACAAAATCAATCTCTGATTTGATATCCTATAAATCAGCTATGTATTCTATCAATCAAAGATTGCTACTGTTTTCTGTTTGGTTTCCATAGTCAGCAAATCACTCCCCCGCTTCTATCCTTCCTTGAAGTATATCCGCTTCTGAGCTCTTTCCACGTGTAAACTCTGACGAGTCTTGACTATGTAAACTCTGATCAGACTTTAGCAAACTCTGATCAGTTCCCAGCTTAAACTCTGATCACTCCTGTTCTTAAACAAACTTTCAGAACATTAGTAATCATCAATTATATCTAACAATCTCCCCCAACTTGTGCATAAACATGTTATGTGCAAGTTAATGGATAATTGATGATGTCAAAACAAATAAGTCAAATGCAACAGAGTTTAGCTATATAACAGAAAACTTTTAAAACTTACAGATACTTTTACTCCTTAGCTTCATAGACACCATTGGCTGTCTTTAAGTATTCTCTGAGGAGATCCTTTTCAACTTCTGCAAGTGCTGCAGTCATCTGTCTTTTGACTTCTCTTAATTCTGGATCTGAAACTCCAGTTTGATAGATGGCAGCTCTAAGATCATAAATCTTATTCCTTTTCATGTCCTTGTCCAGCCTAATGTAGTAACCTTTGTCAGACTCTTCATTGAAACTAAGAGCTCTGATCCCAGCTACTGTCTCCAATTGTGCTGAATTTTTCTTCATCTCAACTAGCTGTCCTTGGTAATTGAAGTACTTTGGAACAAAAGGTCCAGCATTCTTGTTTCCAGTTATACCCATCTTTCTCCTGATTTGATCTTTGATTAGATTTGAGATGTGTTGACATGATTTGTTCTTCACTTGAAATATGTACAAAACATATCTCAATTCCTCCCAGTGTTTAGCATAAAGATCAGCTTCAATAACTCTAAACACTGTTCCATCAGACATAAAGTAGATAAGAATGTTATCACCTCTGTCATTCTTTACCAGTTGGACTGAATCAAGTTTGACCATTCTTTCTTGCAATGCTTCAGTCTTGGGTGCACAGAGAGATGAGGGGTCTGTTGACATTGAACCTATACTCTGATCAAAATTTTCATATTTAGATCCTAATCCTCCTTTATCTCTTCCTGCTTTTCGATGAGAGATTGGTTGAATTGAGCCCTTGTCGAAATTTATCTCAGTCATCAGACTTGGCTTTGCAAATCCTGGCAATGGGGTTGTTGTTGGTTTAAACACAGCTTGAGCCTTGTCAGAGGTTGTGTCTTTCTTAGCTTCTTCATTAACTTGAGCTATGTCAGAGGTTAATATTTCTTTCTGTAATTCTGCAATGTGAGCTCTGTCAGAGATTGCAGCTTCTTTTTGTTTTTCTTCTACAACTTGATCTCTGTCAGAGGTTGTATACTTCTTTTGAACCCAACCTTTCTCTAGGTGTTCATCTACTTTGCTTTTTCCCTTGGTTGTATACTCATCTTCAGAGTATACCTTTTTGATTGGTAAACTCTGATCAGCAATAGTAGTTTCCTTGATCATTATTCCTTTTTCCTTTGGTCTGGCAGTTGATTTTGCAGGTTTCTGAATTTGTCCTGAGTTTATAGCTTCAACATATTCTTTCTTCAGTTCAGCTTCCTCTGCAGCAATCAACTCCAAATCCAATTTAGCTTCTGGATTTTCTGGTTCAAATATCAGTCTAGCATATTCTTCATCAGTCATTGGTTTATTTGATCCAGCCGCTGGTCTTTGCTTTGATCCAGATGTGACATTGTGTGTTGGAGCTGGAGCAGACTTTGAGCTTTGCTTAGACTGTTTTGCACTGTCAGAGTTTGAAACTCTTCCAGCAGTTGCAGCTTGAAATCTCTTATGTTTGGTGAAGTCATCCACATCATCATCATCATCATCCTTCTTTCTTTTCAGAGTTTGAGAAGTAGACTTGCATTTGACATTAGCTACTCTCTCCCTCTTTTTGACATCATCCTCTTCAGGAATCAGTACTGATGTGATTAAAGAAAGAGAGGATTGGATGGCTTCCAGCTGTTTGGTCATTGTGGATTGAGTAGCCTCAACTGAAGTCATCCTTTGCTCCAGAGTTTGTTGAGCAGACACCAGCTTTTTCATATCTTCCTTCAGAGGTAGTAAGTTTCTTTTCTTATCCATGTTTTGAGTTTCAGCCAAATTTGCTACCTCAGTTCTAAGACTATTTACAGACTTGGATGTTTGAGCATGAGCTGTATGAAATGTCTTCAGATACAAGACTGTGGCTTTGAGGCTTGACATGACATAAGATACAAGACTGTGGCTATTTACAAAAGAAGGAGTCATAAGCTGCAACAAGTCTCCTTCTTTTCTGCTTTGGTGGAGAAGCAGCTTCAGTGTTTAAAGTCTTAGAGACTGTATCAGAGTTTACAGTAGGAACTGTATCAGAGTTTGTTGGCACATCAGACTTTGTCTTCAGAACTTGTGTAGCAACAGAGGTTCTGGTCTTCACAGTGGAAGGGGCTGCATCAGACTTTATAGCCCTTGTTGACTTGGATGCAGAAGATCTGCTTGCTATGGGAGGTCTGGAAGGTTGAGGTTGTTGTTGTTGGACTGGGGGCAAATCCATCCTAGCTCTAACTAGAGCTGGAATTAGGAGAGGCCTCTGGATTGGATACTTCTCATCTTTGGAGATGAGGTCCTTGAACACCCTTTTATGAAGCCTAACGGGGTTGATCTCATCATCAACAGCAAAATCCACCTCACCAAAAGTGGCATTAAACAGTATTTGACAAAATCTTGAGAAATATATGATTTGTCTATTTTCATGCATTCTTTCACCAATATTTCTAAGAACTAATCTACCAAAATCAAAATTAGTAGAGTAGATCAGAGAATACCCAATTTGTAGCATATCCATGGGTATAGCATCCCAGTTGGTGCTTTTCTTCTGGAAAGCCCTCGTGATACAGTCAAAGAAGAAGCTCCATTCCCTTCTTAGTCCTGGACGCTTTAATTGTCCCAATTTATCAAGCGATTCACTGTAGCCCAGAGCATTCATCATGCCCCTGAGATTGGTATCTCCATTTGTGATGTAAGTTGCATTCTCTGGCATGTTGAATGCTTGACGAACTGTGGCTGGAGTAACAGCATACTCCTCCCCTTCATATTGGAACACAATAGATGGTGATCCATCTGCACCACCATTATCATATTGCCCTGTCCTCCAAAAAGTGATGATTTGGCTTCCAGAGAGTCTGGCAGGAGCGGTAAGAGCAGTAGCCAGGGCACTCTATGCCAGGAATTGCTGGATTGGATGATAATCCCTTGGAGCATCTGCTGTGTTAAGAATGGCAGCGTGGTTGTTGGGAACAAATTCCACACCTGCATGAGTAAACGCTGAAGTCGCCATTAGAACAGAGTTTGTAGAGGAAGAAAGGTGTTTGAGAAAGTGTGTAAGAGAAGATTTGAGTTGCAGAGAGAAAAGCTTAAGAGTTTGTTGAGAGAGTGTGTGTAAAGATGAAGTGTATAAGTAAAGAAAAGGAATGATTATCTAGAAAAAGAATTAGTTCAGATGTTAGAAGTTCAGAAAGAAAGAGATGATGATGTCATTGTCAAAGATGAATTATTAAAGAGGTATGCATCTCTTCAATCAGAACTTGCTAAGGAAAGGGATATTATTAAGACATGGACTAATTCAGGCAAAACTACTCAGGATATCTTAGGTAGTGGAAACTGGAAGAAGGGACTAGGTTACACTGATAACTCAGAAGCTGAGTCATCAAAAACAGAGTTTGTTAAAACTCAAAAACCTAAGGTTAAACCTGTTAAATTTGTTGCTGAATCCTCTAAGTCTAAACAGAGTAGACCAAAATCAGAGATTAACAACAATTTAAAATCTGATAAGCCCAAACAGGTTAACATAGGACTGATGACTCAGAAGCAGCTTAAACATAAGCTTAAAGAGGTAAAGTCTGATAACAAAGACAAGGAACCTAGGAAAAATAGAAATGGCAAGGTTGGAATAGACAAGAGTAATAACTATATGCCTATTCCAAATGCACCTAGGAAGACATGCCATAACTGTGGAAATACTAATCATCTTGCTAATTTTTGCAGGAAGAACAAGAACATTAACTCCTTACCTACAAAGTCTGGAGTTAGAAAAAGTAGTATTAGATATAAACCACAAGATCCATGTTTTCATTGTGGTAGTTTATGGCATTCTATTTATACTTGCAAAGAATATCATAGTTTGTATTATGATTATTATCAATTGAAACCTTCTTTGAAAGAGGTTAATAAAAATTCTGCAAGTACGAAATCCGTCTCTAGTACAAACTCTGTTCCAAAGTCTGTTAGCTCAAACTCTGATAATGATAATTCCGCTGCAAAAGCTAACAAACTTAATAAGACCAAAGGATCCAAGCAAGTCTGGGTCCTTAAAACTAACAATTAGTGGTCTTTGTGATTGCAGGGCAACAGGAAAAATATCCTAGTCTTGGACAGTGGATGTTCAGGACACATGACTGGAAATAAGGCCCTGCTGTCAGAGTTTGTGGAGAAAGCTGGCCCAAGTGTTTCTTATGGAGATGGCAACATAGGAAGGACTCTGGGATATGGCAACATCAATCTTGGAAATGTCATCATATCAAATGTAGCTCTTGTTCAAGGGATAAAACACAATTTACTCTCTGTCAGTCAGATCTGTGACAGAGGATATCATGTTGATTTCTATGAAGAACACAGTGAGATAGTAAGCAAGTCAACAGGAAAGGTGGCAGTGATTGCTCACAGACATGGAAATATTTATGAAATCCACTTGCCTACAAACTCTGAAGGAAAAGCAATTTGCTTATCTACAAGAATCTCTGCAGAAGAAAGTTGGAAGTGGCATAAGAAGCTCTCACATCTCAATTTCAACTCAATAAATGAGCTTATAAAGAAAAAGCTTGTGAGAGGACTTCCTGAATCACTACTCACATCTGATGGATTATGTGATTCATGTTAAAAAGCCAAGCAGAGAAAGACATCCTTCAAGAGTAAGACTGAATTCTCAATAAAGAAGCCATATTATCTTCTACATGTTGACCTATTTGGACCAGTTAATGTACCATCCATTGCAAGGAAGAAATATGCTCTTGTCATTGTTGATGAGTATACCAGATACACTTGGGTATATTTTCTTCACTCTAAAGATGAAACAGCTTTGCATCTGATGGATCATGTGAAGCAACTGGACCATGGATCTGAAGACAAAGTAAAGATCATTAGAAGTGATAATGGAACTGAGTTCAGAAATTCAACAATGGAAGAGTTCTGCAAAGAAAGAGGTGTAGTGCAACAATTTTCTGCACCTGGTACACCACAGCAAAATGGTGTTGAAAGGAAAAACAGGCCTCTAATAGAAGCTGCCAGAACTATGCTTGATGAGGCTAAATTACCTACTTATTTCTGGGCAGAAGCTGTTCAAACAGCTTGTTTCACTCAAAATGCAACACTGATTAATAAGCATGGCAAGACCCCATATGAGATGGTGAAGAAAAAGAAGCCAAATCTGAAGTACTTTCATGTATTTGGGTGCAAATGCTTTGTATTGAAGACTCATCCAGAACAGCTTACCAAGTTTGATTTAAAAGCTGATGAAGGCATTTTTGTAGGTTATCCTCTGACAACAAAGGCCTTCAGAGTCTACAATCTAAGAACCAAGGTGATCATGGAATCCATACATGTGTCATTTGATGACAAGAGAATTATGGGTTTAGCAGACATGGATGATCATGAAGAACTGCATTTTGAAAATGAAGAAATATTCTCTGATTCGACAAACTCTGATGAACAGTCAAACTCTGACTGTGAACAAAACACAGCAAACTCTGGTGAAAATTTACAGGTTCATGATGATGAAGCAAATGTTGAGGGGGAGCATCAGAATGTTTCAGACTCTACCCAAGACTCAAACTCATCAGAGAATGCTGACTCAAACTCATCAGAGAATACTGATTCAAACTCTGATAGCACAAATCTAGGGGGAGCTATAGAGAATGATCAACAGAATCAAGAGAGCATGGATCAAGGGGGAGGATCCAATGATGAAAATAGCCAACTTCCACATGCTAGGAAGTGGACAAAATCCCACACACCTGATTTGATAATTGGAAATCCAGAAGCACGTGTGCAAACAAGGACAGCTACATCAAATGAGTGTTTGCATCATTGCTTTCAGTCACAAACAGAACCTAAAAAGGTGGAGGAAGCTCTTCAAGATGCTGACTGGATTCAAGCAATGCAAGAAGAGCTAAATGAGTTTGAGAGAAACAAAGTCTGGACCCTAGTACCAAGACCTAAAGATAGATCCATAGTTGGTACAAAATGGGTTTTCAGAAACAAAACAGATAGTGAAGGTGTAATTACAAGGAATAAAGCAAGACTTGTGGCAAAAGAGTACTCACAACAGGAAAGTATTGATTATGATGAGACATTTGCTCTAGTTGCAAGATTGGAGGCAATTAGAATCTTTCTGGCCTATGCTGCACACAAGAAATTCAAGGTATTTCAGATGGATGTCAAGAGTGCTTTTCTTAATGGGAAACTGGATGAAGAGGTATATGTTGAACAACCTCCAGGATTTGTGGATCCAAAGCATCCAGACTATGTCTACAGATTGGACAAAGCACTTTATGGACTAAAGCAGGCTCCAAGGGCATGGTATGAAACTCTGGCTCAATTTCTTCTTGAAAGTGGATTTACTAGAGGTACCATAGATAAAACCCTGTTTTACTTGAATCATGGTAATGATCTGCTTTTAGTTCAAATCTATGTTGATGATATCATTTTTGGTTCCATTAATGCTAAACTCTGTCAAAGATTTGCCAAGCTCATGTAGTCTAGGTACCAAATGAGCATGATGGGGGAACTCAGTTACTTCCTGGGTTTACAAGTTAAACAGACTGAAGATGGGATTTTTATAAATCAAGCCAAGTATACCAGAAATCTTTTGAAGAAATTTGGTATGCAAGACAGTTCAGCTGCAACTACTCCTATGGCAACAGCAACCAAGCTAGACAAAGATACTGGTGCATCAGTGGATATCACAAACTATAGAGGAATGATTGGATCTTTGCTTTATCTGACTGCAAGTAGACCAGACATAATGTATGCCACATGTCTATGTGCAAGATTTCAGGCAGATCCAAGAGAGCCTCATCTGATTGCAGTAAAGAGGATATTCAGATATCTCAAGGGAACCACATCATTGGGATTATGGTATCCTAGAGAATCAGATTTTAGTCTAATTGGATACTCTGATGCAGATTTTGCAGGTTGCAAAATTGACAGGAAAAGCACAAGTGGGAGTTGTCAATTTCTGGGTGGAAGACTTGTTTCTTGGTACAGCAAGAAGCAAAAGTCAATTTCAACATCAACAGCAGAGTCAGAGTATATAGCTGCAGGCAGCTGCTGTGCTCAAATTCTTTGGATAAAGAATCAATTGTTGGACTATGGGTTATCCTTTTCTAAAATTCCTATTTATTGTGATAACCAAAGTGCTATTGCTATGACAGGAAACCCAGTTCAACATTCTCTGACAAAGCACATCAGTATCAGATATCGTTTTATAAGGGAGCACGTGCTGGAAGGAAACATTGAACTTCACTTTGTTCCCACAGAACAGCAGCTAGCAGACATATTCACCAAACCACTAAGTGAAGCAGCCTTTACTAGGCTGGTGAATGAGCTAGGAATGATATCAGGAACTGAGTAAACACAATGGTCAGATCCTTCAAGTTTAAATTGTCAAATTACCATATGAATTGCTCACAAACTTGCCATGATATACTCTGATTGTTAAACTCTGATGACATTCTCTGATGATATACTCTGTTTGTTATACTCTGATTGTCATTCTCTGACGATATTCTCTGATGTTTGTAAACTCTGAATCTTGATAAATGATCTCATTTTTAACTCTCTGAGACAAAAAACCTGTGAAGATACTATGAAGCATGATCTGAATTAGTAATCATGAATCTCAGTTAAGTTCTTTAATCTTGATCTCAACTTTGTGCTACTATTTTACAACTATATGCATGTTGATATCATTGAGACTCTATTACTTCACATATCTTAATTATAAGTGAGACTGATTAATTTGCATTTTCTCTCAGTAAAATAGACAGTGATTATAAACTCTGATACTATACACACCCCTGAAAATAAGCATAGTACTCCTTTGAGATCTTAGATGTCTATATGACAGTGACTGGGAAGACCCAAACATTTGTTGGTATTAAGTAAGTGCTAAGATTTTATAATCTATGGTGACCAGTCACAATCTCTGATTACTGGAGAAATACTGCTGCAAAATTATATTTAAAGGTCGTGATTCATTTACACTGAAAAGCGTCCTGAAAAAAAAAATAATAAAAAAAAGGGGGGGGGTTAGTTTATTTTATATATTTCTTCATCAGAGTATGTCTGTTGTCTATGTCTTGAGAGTTTAAATAAATTATTTTTGTCTACCTTATAATTACGAAATTGTGAAATTCTTTAGTCTCTGATTTAATATGTTAAATCACACACATTATTTCACAGCACATTATTGAGCTATGGATTTTATGACAAACTCTGATTTTTTGATGAATGTTCTAAACATTATGTCTTACTCTGAGGTACTTAGAAATCTATTTTCTTTGTTTTAAATCTCAGAGTTTAAAATTCGAAGAATTTAATCTTGATTTTTAAATCTCATACAATTTCAGGAGTTCAAATATTCAGAGAATGTGAAGAGAGTGTATCAAACGGCTGTATTGTTAGTGGGTTTACATGTAAAACATTTTAATAGGAGAACGTGTAATCAGCATTTATAACTGCACAAGTTTTACTGCGCTCATGATTACTATTTTCTTTTCTCCATGCCACTAACATTCATCTACTAGTTAAAATCTGACAGGTGTCCAGCTGAACAAAAAGCCCAAACGTGTACAGCTAAACAAAATCTGAAGAGTTTAATCACATCAGATTTTATTGCTTATTGTTCACTTATACACTTCATCTTTACACACACTCTCTCAACAAACTCTTATGCTTTTCTCTCTGCAATTCAAATATTCTCTTACACACCTTCTCAAACACTTTCCTTCCTTCACAAACTCTGCTCTAATGGCCACTACAGCGTTTATTCATGCAGGTGTGGAATTTGTTCCCAACAACCATGCTGCCATTCTTAACACAGCAGATGCACCAAGGGATTATCATCCAATCCAGCACTTTCTGGCACAGAGTGCCCTTGCTACTGCTCTTACCGCTCCTGCCAGACTCTCTGGAAGCCAAATCATCAATTTTTGGAGGACGGGTCAGTATGATAATGGTGGTGCAGATGGATCACCATCTATTGTGTTCTCATATGAAGGGGAGGAGTATGCTGTTACTCCTGCCACAGTTCGTCAAGCATTCAACTTGCCAGAGAATGCAGCTTATATCACTAATGGAGACACCAATCTTAGGGGCATGATGAATGCTCTAGGCTACAGTGAATCACTTGATAAACTGGGACAATTGAAGTGTCCAGGACTCAGAAGAGAATGGAGCTTCTTCTTTGATTGTATCACAAGGGCTTTCCAGAAGAAAAGAACCAACTGGGATGCTATACCCATGGATATGCTGCAAATTGGGTATTCTCTGATCTACTCTACTAATTTTGATTTTGGTAGATTAGTTCTTAGAAATATTGGCGAAAGAATGCATGAAAATAGACAAGTCATTTATTTCTCAAGATACTGTCAATTACTGTTTAATGCAACTGTTGGTGAGGTGAATTTTGATGCTGATGATGAGATTAAGCCCTTTAGGCTTCATAAAAGGGTGTTCAAGGACCTCATCTCAAAAGATGAGAAGTATCCAGTTCAGAGGCCTCTCCTTATTCCAGCTCCAGTTAGAGCTAGGATGGATTTGCCCCCAGTCCAACAACCACAACCACAACAACAACAGCCTCAATCTCCAGTCTCTCCGACAGCCACCAGACAACCCAGAACATCAACACCAAAAACATCAAAGTCCACAAAGTCTGATGCCCCTTCCACTAAGAAGACCAGAACCTCTGTTGCTACACAAGTTCTGAAGTCAAACTCTGATGTGCCAGCAAACTCTGACAGAGTTCCTCCTGTAAACTCTGATACAGTCTCTAAGACTTTAAACACTGAAGTTGCTTCTCCACCAAAGCAGAAAAGAAGGAGACTTGTTGCAGCTTATGATTATGAAGATCTGGAAGCCCCTCCTGCAACAAACTCTGAACCTTCCCAGGCCAGTCCTAAATCAAAGACAGCTAGATTTAAAAGAAGGGCAAACAAGCCTAAGAGGGCAAAGGTGCCCATTACTGAGATCACAGATTTTACTATTGAGGAAGAGCAAGCACCATGTGACAGCCCCAAAATCCGGAGGTCTGGATTTGGTGCCACTAAAATAAAATCATTTAAAAACTTGTATTTGCGGAAAAAGGTAAAGCAGATATATAAAATATCTGGACATTTTAAAAGAGATTAAAATCAAAATCACTTTGACCCCCTAAAAACAGGATCGCTAATAGGTTACAGCATTGAAATCAGAAACCAAAACCTTAAATCTCATCACAGCTTAAACGACATTATCAGCTAAACTTCGATAAGAAGAATAACTGATAACCAATAAATAAATCTATTTACAACAGAATTGAAATAAATCAATTCTAACCATAGCCATTCTCACAAACATCTCCCTGGCATCTCGCCTAGCATTATTCTTACGCGCAGCTCAACAATCGAATCTTCTTAATCCCTAGCTGAAAGGGTTAGAAACAATAGCAAGAGTGAGCAAAAATGCTCAGCAAGATAATAGGAAAGGCAAGAGCCACAAGATATAAATTCTTTTGAATTAAATCAGAGTATTTGAAATAGAGCAAACTTTTGAAGTAAATCATAACATTTGTAACTCAAAAGTTTATCAAACATATAAATCAATATGCTTGAAAATTCACAAGATATATTTGATAGTAAACATAAGCTATCATAAGCTTAAACAATAAATGACCAGTTTTTGGATTGGAATCCTCAACTGACGGCGCACTAACACAGCTGATCAGGACATCCTGTGATAGCACCGAATCATGCTTCGTAGAAGTAGATCCAAACAATAGGTACCGAATAGAAGGCAACACATTGGCCTTTGGCAAATCTGGCATTATATATATATATATTTCATATAATACCTATCCCTTCGCTGGACCGCCGCCACGGCCTCTTACGCATTCATCCAATCAAAACAAAATAATTTTGCTGGCCTCTCTGGCTGGACTAATCACTAGCCCCTTACGCCATACAATCATCTTTTTCAAAACCTTTCTGAAAACTCTTTCATTTTCAGTTTTAAAATACTGTCAAAATCAATTTCATTAAAGTCTGAGTACAGTTTTAAAATCCACCTCAATGCGGCTCAAAGGAATTAAAACAACTATTTTCGCTATTTAAAATTCCAGGGTTTATGTCTGGGACAGAAGACCAGGCATATATTGTAGTATCGAAATATGACTGCTATGGAGTCATTAATAGTTTTCAAACTGGAAAAGGACTCAGACAATAATTTCCAGAAAACTGATTAAAATAATCAGAATACTTTTCAAAGAAAGTTGTCACTGTTCATATAATAATAAAAAGTATCGAACTAAAGATATTCGATATTTTAAATCACAAGACAAGATTGAAGCATTAGTACTTTTAAATATCAGAAACATGCTTGCAGGAAGTACAAGTCATAATTGCAAACTTGCTTTATGAAAAGAGGAATTGAAATAGTTGCTCTTTAAATAAAAGAGAAGAATAGGAATACTTGTAGTAAATACATGTTAGAGAATAGAATTACTTGCATAAGGGTTTAAAGAAAATATCACTTGAACAATAAGTGAAGATAGGGATACTTGCCTTTGACATAAACAGGTGACACACAGTCACCTACTCGAGATTCCTAGATTGGCCTCAATCGCTAATTCTGAAATGACTAATCTATTGGACTATCTTACGGCACAATATCGCCTTATCAAAATATTTCTGATTTGCCTTGCCACGCTATTTGTTTGCTTCTGACAATCGTTGATGCACGCGACTCGAGAGACTATATATCAAAGCAGTATAATATTTCAGTTGAGAGCAATCCAGAAAGTCATCAATTCGCAGAATCAAAATTATATTACTACCCTTCGTCATATAAATATATTTTATACAATTAATATATACACATAGTATTGCAATTAGTCACATCAGCACATAAAAGAGAATTTGCATGCTTTAATATTTAAATATATAAATAGTCAAATAAATCTTTTATATAATCTTATATCTGATTATATACAAACAATCAATTACGGTAGTAATATCCCCTGGATATAAATCCAACTCCAATTTATCACAACAGAAATCAAGTCATCCGAATTACAAGTCCAATTGTAATTCAATCACATCTCAAATCAGCTCGAAATCTCATCAAACTAAATTAATAAAATACTATAATTTTGGACAGCATACATTAATTTTAAATTTGAGCAAGCCACAAATTAATAACAGAACAATCCCTGTCCAAATAATATAATTACTCCTCAAAATGTAAGCTTATATAGCTTAGTCCGACAATTGAGAATCAATAGTAATTTCCGGAATTTTAATAAAACTCATAGCAATCGTCACAAGATTCTAATAACATAAAGTCCAGAAATTTGATTACAATGATCATGTATTATTTTAATAATAATAATACAATTTGTAATTCCAATCACATTCCACTGTTCGAATATTTGAATCTATATTGTAGATATAAGGTCCTTGAACATTGCATATACTCGAATTCAACTTATTATAAGGCACGAAGCATTTATCCAACACAATCCCAAATTTAGATAAAATTATACTCCAGACAATTCAAACTCAACCAGCTACCTTTATTCACAAATAATCGGAATAAAAATAGAATTCAAGATAATCAATTATTGATTATTAACGTTATTAGAATTATTAATTATCATTATTATTATCAAAGAATTGATAATTATAATAATAACAATATCAATAATAACAATTACATAATCCATAATTAACTAGTATTCATTCCATTTTTATCTTCTGAAATTGCTCTGCAACCATTCTCCACCCCTACCAGAATACATGTCTATCAACCACACCAATTCTCCTGCCTCATCCCTCAATCAGCACCCTCTTATTGCCCTCAACCACAAATCCCCACAACCATCGGACTATAGTTATCACTCAGCCAGCAGCCCAAAAACCGGCACCAGGGGCATCCATTATACTCTCCCCTGCATTCCATTACTCACTTATCTTTTTCCTTTATAGGAATATCCCCCCTGCTCATCAATCTCAGCCCACCATCTTACCTGCAACAACTTCCTTTACTCAAATTTCAACCCAACTTGTTGTCACCCGGCACAGCAGCACCCTGACCCCTCACTGGCCGGTCCTGAAAATTTCCCCTTCGATGGATCATAAGCTCACAACATTCATCAGACTCAACGCTGATTCAACAAGTTATTCCTACACATTTCAAAACTCACAGCCTCAATCTCTGCCGAGTTAAACACCCCAACAACATATACAAATACATACACCTCTTAGCAAAGCCACCTCTGATCTTCATCCTCTCCGGTGATCTCGCCACCACAACTGCGGCTGAGCTGCTAGCACCGCCGTTTAATAGTCAGCTGCACAAACAACCACACTGGCCAGACCTCCGTCAGGACACCACCACTGCCAACCTCTCATTTCCCCCTCCTTTTCTCTCTCTTTCAGCCTTTCTTTCTCTCTCTATCCTTCTTCTGCAACTCTCCCCTGTCCCAACCCTTCAAACCCCTGTTTCACAATCTCCTCCCTCAGCCTGAACACCGCGCCACCGCGCCGCCGCCGTCAAACCCTTGGCACCGCCATCATCAGCCACCCATCCACCGCTGTTTCTCCTCTTCTCGACCCACTCTCTGCAGTTTCTCCACTCACCTGCTATATCTTTTTCGCGGCAGAGCCGCCTTCAACTCGGTCTCTCTCCTACCCTTCTTCGTCGGCCAGCGACGTCAAACCGCCGCCCGAACCACTCCGGCGGAAACCCTGTCGCCGCGATTCCTCCGACAGCCGCCAAAACAATCCACAACACACAGAGATATGTATACACACAGTTAAACACACAATCGACTCACTCACCTGATTAGAGCTTGAATCCAATTGAAGGAATGAAATCCAAAACCCTAATTTAGCCGCCTCTACCCCAAAACTGTTTACACGCTGCTGTATAACTGATCAGTATACATTAAAAAGATTTTTAGAAAACTATTTATATTTACTAAAACTCATACCCCCAATTTAAATTAAGAGCTATTTCAACAATTTGGAGGTCCAAAAATATCACCCAAATATAAAAATAAAACTTCCTGTAAATTCTAGTAATCCCGAATACACAATATTTGCAAAAATAATATTTTTAAAATCTTTCTCTATTTTTGCAATTAAAGCTCAAAAATCATTTTTAAATTACAACAATTAAAATAATCATTTGCACACTTTTCAAATATTTTTGAATCCGACAGAAATACAAAAAATACCAAATTTTGAATATTTGGTAATTTAAATCAGATAAAATCTTTTGGGCTCAAATAAAACAAAGTTTAGATTTTTAAAACTGAGAAACAATTGTGATTTATCAAAAACAATAAAATAACTGAAGTTCTAATTTAAACACTCACACAAAATGAAATATCAAAACTGCACATTTAATACGTAACATAATTAAATCAAATACTCACATAGTTGCACCAACTCCCAAAATTGTTTTTGAAAATCCAAAACTTGGAATAAAATATAAAATATTATTCCTGCTCATTAAAAATTTAATAACAAATTAATAATTAATAATAGAATTTTCCTAGTCGTCACAAACTTCCCCCCTTATCAGGATTCCGTCCTCGGAATCCGCGAAGAAAGAACAAGAGCATACGTTTTCTTATAAGTCGCATCGTGATCTGCTTTTGTATACGAAATCTTGAAGTGTACGGGTAGTATTAGCTCGTTTGAACTTGACTGGCATACCCTCATAATTGATTGACAAATAAGAATCGTCGAATCTTAAAATAAATCAGATTTAAGATATCAAAGCAAATGCCATAGGTACGAATTTCGAAAGCAAACTGATATGAAATAAAGAAATGCTGAGAGATCAATATGATCTAGAGAACTATGTTGCGTATCTAATCGAAGATACTACTAAAGGTAATTAGCCTTCTTGTAATGCACAACACACAAGTGATGGCGTCCCATCAAACTTCTATCACACAGACAGAGAGTCCTTGTGTCCCCTATAAGTAGGGTTGTTCATCTCAGTTAGAGTTGAAAATATGAGAAAATTTCAAAATCGACCAACAATGATTGAGTTTTGAGAAATGAATCTTTGTTATGAACCTTAGGTTTAAAATTGGATAGATTCAAAAGATAAAAATTTCGACAAAAAGGATTATACAAAGTAATGCAATAGGCATTAGCATCCTTATAATTTCTGGAGAGAGAAATATACTTTTAGAGAGAAGTATATTCTTTAATGAATATACTCTTAGAAAGGAATATATATTCTTCATGAATGTCTCTATAAAAGAGATGTTAAAACAGTTCACTGACTGTGAAAATACTCAATGGAATCAATAATGAGGAAGGTATTGCCAAGACTATCACAGATGTCTTCTCGATCGATTCTTCTCATGATTCGTTTTGATTCTATGATCAATATTATCGTTAACACGTATTCGCCTTCGTAAATCTCATCACCAACATCCACGTTAGGTAGAAGTCTTGTCGAGCTTGGTACTATCAGAAGTCATATCCAGCTTTATACAATCAGCATTGTAGAGCGTTGACGTTCTAACCTACTCATAATACTATATCGAGTAGTCTAACACTATTTCTATATAATTCTCAAATCAAGAACTATACACCTGGCTTCTCACATTGATCCACCGATCTCATACTCCTTCTATCATTCTATAAAAATAATGGATTAACTTCTACCCAATATTCTAGAAGTGGTAAAGATAGTAAGGAACATTCCAGACCAGCTAGACAGGTTTATCCACGAGTCTAGCTGACAATGGTTACTCAGAAGTCAACTTCAAGCTCAAAAAGGTCAGAACTAAAGGTATTCTATCATGTTTCTCCAGAGATCCAAACTCACTAGTTCTCAAACTGGAAGCTAGGATATCTCAAATGATTGCTCAGAATCAATACTCATCTACCTCAGTTCCATCAACAAAGACTATACCAAATAGTCTTGACTTACCTCTATATGAGGTTCCAAGAAACACTCTCTCTAATCACAATCTACATTATGATTTCAATAACTTATAACCTATAGCTCTGATACCAACTGTGACAGCCCCAAAATCCGGAGATCTGGATTTGGTGCCACTAAAATAAAATCATTTAAAAACTTGTATTTGCGGAAAAAGGTAAAGCAGATATATAAAATATCTGGACATTTTAAAAGAGATTAAAATCAAAATCACTTTGACCCCCTAAAAACAGGATCGCTAATAGGTTACAGCATTGAAATCA
This sequence comes from Daucus carota subsp. sativus, assembly GCF_001625215.2. Classification (NCBI taxonomy): domain Eukaryota; kingdom Viridiplantae; phylum Streptophyta; class Magnoliopsida; order Apiales; family Apiaceae; genus Daucus; species Daucus carota. The sequence continues at coordinate 23,938,101 of NC_030387.2, read as the reverse complement.
GAAACCAAAACCTTAAATCTCATCACAGCTTAAACGACATTATCAGCTAAACTTCGATAAGAAGAATAACTGATAACCAATAAATAAATCTATTTACAACAGAATTGAAATAAATCAATTCTAACCATAGCCATTCTCACAAACATCTCCCTGGCATCTCGCCTAGCATTATTCTTACGCGCAGCTCAACAATCGAATCTTCTTAATCCCTAGCTGAAAGGGTTAGAAACAATAGCAAGAGTGAGCAAAAATGCTCAGCAAGATAATAGGAAAGGCAAGAGCCACAAGATATAAATTCTTTTGAATTAAATCAGAGTATTTGAAATAGAGCAAACTTTTGAAGTAAATCATAACATTTGTAACTCAAAAGTTTATCAAACATATAAATCAATATGCTTGAAAATTCACAAGATATATTTGACAGTAAACATAAGCTATCATAAGCTTAAACAATAAATGACCAGTTTTTGGATTGGAATCCTCAACTGACGGTGCACTAACACAGCTGATCAGGACATCCTGTGATAGCACCGAATCATGCTTCGTAGAAGTAGATCCAAACAATAGGTACCGAATAGAAGGCAACACATTGGCCTTTGTCAAATCTGGCATTATATATATATATTTCATATAATACCTAGCCCTTCGCTGGACCGCCGCCACGGCCTCTTACGCATTCATCCAATCAAAACAAAATAATTTTGCTGGCCTCTCTGGCTGGACTAATCACTAGCCCCTTACGCCATACAATCATCTTTTTCAAAACCTTTCTGAAAACTCTTTCATTTTCAGTTTTAAAATACTGTCAAAATCAATTTCATTAAAGTCTGAGTATAGTTTTAAAATCCACCTCAATGCGGCTCAAAGGAATTAAAACAACTATTTTCGCTATTTAAAATTTCAGGGTTTATGTCTGGGACAGAAGACCAGGCATATATTGTAGTATCGAAATATGACTGCTATGGAGTCATTAATAGTTTTCAAACTGGAAAAGGACTCAGACAATAATTTCCAGAAAACTGATTAAAATAATCAGAATACTTTTCAAAGAAAGTTGTCACTGTTCATATAATAGTAAAAAGTATCGAACTAAAGATATTCGATATTTTAAATCACAAGACAAGATTGAAGCATTAGTACTTTTAAATATCAGAAACATGCTTGCAGGAAGTACAAGTCATAATTGCAAACTTGCTTTATGAAAAGAGGAATTGAAATAGTTGCTCTTTAAATAAAAGAGAAGAATAGGAATACTTGCAGTAAATACAAGTTAGAGAATAGAATTACTTGCATAAGGGTTTAAAGAAAATATCACTTGAACAATAAGTGAAGATAGGGATACTTGCCTTTGACATAAACAGGTGACACACAGTCACCTACTCGAGATTCCTAGATTGGCCTCAATCGCTAATTCTGAAATGACTAATCTATTGGACTATCTTACGGCACAATATCGCCTTATCAAAATATTTCTGATTTGCCTTGCCACGCTATTTGTTTGCTTCTGACAATCGTTGATGCACGCGACTCGAGAGACTATATATCAAAGCAGTATAATATTTCAGTTGAGAGCAATCCAGAAAGTCATCAATTCGCAGAATCAAAATTATATTACTACCCTTCGTCATATAAATATATTTTATACAATTAATATATACACATAGTATTGCAATTAGTCACATCAGCACATAAAAGAGAATTTGCATGCTTTAATATTTAAATATATAAATAGTCAAATAAATCTTTTATATAATCTTATATCTGATTATATACAAACAATCAATTACAGTAGTAATATCCTCTGGATATAAATCCAACTCCAATTTATCACAACAGAAATCAAGTCATCCGAATTACAAGTCCAATTGTAATTCAATCACATCTCAAATCAACTCGAAATCTCATCAAACTAAATTAATAAAATACTATAATTTTGGACAGCATACATTTTAAATTTGAGCAAGCCACAAATTAATAACAGAACAATCCCTGTCCAAATAATATAATTACTCCTCAAAATGTAAGCTTATATAGCTTAGTCCGACAATTGAGAATCAATAGTAATTTCCGGAATTTTAATAAAACTCATAGCAATCGTCACAAGATTCTAATAACATAAAGTCCAGAAATTTGATTACAATGATCATGTATTCTTTTAATAATAATAATACAATTTGTAATTCCAATCACATTCCATTGTTCGAATATTTGAATCTATATTGTAGATATAAGGTCCTTGAACATTGCATATACTCGAATTCAACTTATTATAAGGCACGAAGCATTTATCCAACACAATCCCAAATTTAGATAAAATTATACTCCAGACAATTCAAACTCAACCAGCTACCTTTATTCACAAATAATCGGAATAAAAATAGAATTCAAGATAATCAATTATTGATTATTAACGTTATTAGAATTATTAATTATCATTATTATTATCAAAGAATTGATAATAATAATAATAACAATATCAATAATAACAATTACATAATCCATAATTAACTAGTATTCATTCCATTTTTATCTTCTGAAATTGCTCTGCAACCATTCTCCACCCCTACCAGAATACATGTCTATCAACCACACCAATTCTCCTGCCTCATCCCTCAATCAGCACCCTCTTATTGCCCTCAACCACAAATCCCCACAACCATCGGACTATAGTTATCACTCAGCCAGCAGCCCAAAAACCGGCACCAGGGGCATCCATTATACTCTCCCCTGCATTCCATTACTCACTTATCTTTTTCCTTTATAGGAATATCCCCCCTGATCATCAATCTCAGCCCACCATCTTACCTGCAACAACTTCCTTTACTCAAATTTCAGCCCAACTTGTTGTCACCCGGCACAGCAGCACCCTGACCCCTCACTGGCCGGTCCTGAAAATTTCCCCTTCGATTGATCATAAGCTCACAACATTCACCAGACTCAACGCTGATTCAACAAGTTATTCCTACACATTTCAAAACTCACAGCCTCAATCTCTGCCGAGTTAAACACCCCAACAACATATACAAATACATACACCTCTTAGCAAAGCCACCTCTGATCTTCATCCTCTCCGGTGATCTCGCCACCACAACTGCGGCTGAGCTGCTAGCACCGCCGTTTAATAGTCAGCTGCACAAACAACCACACTGGCCAGACCTCCGTCAGGACACCACCACTGCCAACCTCTCCTTTCCCCCTCCTTTTCTCTCTCTCTCAGCCTTTCTTTCTCTCTCTATCCTTCTTCTGCAACTCTCCCCTGTCCCAACCCTTCAAACCCCTGTTTCACAATCTCCTCCCTCAGCCTGAACACCGCGCCACCACGCCGCCGCCGTCAAACCCTTGGCACCGCCATCATCAGCCACCCATCCACCGCTGTTTCTCCTCTTCTCGACCCACTCTCTGCAGTTTCTCCACTCACCTGCTATATCTTTTTCGCGGCAGAGCCGCCTTCAACTCGGTCTCTCTCCTACCCTTCTTCGTCAGCCAGCGACGTCAAACCGCCGCCCGAACCACTCCGGCGGAAACCCTGTCGCCGCGATTCCTCCGACAGCCGCCAAAACAATCCACAAGACACAGAGATATGTATACACACAGTTAAACACACAATTGATTCACTCACCTGATTAGAGCTTGAATCCAATTGAAGGAATGAAATCCAAGACCCTAATTTAGCCGCCTCTACCCCAAAACTGTTTACACGCTGCTGTATAACTGATCAGTATACATTAAAAAGATTTTTAGAAAACTATTTATATTTACTAAAACTCATACCCTCAATTTAAATTAAGAGCTATTTCAACAATTTGGAGGTCCAAAAATATCACCCAAATATAAAAATAAAACTTCCTGTAAATTCTAGTAATCCCGAATACACAATATTTGCAAAAATAATATTTTTAAAATCTTTCTCTATTTTTGCAATTAAAGCTCAAAAATCATTTTTAAATTACAACAATTAAAATAATCATTTGCACACTTTTCAAATATTTTTGAATCCGACAGAAATACAAAAAATACCAAATTTTGAATATTTGGTAATTTAAATCAGATAAAATCTTTTGGGCTCAAATAAAACAAAGTTTAGATTTTTAAAACTGAGAAACAATTGTGATTTATCAAAAACAATAAAATAACTGAAGTTCTAATTTAAACACTCACACAAAATGAACTATCAAAACTGCACATTTAATACGTAACATAATTAAATCAAATACTCACATAGTTGCACCAACTCCCAAAATTGTTTTTGAAAATCCAAAACTTGGAATAAAATATAAAATATTATTCCTGCTCATTAAAAATTTAATAACAAATTAATAATTAATAATAGAATTTTCCTAGTCGTCACACACCATCCACTACAATTCCTGATTTATCTCAAGCTCTGATGGTGCATCCCCTTCAAGCTGTTCCAATCTCTGATGCTACAGCATCCTCTACTTCATCTGAAGTAGATGAGGAAATAATATGCAAGGAACAAGCTGAAGCTGAGACAACAGTGTCTGATTCTCAAATTCCAATATCTGATCATGGACCCTCCACTCCAATTCCTTACTCTCCATTGAAGTTTCCTGAGGGTGCCATTATTCATGATACAGCTCCAGAAAACTACAAGTCAGATGCTGTAGTTGAAGAATCTGACAATGTAGCTTTGGAAGCACTGCAGTCTCTTGCAAAGGCTAGTGAAGAGCCTAGCAAATCAAAATCTGAAGTTCAAGAAAAATCTGTTCCAGATCCTGTTGAGAATGTTGAAGATCCTGCATCTGATGATGATGAGGATGATGAAAGTTCAGATGATGAAAATGAGGATGAAGTCCCTTTGTTTCATCAACAACAAAAGTGGGAGTCTACCAGCCAATATAATGCCAGGCTGCAAACTCTGAACACAAACTCTGAGCCACTTCCCAGGGATCTTCAGGTTGATCCACCAAATGAAGTATGGGATAAACTCTGGCTGAGCCACCAGCATTCTCTGGAGCCAGCAAAAGCTGAAGATTTCCTATCTATGGCAGAGAATAAAATCACAAACTCTGATGTCATGTCAAGTCTCAAAGCTACAGTTCTTTATCTGAAGACATTTCATCCTGCTCATGCTCAGACATCTAAGTCTATAGATGGACTTAGAACAGAGGTAGCCAACTTCAAAGAAACTCAGAATATGGACAAGAAAAGGCATTTGCTACCTCTAAAGGAAGACATGAAGAAGCTGGTGTCTACCAATCAATCTCTGGAACAGAGGATGTCTACCATTGAGTCTACTCAATCCACAATGTCCAAACAGCTTGAAGCCATCCAATCTTCACTTTCTCTGATAACTTCAATACTGATTCCTGATGAGGATGATGTCAAAAAGGGGGAGAGAGTAGCTAATGTCAAATGCAAGACTACTTCTCAAACTCTGAAGAGAAAGAAAAATGATAATGATGATGATGTGGATGACTTTACAAAGAACAAAAGATTTCAAGCTGCAACTGGTGGAAGAGTTTTAAACTCTGAAAGTTCAAAGTCTAAGCAAAGCTCAAAGTCTGCTCCAGTTCCAACACATAATGTCACATCTGGATCAAAGCAAAGACCAGTGACTGGATCAGATAAACCAATGACTGATGAAGAACTTGCTAGACTGATATTTGAACAAGAAAATCCAGAAGCCAAATTGGATTTGGAGTTGATTGCTGCAGAGGAAGCAGAACTGAAGAAAGAACATGTTGAAGCTATAACCTCAGGCAAAATTCAGAAACCTGCAAAATCAACTGCCAGACCAAAGGAGAAAGGGATACTGATCAAGGAAGCTACTGTTGCTGATCAGAGTTTACCAGTCAAAAAGATATACTCTGAAGATGAGTATACATCCAAGGGAAAAAGCAAAGTAGATGAACACCTAGAAAAAAGGTTGACTCAGAAGAGGCCTACAACCTCTGACAAAAATCAAGTTGTAAAGGGAAAGAAATCAGAAGCTGCAATCTCTGACAAAGCTCATGTTGCAGAATCACAACAAGAAAAATTAACCTCTGACACAGCTCAAGTTAATAAGGAAACAAAGAAAGACACAACCTCTGACAAGGCTCAAGCTGTGTTCAAACCAACAACAACTCCATTACCAGGATTTGCAAAGCCAAGTCGGATGACTGAGATAAATTTTGAAAAGGGCTCAATTCAACCAATCTCTCATCGAAAAGCAGGAAGAGATAAAGGAGGACTGGGATCTAAATATGAAAAATTTGATCAGAGTATAGGATCGATGTCAACAGACCCCTCATCTCTCTGTGCTCCCAAGACTGGAGCATTGCAAGAAAGAATGGACAAACTTGATTCAGTCCAATTGGTGAAGAATGACAGAGGTGATAACATTCTTATCTACTTCATGTCTGATGGAACAGTGTTTAGAGTAATTGAAGCTGATCTCTATGCTAAACACTGGGAGGAATTGAGATATGTCTCACACATATTTCAAGTGAAGAACAAGTCATGTCAACACATCTCTAATCTGCTCAAAGATCAAATCAGAAGAAAGATGGGTATTACAGGAAACAAGAATGCTGGACCTTTTATTCCTAAATACTTCAATCATCAAGGACAGCTGGTTGAGATGAAGAAGAATTCAGCAAAAATAGAAACAATAGCTGGAATCAGTACTCTTGCATTCAATGAAGAGTCTGATAAAGCTTACAATATCAGGCTGGATAGAGACATGAGAAGAAACAAGATCTATGATCTCAGAGCTGCAATTTACCAAACTGGAGTTTCAGATCCAGAACTAAGGGAGATCAAGAGACAGATGATCACAGCACTTGCAGAAGCTGAAAGAGAACTCCTCAGAGAATATCTAAAGACAGCTCATGGTGTCTATGAAGCTAAGGAGTAAAGTATCGGTAAGTTTTAAAAGTTTTCTGTTATGTAGCTAAACTCTGTTGCATTTGACTTATTTGTTTTGACATCATCAATTATCTGTTAACTTGCACATAAAATATTTATGCACAAGTTGGGGGAGATTGTTAGATATAATTGATGATTACTAATGTTCTTAAAGTTTGTTTTAGAACAGGAGTGATCAGAGTTTAAGCTTGAAGCTGATCAGAGTTTGGTAAAGTCTGACCAGAGTTTGATAAAGTCTGATCAGAGTTTACATAGTCAAGACTCGTCAGAGTTTACACGTGGAAAGAGCTCAGAAGCGGATATACTTCAAGGAAGGATAGAAGCGGAGGAGTGATTTGCTGACTATGGAAACTAAACAGAAAACAGTAGCAATCTTTGATTGATAGAATACATAGCTGATTTATAGGATATCAAATCAGAGATTGATTTTTTGACTGTGTCTATATAAACACAGATTAGGGTTACTCTAGATGAGTTAAGTTATCGAGTACATTGTTAAGAACTCTAGCAGCTCTTAGTGATAATATATAAATCACTGAGAGAGTTTTTGTAACCATTCAAGCTTAGTGAATAAGAGTTTACTGCTTTCAATCTCTTATATTGTCATTCTGCTTTATTGATTGTGTTCACTATATTAACTTATATAGTGAGTTCATAGGACCTAACATAGAGTTTCAGATTTTAATCTTTCATTCTCTAAAGTCTGATCTCTAAAGCTGATATGCAAAGTTTTAAGGAACAATCTTAACTCAGTTATATCTTCAGTATCAAAGGCAAGAGTAGAATGAGGTACCTTAGCAGTAGATTCAGAGTTGTTGTCAGTGTTTGCCATCAGAGCATAATTGACTTCTTCCTCTGAATCAGATGTATCTGTCCAGTTTCCTTTCTTGGTGATAAAGGTTTTTTCCTTTTCTTTCTTGGCTTTCTTGCATTCAGATGCAAAGTGACCCTTTTCACCACAGTTGAAACAGGTATACTTGTCAGCTTTTCCAGCTTTTCCTTCCTTGCCCTCATTCTTCCTGAAGTTCTTCTTATCATAAACTCTGTCAGAGTTTCTGTCTTTCCTTGAGAAACTTTTGCCTTTGTTGAACTTTTTGTAAGCCAACTTCTTGAAGCTTTTCACCATCAATGCTGCTAACTGCATCATCTCATCATCACTGTCTTCAGAGTCTGAGGGAACATCAGAGTTTGAGTCATCAGAGTTTGATGACTCAATGTCAGACTTTGTGACATGAGCTTTTCCTTTGCACTTAGCAGCATCCTCTTGAACTTTTAGAGCAACAGACTTTGATTTGCCTCCATGACGTTTGCTCCTCTGCTCCATCTTAGGTTCATGAGTCTTCAGTCTTCCAAAAACATCATCAAGAGACATTTCTCCAAGATCAAGATTGTCTCTTATTGTAGTGACTTTCAAATCCCATTTTTCAGGAAGAGCCAGAAGGAATTTGAGGTTTGAGTCTTCAAGATCATATTCCTTGTTCACCAGAGATAAGTCATTCAACAGTTTGACCAATCTGTCGTACAGATCTGTCAAGGACTCACCAGATTTTGAGTCAAAGTGCTCATACTCCTGTGTAAGGATGGTTTTTCTGTTCTTCTTGATGGCTTGAGTTCCCTGACATCTGGTTTCCAGAGCATCCCAGATTTGTTTAGCAGTTTTGCACCCAATCACCCTATTAGACATTGCATTATCAAGGGCACTGTGCAGAAGGTGTTTCACCTTTGAGTCTTTACCAATTGACAAGATGTCCTCAGGGGTATAATCTTTCTTGTCTTTTGGAACCATCTTCTGAGGTTCATCTCCAAGCCCAACAGAGAGCTTGGTGGGCATATGTGGTCCATCATAGATCCTGTCAAGGTATTCTGGATCGACAGAGTCTAGAAATATAATCATTCTCTCTTTCCAGACTGGATATTCAGATGCCTTAAGGACTGGAACTCTAAAAGACGAAGCTTGTGATTTTTCAGACTTGATTGTGATTAAGATCTCACTGTAGTTATCTTAACAGAGCTGGCTCTGATACCACTTGTTAGGTCCTTTAAACTTACTATATTAGTTTATATAATGAACACAATCAATCACACAGAATGACAATATAAGAGATTGAAAGCAGTAAACTCTTATTCACAAAGCTTAATCGGTTACAAAAACTCTCTCAGTGATTTATATATTATCACTAAGAGCTGCTAGGGTTCTGTAAAATATACTCGATAACTCAACTCGTATAGAGTAACCCTAATCTGTGTCTATATATACACAGTTACAAAATCAATCTCTGATTTGATATCCTATAAATCAGCTATGTATTCTATCAATCAAAGATTGCTACTGTTTTCTGTTTGGTTTCCATAGTCAGCAAATCACTCCTCCGCTTCTATCCTTCCTCGAAGTATATCTGCTTCTGAGCTCTTTCCACGTGTAAAATCTGACGAGTCTTGACTATGTAAACTCTGATCAGACTTTAGCAAACTCTGATCAGTTCCCAGCTTAAACTCTGATCACTCCTGTTCTTAAACAAACTTTCAGAACATTAGTAATCATCAATTATATCTAACAAAACCTTTTGTGAATAATGTACAATGTAATATAATCCCTTTAACCTTATATTATAGATCAGACTCAAGGCATGTATTGTGTCATCCTCTTCATCATCTAATCCGAATTTCCTTCATCAATGAGTAGACTATTAAACAAATCAATATTTGAGCACGGCCATGCATTTTATAGTCTCACTCAATCAAGAGGCCAATAATATCACTCCTAAAATAGGAGGGTTAAATCCTTTCTAGATCATTCATATTTCTCATACGATTCATAATATACCCAATGTACATTTCATCATCACCCGGTCAAAGGTAACTTTTAGTGCAACCAAAGTATATTAATTCTCATATAGAAATATAATGATATCAAGTCAGAGGATCATTACATCATTATCACAGTGAGAATTTCCAATGACACTTATTAACATGTAAAATCTCACGGTGGGTCATTCCAGTGCCATGTGTCGATACATGCACTTATGTTCTTGACTTTAGCATCATTATACCTATGATCAATGAGATGTGATCATCAGTCAACAAACTAACTAGTCTTAATGCATCATTATTGTCCCTTAACAATGATACTCGACTAGGGACATTTAGGAATATTGATATTATTCTCATAATCTCATTTCTAAGTCACGTACTTAGAGATATAGAATTACATATAATATTCCAAGGACATTTATTATGCTTTCAATTTATTACGCAGTAAATAAAGACATAATAAATATTTATTCAATAATCAATATAACATAATCCATAAATGTCTACAATAGAACACAATAGCATTGTCTCTAGGACACCAATACTAACAATATTAAACTCAATTTGATTTGTCACCAACTGAAACATCACTTTAAGATCCACAAAATCAAAGTAATGAGCATTCTTAGGCTTAGGCAGCAGATTAGACCTCACAATAATAGCAACTTGTTGGTAAAGAGGGGTAAAATGATGAGACTCTATAGCACAATTTTCCTCACATAATCCTATAGGCACATCAGCATCACAGAAATGGCCAACAAACAACTCAAACTCCTTTTTATCAAAGACAAATTTCTCATAGATATTAATGCAAGGTTGATGAGGAACATGTTCTCCTAGTTTAAGGCATCTATTCAAGGTATTCACATCAACAAGCATATTCTTATTATGCACCACAGTACTAATCTTAAGCACATCATCCAAACCCTTCTGAACTATCATATTAGCATAAAACTCACCAATGAGATGCACAAAGTAGTTCTGACCCCTATAAAACACCATATTTTCCCACTTAGCAGCCAAGAACAGATTATGAACTACATCATTTTGTGGAACACAAATCATCATGCCAGGTTGCAAGTTAAGCAGCATATTATCAAGTTTTCCTAAGTTGGACAAGTCAACTAAGATGCTCTTAGGTGCAGTGACAGTAGGCTTAGCATATGGAGTGTTGATCTGCCTAGGAACATGAGTGCTTTGTGAAGGTGTGTGGTGATTTGGTTGTTTAGAGTTGTGAGAAGAGGGGTTTTGATGCATATATTTTTGCTTTTTGTAAAAGGATTTGTGCTTGTAAGTTTGAAAGTCAGTAGGATGGTTTTCATTTTGATACTTCCTCTCCATAGTGTGCAGGAGAGGAAGGGTTTGAAGAGGTTTAGAAGAGGGGTTGGAATGCAGTTTTTGAAACTCCATGCAGAAAACTTTTTGTTTTTGAAAAGGTGGTGTGATTTTGAAATCATGCAAATGGTTCTATTTATAGATAAAAATCTGTGCACATGTATAAGCAAATATGTATGCAAGTATGCAGTGTGTGTGTGTGATCATACATGCATTTAGTGAGTTTTGGAAGTGTTATGCAGCCATATATCACATAAACCAGTTCAAGCACACAGTCATTTAATGTTCTGTCATGAGGCAAGTAGTAAACTACAACTCAGCTAAGTGTTTAAGCATGTATATTGTGAAGGTAGTGCAGATAACAGTGTATACATACAAAAATACCTTGAGTATAAGGAGTTAATGCACTGACAATTAACACAGAGTAATCAGATGTGAGGGAGTAGAAGTTCAGCATGCTTGTATGAGTTTTCAAATCAATTTATTTAAGCCAAGCTCATTTAGATGATGAAATTTATCAGAATAGGCAAGCAATAAGCATATCTATGTATGACAGACTTTTCAGATATCCAGTCATCCAATTAATGTGAGCAGCCAATTTCATATATCACAGATAAGGTTCCAAGCATCATTTAATAGCAAGTAAGCATGTATACCTCACTTAGTCAGACAATAAGCATAAACATATATATAAAGTTATGCAGATAACATGTCACAAACTGCAAGAACAGATTCCTAATTGTCTAAATTTCTAATCCTAAACACTAGTGGCCGGTTACACCAGTGATCCAAATACTCAGGGGCTCATAGGACCCCCAAGCCAGGTCTTAATGCACGGGCAAGTGTGTGTGTGTCCTAGTTTTAATTTATCTTAAATCTTAAATGTTTTTCACTATAACATGGTAATTCATATGCATACATACCTCAGACAGTTGAAAGTAGGCATTTTTAACCAGATAAAATACAAGTTATATGCACACATAACATCAGTGCACCACATCACCACTTAATATCACACACTTACTTAAAACAGGACACCTCATGAGAGACAGTTTCTAAATAAACCAGCAGATGACACATCATTAGTTAAGCACATGGTTAATTAAACAAAAGTAGACACATCATCAACCTGTATCACAGACTTCAGTTAATATTTTATAACACAAGTCAAGTGTAGGCATGCACTCAGGGGACAAACTCAGAAAAGATCACATGATGAGTCAGAAGAACAGAAGTCATATTAATATTATAATCAAACAATCAGACTAGAAAGTCAATTTGAACTCAACTTTTGCAACTTGAGTTTTACAACTTAACATACAACAAGGTTATATATAAGCAAGTGCATCAATTATCAGTTATGAACAGTAGAATCGAATCCATATATATCATGAATCAAGCATTTATCAAAAACAAAGTCAACAAGTCAAACTGATAAAACAAGTATGAATATTTTATTGTTGAAATCAAGTTAATTTTGACCATAGAACTCAAATAACACATAAAAGGTACAGATAAATCAATTTCATGAATACATTCGAACCAATTTACATCACAAAATTCAAATTATCCAATTTTCATGCTTCAAACACATCGAATTCAAAAATCTTAAATATATCAGCAACAAAAATCTAATAATCCAAATTCAAAAATGCAACAAACTGCCACCAATTCATCCAAACAGTCCAAACCAACAATCAATCCAACGACCACCAAAATGCCAACAAGCTTCCAACACATCCCAAACTCCTCAATACAAAAGCAGAGCATATAAATCTAGAGTTTTTCGAAATTACCTAGCCCCAAGGCATCGAAGCCACTTGGGGACTTACCTCTCCAGCTATATACATATAGTATACTACGGAACGCTTTACAGTCTCTTAATTCCAGCTGAGCTCCACTTTTTCTTCAGCTTCTTCTTCGATATTCCATGCCACCTGCAAAAACACTCGACAAGCGGTGTAAGTGAGAATCAAACCACAAATAAATTAGGGTTTCGTTCATACTTGAGCTCGAGGCCTCAAATCACTCGAGTCATACCTGAATAGCGTCGATTAGCCATCAAATTAGATAGATTTTAGAAATAAACCTCTAGGACTGAAATCGCCGCCAAGAACCCTAGTTCGATTTGGGATCCAAATCGAATCAAATCGCTCCAAATCTGCATGAAAATGTTAGATAATCCATCAATTCGATCTAGTACACTTCGATTTGAGCTAGGGTTTTGAAAGCTTTAAGAACCCTAATTAGGGCTTTTCGGAAAATAGCTCAAAAACGACGTGCATTTCATCTAAATCGATGTTACAATGTCGATTCCAAGTCGTATCACAACACCAATTAATTTGATGTGTGATTCTTGACTGAAATCGAAGCTTGATTTACCAAACCCGAAACGAACTGCTGTTTTTGCTCAGAATCAACGAGAAAAACTATCAAGTGTAGCATTTTAAGAAAGAAACTAGCGATTCCGGTGAAAAGTTTGAAAGAAATCGGCCGGAGAAAGCTAGGGTTTTCAGAGAAAACAAGAGAGACGAGAGGGTTCGAGAGAAACAGCTGCGGCTGTGAAGAGAGAAGAATGAGTATAATAATATTTTTGTTGAATTTATATATTAATCATACTGAACGGCTGAGATTAAAACTTGGTTTGATCAAACGGTCTAGAGTTTAGGGTTTCGATCGGGTTGGTTTGGATCCACGGGTTATGACCCGAAAAATAGGATTTTAAAACCAAAAATCAGTTTTTGATTTTCTGTTTTGTAAAATAATTATTCTAATAACCGAAAAATAATTGAAAACAAATTAAACAAAATTACCCAAAATTTTGAAAAAAAATTTAAAATACGATTTGGATAATTCTGAATATTTAAAAATATTTGACATATAATAAAGGTAATTGAAATGATATTTGGAATCTGTTACAATTTTGTCCAAAAATGAATATTTTAATATAATAGCTTAGTTGGACAATTTTGTAAAATGGGATAATTCCAAATTAATTTTCCAAATAATATGGAATAATTTAATACAATATTTCCCATTATTTAGATAATTTCTTTGAATAATATTATGGGATCAATATTTGAATAATTATTGTAATTCATTTTGGCATAATAATTTATGAATGACTCTCGTATTTAGAAATTTCACAAATATTTCTGATAGCTCATCAATACTTGCTTGTACAATAAATATAATAATCAATTATGAACTCCAAAATTTTGACACAGAAAAATCCGATCAATAAATTTCTTTATTGACAAATCTGAAATTTTAGAGTATACTTGAGAGAACCGAATTAAAAATGAAATTTAAAGTACATGAAATAACTACAATAATGAGTAGCACTCATTTATTATTTTATAATGAGTATGCCAAAATATTATTTAGCCGGTTCCAACATTCCTAAATTCAATCGTAATTTGGCAAATCTTTCGGAACTTAACGGCTTAGTGAAAATGTCAGCGATATTGAACTCAGTTTCAATATGAGTCATTTTTATGTTGCCTTTATTGACATGATCACGTAAAAAATGATGTCGTATATCTATGTGTTTGGATCGTGAATGCAACACGGGATTTTTACTTAAATCAATAGCGCTCGTGTTGTCACATAATATTGATATGACATCAAATTTAATATTATAGTCTGCCAATGTTTGTTTCATCCATAAAATTTGAGCACAACATTTAGCAGCAGCTATATATTCAGCTTCAGTGGTTGAAATAGATACGGAATTTTGTTTCTTTGAAAACCACGAAACTAGGCATCCACCGAGAAATTGACACGTACCACTAGTGCTTTTTCTGTCTACTAAATGTCCGGCATAATCAGAATCAGAATAGCATACTAGATTAAAAGGTACGCCTTTTGGATACCAAAGGCCTAGATCAACAGTGCCCTTTAAATATCTTAAAATTCTTTTTACAGCGGATAAATGTGATTCCTTAGGGGCCACTTGGAATCTTGCACATTTGCAAACACTATATTGAATATCGGGTCGGCTAGCGGTAATGTATAATAAGCTTCCAATCATCTCACGATATTTCTTAGTGTCAACGGGTATCCCTTTTGGATCTTCCGTTAATTTATCCGAGAGTGACATGGGAGTTGAAATGAAGTTAGAATACTTCCTGTCAAATTTATTCTACGAACTAGTGGACATTAAAACAAACCATATTAATTATATAACGACTTAAAAATTGTTATATTAATTAATTTAAATCTGATTATCAAGTAAAACTCCAATCAGATTATTCCGCCGCGATTATTTTGTGACGATTGTATTCAACCCCCCCTCCTCTACAATCGTATCTGGACCTAACAATTGGCATCAGAGCAGTTGATAACATTTTCCGTATCAGATCCTATACACACTCTGTAACGTCCAAATATTTTTTATTCGAATTAATTTTATTCCAAAAATTAATTTTGATTTAAAATATTTTTCTTTCAAAAATCCAAATCTCATCCAAACACTATTCACTTTAAATCCTTAAACATGAGTACACAAAAGATCAGTAGCATTAAAATCCCACCGTTCAGCAAGGAACACTTTGGCCTATGGAAGAGGCATATGTTATTATTCCTCCGCACCGCCAACAGAAAATACTAATAATGCTTATAGAGTTTTTGTAATTGATACTCTGTCAGTGAAAGTTAGTGTCAATGTTACATTTGATGACACTAAACTCCTAAGTTTACAATCTGCTGATCTATCTGAATCTCTGAAGTTTGACAACTATCCAGATTCTGATTCAGATGATGATGTGCCACCTGAGGTTGCAACAGGTGATGACAACAATGATAATGATCCAGGCAATGGTGGAGGAAATGGCAATAATGCTGGAGATTCTACTGATGCTAGTGGTGGATCATCAAGTTAACCTGGCAACAACTCAGGGGGAGCTGGTGAATCAACTAGTCATACACATCAGCTTACTGACAATACAGCTGAATCATCAAGGACACAACTTCCAAGGGAAAGGATTTGGAGCAAAGATCATCCCTTTGATCTTATTATTGGTGATCCTGATGCTGGTGTAAGGACTAGAAGTGCTACGACAAATGAATGTCTATTCTCTGGTTTTTTATCTCAATTAGAACCAAAGAAAGTGGATGAAGCACTTGCTGATCCTGATTGGGTTCTTGCCATGCAAGAAGAACTCAATCAATTTGAGAGACAAGAAGTCTGGGCCCTTGTTCCAAGACCAAAGGGAAAGTCTACAATTGGAACTAGATGGGTCTTCCGTAACAAATTAGATGGTGATGGCATTGTTGTAAGAAACAAAGCCAGACTGGTTGATAAGTGGTATTTATACACACTTATAGGCCTTCATTTCCACTTACATTGGTTGGTTGTACTTAAGTGTTTAGTGTCTTTTGATGTGTTTTTAGTGTTTTTCTGTGCAGGTCACGAGTTGAGGTGATGAAGCGAGTTTCTATCATTTTAGGTTGTTTTTGGTGCATTATTTGCAAGAATAGAGAATTGTGGATTCATCACGACTTGGGATTTTGTGGGTACATCTTCTACAAACCCTCACGAGAACACACTCGTCCACTAGAGCTATCTAGGGGTTTAAAGGGCTTGTTGCATATGCTAAATGCAACCGTGATCACCTACGGAAGTGGTACTAGAGCGAGGAAGGGCATGCACGCGAGAACGAGCTAAAAACGAAGAAACAGGCTGCTAGTGGCAGACAGTAGCGCGCCCGCGCTAGTTCTTAGCGCGCCCGCGCTACATTAAAGCCAGCTAGCGTGCCTGCGCTTGTTTAGCGCAGCCGCGCCCAGCAGAAGTGTTCCGGGCCGATTTTTGGAGCTTTTCTGAGGGATTTTAGCAGCGTTCGAGGCCCGGTTCACTTGGTCAAGGTATTTATTTTCTCATGTGTAAAACCCTAGCCTGGAAGAAGAAGAAGAAGTAGTAGATAGAGAACAATATTATAGTTTTAGTTATCTCGTGTAATCAAGCACATTATCAGTTTTGTAGTGGATCGTTCTTCGCGAGGAAGTGACAGTTTCGAGCGAGATCGTGAACATCAATTCTGTAACGTTGTGTTCTTTATTATTAATTCTAGCATCTATATTCCGTTTAAGTCTCGTATTGTATTTATCATGTTTTCATTAGAACCCATGATGTCGATTAGTTCGATTATGAACTAACCGCCTTCATGGGATTCTAATGGATTTATCGATGTAGTCTAGTAACGAGATTGTTTGATTGATTATGTGACGTACGTTGATTTCTTTGCATGCGCCGTGCTTATTCTTCTTAGGAGCGTAGCTAACTTCTAAGTTGTTTGTTAATTCTTTCTGAAGCGAGAGTGGATGATTGAATTTAGAACTATGCCATGTAAACATAGGATTATGTGAATGAAGCATAATTTGTGGTAGACTTGAACTATTTTTATCACCCTGTGTAATCACGAGAGACGACCTGTTATTAAACCTCTCTGCTTACACTACCGCTATAGAGATATAGGGTCTGAGCTTTGTTGGTGTCCATGAGATTTCTGTCTTAATTGTGGATTTTGATTGGTAAGATATGTGTGCAACGAGAGTTGGCATGTATTACTTTCGTGTTGTCTGATTAGGATCAACAGTCGCATGTTAATCAGTAATTTCAATTCTAGATGAATTCGATAATGAAGTTAGAATTCTATGTGTTTTCCTATTCTGATTTTGATTAGTAAATTTAGTTAGTAGTATAAAAGAACCCATTCTTGTTAATTGTCTTAGCAGTGAAAATTACTCATACATTGTTGCATAGGTGCGTATTCTTTAATTCACCAGTCTCTGTGGGATCGAACTTAATATATTACTTGTGATCACGTGCACTTGCGTGTAGATTTTTGCGAACAAGTTTTTGGCGCCGCTGCCGGGGACTCGGTGTTAATTAATTAGTTTATGTACTTGTCATCAGTGTGCATTAAAATTCACTGACTAGGATTCTATTCTTTTCTCACTTTTCTTCTTTTCTTTGCTTCAGGTACTTGGGTCGCGTTTATGCTAACACGTTCTAAAGCTCGTAAGGAAGCAATTGATTCATCTTCTTCTTCTGATTCTGAAACAATGACAGAACCTGATGCACAACCAGACAGTAAGGCATTGAAAGATTTCTCTATGCCAAAGATCGATGATATCCAGTCAAGCATTGTCAGGCCTGCAATCGCAGCCAATGCCTTTGAAATCAAACCAGGAACTATTCAAATGGTCCAGAACTCGGTACAGTTTGGGGGTTCTCCTACTGAAGACCCTAATATGCATATACGTAATTTTATAGAGATCTGTGACACTTTCAAATTTAATGGAGTTTCTGATGATGCTGTGAAGCTAAGGCTTTTTCCATTTTCACTGAGAGATAAGGCTAAGGGATGGTTGCATTCTTTACCATCTGGTTCTATTACTACATGGGAAGATCTAGCTCAGAAATTTCTCACTAAATTCTTCCCCATGGCAAAGACTGCTGCACTACGAAATGCTCTATCTCAATTCTCTCAACAATCAGGAGAAACATTCTGTGAAGCCTGGGAGCGATATAAGGAGATGCTAAGGAAGTGTCCCCATCATGGCATGCCGGATTGGATGCAAATAAACTGTTTCTATAATGGTCTTGGACCTCAATCCAGACCTATGCTTGATGCTGCTTCTGGAGGTGCGCTATGGGCTAAAAGTTATGAAGAAGCTTATGATCTTATTGAAATGATGGCTGCTAATGAATATCAGAACCCTACTCAAAGACTTACTCAAGGGAAGGTAGCCGGAGTTCTTGATCTTGACACGTCTACAGCTATTGCTGCTCAACTTAAGGCTCTCACGATGAAAGTCGATTCTCTGGCTAACCAAGGAATTCAACAGCCAATCTCAATTTGCGAATTATGTGCTGGTACTCACTCTACTGATCAGTGTGCCATTTCTAGTGAATCAGCACAATTTGTGAGCAACTTTCAGAGAGGTCAACAGCCTGCTCCAGCTACTTACCATCCTAACAACCGAAATCATCCGAATTTCAGCTGGAGTAATAATTAGGGTTATAATCAGCCTCAACAAGGATTTCAACAGGGACCTAAACAGTATAATCAGGCTGGAACTTCACAACAGTATACACCTAAACAGTCATATCACCCTCCGGGATTTCAGAATCATGGTCAATCAGCTAATGAGAGGTCTGACATGGAAGAACTAAGACTAATGTACAAGAGCCAGGCAGTAACTCTAAAAGCTTTGGAGACACAAGTCGGTCAGTTAGCTAATGCTTTATTAAGCAGACCACAGGGGAATCTCCCTAGTGATACAGAAGTACCAGGTAAGAGGGATCCTAAAGAGCAAGTCCAAGCCATTACGCTGAGATCTGGAAAAACTACAACAGGGATAACCTCAACATTAGTACAAGATCAGGATGATGAACCGCAAGAAAATCCAGCAGAACTTCCTTCGAACGTAAGTGACATAAGACCCAATGTTGAAATGGATAGAGCTATTCCTGCAGCTGCTACTATGCCAAAGCCAATATACCCACCACCTCCGTTTCCTAGGAGGTTGAAGAAACAGCAGCTGGATAAGCAATTTGGTAAATTCCTTGAGGTTTTCAAAAAGCTTCACATCAACATTCCGTTTGCAGAAGCACTCGAGCAAATGCCTAGCTATGCCAGATTCATGAAGGGTATTCTTTCAAAAAAGCTAAAGCTCGAAGAATTAGAGACAGTGGCACTAACAGAGGAATGTAGTGCTATACTTCAATAGAAATTACCACCTAAGCTGAAAGATCCGGGAAGCTTCACTATCCCTTGCACTATTGGGGAGTTCTCTTTTGATAAGTGTCTGTGCGACTTGGGAGCTAGCATCAATCTGATGCCTCTATCTATCTTCACACAACTTGGCCTGCCAGAGCTCAAGCCGACAAACATGTCTTTACAGCTGGCTGATCGTTCGATCACATATCCGAGGGGTATAATTGAAGATGTGCTGGTCAAGGTTGATAAATTAATATTTCCAGCCGACTTCGTGATTCTTGATTTTGAAGAAGACAAAAGAATTCCTATCATCTTGGGTAGACCCTTTTTAGCCACCGGGCAAACTTTGATCGATGTCCAAAAAGGGGAACTTACAATGAGAATACAAGATCAGACGGTCACGTTCAACATATTCAATGCAATGAAATTACCAACTGATGAGGAATCTTGTTTCAGTATGGATGTACTTGATACTACGGCAGAAGCTAATAGCCAGCGGGTTTTACAGAATGATGTATTGGAAGCAATCCTTACCAATGATGAGGAATTGGACAGTGAAGAAGAATTGGAAGAACTCCATCATCTTAACTCATCACCTTGGCGAAGGAATTTTGAACCACCTGTCGAATCTCTTGGCTTGGAGGAACAAAAGGAAGACCATAAACCACTACAACCATCAGTCATCGAAGCACCTAAACTTGAACTTAAACCGCTACCGGATCACTTGAGGTATGCTTTTCTTGGTGAAGGTTCTACTCTTCCTGTTATTATTGCAGCTAACTTGTCAGGTGAGGAAGAGGAAAAACTTTTGAGGGTGCTAAGGGAATTCAAAACAGCAATTGGTTGGACTATAGCTGATATCAAGGGAATCAGTCCATCCTTTTGTCAACACAAAATTCTCATTGAAGAAGGAAGCAAACCTTCAGTGGAACAACAAAGAAGGTTAAATCCTATCATGAAGGAGGTTGTAAAGAAAGAGATTCTTAAATGGCTCGATGCAGGTATCATATATCCAATTTCAGATAGCTCATGGGTGAGTCCGGTACAATGTGTGCCTAAGAAAGGAGGCATGACAGTAGTAGCCAACGAAAAAGGGGAACTCATCTCAACTAGAACTGTCACCGGTTGGAGGATTTGCATGGACTACAGAAAGCTGAATAAAGCTACAAGGAAGGATCACTTCCCTCTGCCTTTTATTGATCAGATGCTTGACAGGTTGGCTTGTCATGAATTCTATTGCCTGTTGGATGGGTATTCTGGCTATAATCAGATTGCTATTTCTCCGGAGGATCAAGAAAAGACAACCTTTACATGCCCTTATGGTACATTTGCATTCCGAAGAGTACCTTTTGGCTTATGCGGTGCACCAGCCACTTTTCAAAGGTGCATGATGGCAATATTCTCAGAGATGATCGGCATCAATGTGGAGGTATTCATGGACGATTTTTCTGTATTTGGAACATCTTATGACGAATGCCTCATGAATCTGAGAATGGTTCTTAAGCGCTGTGTGGAAACTAATCTGATTCTCAATTGGGAAAAATGCCATTTCATGGTGCAAGAAGGAATCATATTGGGACATAAAGTATCTGCCAAGGGACTGGAAGTTGATAAAGCGAAGGTGGAAACAATTAAAAATCTTCCTCCACCACTCTCGGTTAAGGGCATCCGAAGCTTCCTTGGTCATGCAGGTTTCTATCGGAGGTTCATCAAGGACTTCTCAAAAATTTCCAAACCTCTTTGCAATCTGTTAGAGAAAGACATTCCATTCAAATTTGATGAGGAGTGCTTGGAAGCATTTGAAATTTTGAAAAAGAAGTTGACATCAGCACCTATCATCACTGCACCTGATTGGAGTAAACCATTCGAATTGATGTGTGATGCCAGTGATTATGCTGTAGGAGCTGTACTGGGCCAACGTACAAGTAATGAGTTTCATGTTATCTACTACGCTAGCAAAACTTTAAATGATGCACAGTTGAACTACACTACTACAGAAAAAGAACTTCTAGCTATTGTCTTTAGCTTTGAGAAGTCCAGGTCTTATCTTCTTGGAACTAAGGTAGTGGTAAACACTGATCATGCAGCCATTCGGTATCTCATTTCAAAGAAGGATTCCAAACCAAGGCTAATTCGTTGGGTTCTATTACTCCAAGAATTTGATGTAGAAATTAAAGATCGGAAGGGCACAGAAAATCAGGTAGCGGATCATTTATCCCGACTAGAAGATCATAGCAAACAAACTACCGACAACACTCTAATTAATGAATTCTTCCCAGATGAACAGTTGTTTGGAGTTGAGGCCGAAGAGCCATGGTTTGCTGACATTGTAAATTATCTGGTGAGTAAGGTCATTCCTCCAGAATTCTCTTATGCTCAACGCAAGAAATTCCTTCACGATGTGAAATGGTATATTTGGGATGAACCCTTTCTGTTTAAACAAGGAGTCGATCAGATTCTCATACGGTGTATTCCTAATAATGAAGTTGAGGGAGTTTTGCGCGAGTGCCATTCCACTGGTTATGGGGGCCATTATAGCGGAGAGAAGACAACAAAGAGGGTACTTCAAGCAGGTTTTTACTGGCCAACTCTGTTTAAAGATGCTCATCAATTTGTGTTGGGTTGCGATCGATGTCAACGTACAGGTAATATTTCTAGGAGGAATGAAATGCCTCTTAAAATGCTTTTGGAAGTCGAAATATTTGATGTTTGGGGTATTGACTTTACGGGACCGTTCGTTTCGTCTTGCAACAACCAGTATATTCTATTAGCAGTTGATTACGTGTCTAAATGGGTGGAGGTGAAAGCCTTACCTACAAATGATGCTAAGGTGGTCTTGCAATTTCTACAAAAACAAATCTTTACCCGTTTCGGAGTCCCTAGAGTCATTATCAATGATGAAGGCTCTCATTTCTGCAATCGGAAATTCACAACCTTGATGACGAGGTATAATATCAATCACCGGGTTGCTACTGCTTATCATCCTCAAACGAATGGTCAAGCTGAAGTGTCTAACAGAGAGATCAAATGCATATTAGAGAAGGTGGTTAACCCTTCTAGTAAAGACTGGTCTTTGCGATTAGACGAGGCTGCTTGGGCTTATCGAACAGCTTACAAAACACCATTGGGTACTTCTCCATTTCAGTTAGTGTTTGGGAAAGCTTGTCACTTACCAGTAGAATTGGAACATAAAGCTTATTGGGCACTAAAGAAGTTGAATTTCGACTTACAATTAGCTGGAGAGAAATGCATGATTCAACTCAATGAGTTGGAGGAGTTCCGCCTCCGTGCTTATGAAAATAACAAACTCTACAAAGAGAAGGTGAAAAGATTGCATGATCAGCGGTTGATACAAAAATCTTTTGTGGTAGGACAATTGGTTCTATTGTATAACTCTCGGTTGAAGCTGTTTCCAGGGAAACTCAAGTCACGCTGGTCGGGACCGTTTACAGTCAAGACGGTATTCCCCCACGGTGCGGTAGAAATCTATGCCAAATCACCGGATGAATCATTTAAGGTTAATGGTCAACGGTTGAAGCCTTACTTTGGCAGAAATGTGAATCGTGAGGTACAAACCATGATTTTTCAATCGGAATCGGATTAATTCTGGACTTCACGTCAAGCTAACGACGTTAAACAAGCGCTTCGTGGGAGGCAACCCGCGCATTGGAACCATGTTGTATCGTTGTAAACCTCAAAAACGCAAAAAACGAGAAAATTTGGCCCTGGGTGGCAGACACTAGCGCGCCCGCGCTAGTGTCCAGCGCGCCCGCGCTAAAGTGTACAGCGCGCCCGCGCTACACTTAGCGCGGCCGCGCTACTGTCTGCCCAGGAATCGATTTTTTCACCAAAAATATTTTCTTTTCAGTTTTAAAAGCCCACAATCCTAATATTGCATGCCTAGCCCGAAATATATCCTCAATAACCCTTAATCAGCTCTCAAATTCCTATATAAACACAAAACCCATCTCCAATTCCTATTCTAATTCTATAAACCCTACTTATATATATACACATCCATACACACAACCACCATCAAATCTCTCAAACCCACCACACACAAACCTCTTGCAACTCTAGATCTCTATCAATGGCACCCAAAAGAGCCCGAAGAACACAAGGACCAAGCACCCAAGCCCCTACATCTAGCGATTCTTCCTCGATGGGCGAGGTTGAATTCACCTCCGATGGTGCACGAACCGAGTTTCAACGGCTTATGAATAAGTCGATAATCAAGGAGAGGGGATTCTTACCCACAGCTGAAGATGGGGATCTCTTAAGCATGATTCAAGAAAGGGGATGGGAGTCTTTTTGCGAGGCTCCGGAGGCGGTTCCCTTGGCCATTATTCGCGAGTTCTATGCTAATGCCAAGGAGAATCGCGATGGTTTCACGGTGGTGCGAGGAACCCGTGTGGAGTATAGTGCGGAGGCGATCCGTAGAGTGATTGGGGGGCGTGCCAAGCGCCGTAATGAAGAAGATTGGGTTGTAGAGGGGATTGGGCGTGCCAAACGCCGGTTTGACGAGGATCCGGTTGATCTTGAGCGGTTGGTGTATGATATGTGTGTGCCGGGTACGAGTTGGAAGATGACGGCACCTCCTTTGCCGGCACATGTTTCTTTTCTGGCAGCCGCTTTGAACCGGTATGCGAAGGCGTGGAACGCCTTCATCTGTGCTAACATCATGCCATCTTCACATGGGCATGAGGTGACGGTGGATAGAGCTATTCTGCTCTTTGGGATTGTCTCGGACAAGTATATTGATCTGGGACACGTGATTCATCAGGGAATTCTTAGGTTCTTACAGGGAGGAACCACTGGTGCCATTCCGTACGGCACAATTGTTACGAAGCTCTGTCGATCAAGCGGTGTTCGTTGGCCAGCCAACGAGCAATTACAGTTGCCAGCAGCACCTATTGATCATTCGGCGATCAGCCGGATGACGGAGTGGGAAGGAGCCGTTCCTCACCCTCGAGGACTCGGTTACATATATGATGAGATGCCAGGGGGACGTCCAGGGTTTATTAGGAGAGAGCGGACTAGAGCTTCTGGAGCTGGTACTTCTCAGACGGAGAGGAGCTCCGAACCGATGGGAGATGTTCATTATCGCCGGCTAGCGAGACGGATGGACACCATGCATGACATCCACCAGAGGTTTGCGTTTGACTTGACACAGGCTCTTGGTAATGCTTTTCAGGCGCAGGGGGTCACGGTTCAGTGGCCAGTATTCGGAGCAGGGATGCAGTATCCTCCACCTGATTCACCTCCAGCAGAGGAGGGGGAGGATTCGGACTCCGAGTAGGTACGTGGGTGCTCTAGCCTTTTTACCACT
This sequence comes from Daucus carota subsp. sativus, assembly GCF_001625215.2. NCBI lineage: Eukaryota > Viridiplantae > Streptophyta > Magnoliopsida > Apiales > Apiaceae > Daucus > Daucus carota. The sequence goes on along the minus strand of NC_030387.2, from coordinate 23,913,027 downwards.
TTCAATGGGGACATTGAAAATTTTAAGTTTGGGGGGTGGTAATCTAAGGAAGAGCATGTTATTGTAATTTTGTTTATTATTGCATGTGTTAGTTAGTTCATGTAGTTCACGTTTTTTTTATTTTGTTTTGATTATTTCTCACGTTTTTTTCTATTTTTCTCAATTTTTTTTATTTTACATGTTTAGTAGTAATTGTTGTAGTCAGTATCACGAGCATTTGCATGAATTATGAAGTATAAGCCAAGTTAATTGCCTATGATGAGTTATGTGTGTAGTTCTTGATTAGTAGTTTCAATTGCAATGCTAGGTTAGTACTTGGAAATTGCTTGTGTTGGAAATTGTAATTCACATATGTTCTTGAGATAGGATTTAGACGAAATTCCTTGAATTCTAGGATTGAATTGAGCACCCTTTAGCTTAGGTCTGTAAATCTTGAGTTTGGGGGAACTGAGGAGTAGATATACCTTTCTTAAAAAAGAAAAAAGAAATAGTAGTAAATAAAATTCACTAGAAAAATAAGTGGTAGAATTAACTAGGTTGAGCTCATTAGTACTCGAGTAATTAAGTCTGAGGGGACTTTGTGCCTAACAACCTAAAGCCCTTCGTGGTTTGGGATTGTTGACCCAACACTCGCTACATGGGTACTAGTGTATAAATCTTTAGGGATCTCAACCATTGCACGGTTAAATAAACCACTAGAATAGAGTGAATAATTGGTGTGTGAAGTCTTGTGGTGTTCGTAACGCATTTACACTGCGAAGCGCTCTGACCTTAGACCGAGCAATTAATCACCAATAAAAAGAAAAAAAAAATATAGTGAATAAAATAGAAGGGTGTGGACATTCTTTGGGACCTTGGCTTTTAGTTGGACTTAAGTGACGGGGTGTTAGTTTTAAACTTTTACGATTCTTGATTGGGATTCTGTGGGAGTAGTAGTTTTTATCTTGTCTCAATAAAAGAGCATGCTTGCACACACTAGCACTCCACACTTGTAAATAGAAGAGTATTTGACTTAGTAGCGAGAGAAGTGAAATTCGAGAACATTAGCACAATCTGAGGTATTATAATTGGCAAGGCAATTACTTCATAGTTCACTCATTCATCACGTAGTTGCATTCATGCATTGCATTGTATTATTGTATAGTGTCATTGACGCTTGAGGACAAGCATCAGTTTAAGTTTGGGGGTGTGATAAGTGGTATTTATACACACTTATAGGCCTTCATTTCCACTTAAATTGGTTGGTTGTACTTAAGTGTTTAGTGTCTTTTGATGTGTTTTTAGTGTTTTTCTGTGCAGGTCACGAGTTGAGGTGATGAAGCGAGTTTCTATCATTTTAGGTTGTTTTTGGTGCATTATTTGCAAGAATAGAGAATTGTGGATTCATCACGACTTGGGATTTTGTGGGTACATCTTCTACAAACCCTCACGAGAACACACTCGTCCACTAGAGCTATCTAGGGGTTTAAAGGGCTTGTTGCATATGCTAAATGCAACCGTGATCACCTACGGAAGTGGTACTAGAGCGAGGAAGGGCATGCACGCGAGAACGAGCTAAAAACGAAGAAACAGGCTGCTAGTGGCAGACAGTAGCGCGCCCGCGCTAGTTCTTAGCGCGCCCGCGCTACATTAAAGCCAGCTAGCGCGCCTGCGCTTGTTTAGCGCGGTCGCGCCCAGCAGAAGTGTTCCGGGCCGATTTTTGGAGCTTTTCTGAGGGATTTTAGCAGCGTTCGAGGCCCGGTTCACTTGGTCAAGGTATTTATTTTCTCATGTGTAAAACCCTAGCCTGGAAGAAGAAGAAGAAGTAGTAGATAGAGAACAATATTATAGTTTTAGTTATCTCGTGTAATCAAGCACATTATCAGTTTTGTAGTGGATCGTTCTTCGCGAGGAAGTGACAGTTTCGAGCGAGATCGTGAACATCAATTCTGTAACGTTGTGTTTTTTATTATTAATTCTAGCATCTATATTCCGTTTAAGTCTCGTATTGTATTTATCATGTTTTCATTAGAACCCATGATGTCGATTAGTTCGATTATGAACTAACCGCCTTCATGGGATTCTAATGGATTTATCGATGTAGTCTAGTAACGAGATTGTTTGATTGATTATGTGACGTACGTTGATTTCTTTGCATGCGCCGTGCTTATTCTTCTTAGGAGCGTAGCTAACTTCTAAGTTGTTTGTTAATTCTTTCTGAAGCGAGAGTGGATGATTGAATTTAGAACTATGCCATGTAAACATAGGATTATGTGAATGAAGCATAATTTGTGGTAGACTTGAACTATTTTTATCACCCTGTGTAATCACGAGAGACGACCTGTTATTAAACCTCTCTGCTTACACTACCGCTATAGAGATATAGGGTCTGAGCTTTGTTGGTGTCCATGAGATTTCTGTCTTAATTGTGGATTTTGATTGGTAAGATATGTGTGCAACGAGAGTTGGCATGTATTACTTTCGTGTTGTCTGATTAGGATCAACAGTCGCATGTTAATCAGTAATTTCAATTCTAGATGAATTCGATAATGAAGTTAGAATTCCATGTGTTTTCCTATTCTGATTTTGATTAGTAAATTTAGTTAGTAGTATAAAAGAACCCATTCTTGTTAATTGTCTTAGCAGTGAAAATTACTCATACATTGTTGCATAGGTGCGTATTCTTTAATTCACCAGTCTCTGTGGGATCGAACTTAATATATTACTTGTGATCACGTGCACTTGCGTGTAGATTTTTGCGAACACTGGTCGCAAAAGGTAATTCACAAGAAGAAGGAATTGATTACGATGAAACCTATGCTCCAGTTGCTCGTCTTGAAGCCATCAGAATAAGGAATTGATTACGATGAAACCTATGCTCCAGTTGCTCGTCTTGAAGCCATCAGAATATTTCTTACATTTGCTGCACACTCCAACTTCAAGGTTTATCAGATGGATGTGAAAAGTGCATTTCTGAATGGAAAGCTAGAAGAAGAAGTATATCTGGAACAACCCCCTGGCTTTGAAAATCCAGAGTTTGCTGATTTTGTGTACTTCCTATTCAAAGCTGTCTATGGGCTCAAGCAGTCACCAAGGACATGGTATGACACCCTCTCTGAGTTTTTAATTGAAAACAATTTCACTAGAGGTGTCATAGACAAAACTCTCTTTTACAAATTGCATGATAATAATATGATATTTGTTCAAATACATGTTGATGATATTATATTTGGTTCTACCAACGATAACTTGTGCAAGAGGTTTGCTAAGTTAATGCAGAGCAATTATGAGATGAGTATGATGGGTGAGCTGTCCTACTTCCTTGGTCTTCAAGTAAGCCAAAAGGAAGATGGAATATTCATTTGCCAATCAAAGTATGTCAGAGATCTTCTGCGAAAATACAATCTAGAAGACTCTTCTCCGGCAAAGACACCCATGGCCACTGCCACAAAGCTTGACCAGGATAAATCTGGTAAGAAAGTTGATATCTCAAGCTATCGAGGTATGATTGGCTCATTACTCTATCTTACTGCTAGTAGACCAGATATTATGTTTGCAACATGTTTATGTGCTAGGTTTCAGGCTGATCCTAAAGAATCACATCTTATAGCCGTCAAAAGAATCTTTAGATATCTTAAGGGTACACCTGGTTTAGGTATTTGGTACCCTAGGAATACTGGTTTTGACTTAACTGGTTATACAGATTCTGATTATGCAGGTTGCAGGATTGATAGAAAGAGTACGTCTGGAAGCTGTCAATTTCTAAGATGTCGGTTGGTTTCCTGGTACAGCAAGAAGCAACACTCAGTGTCCACTTCTACTGCTGAAGCTGAGTACATTGCTGCTGGCAGTTGCTGTGCTCAGATTCTCTGGATCAGAAATCAATTAAATGATTATGGTATTGATGTTAACAAAATTCCCATATTTTGTGACAACACCAGTGCCATAGCCATTTCAAACAATCCAGTGCAACACTCCCGGACCAAGCACATAGATATCAGGTATCATTTTATTCGAGAACATGTCACGAATGGTACTGTGGTGTTACATTTTGTACCCACGGCTGATCAAATTGCTGACATCTTCACTAAACCACTTGATGAATCCACTTTCTCTAAGTTGGTTTGTGAGCTAGGGATGTTAAATATGCCATGATTCTCTTTATATATTATTATATATTTTTGTGAATTTTCTTTGTAATTATATCTATTTTATTAGATTTTATATAATTGTTTGTAAATTATTTGATTATTTTCGGTATAATTATGCACGTTCATATTTGTCTCTGTAATTTTCTAAGTGCTGCATACTCCCCTGTATTATTTATCAAGTTTAGATAATTATTTGTTTCTATTTTGTATTTTTCAAAATTAATTAAGCATAAATATTAGAGTTTAAGTTAATTCATTTTAATGAATTAAAGATTTAAAGTTAAATTCATAAATATTTATATTTAACTAAAGTTGAATTTTACAAAATATTTGTGTAATTCAGTATATATTATTTGTATTATATTTTTTTGATTTTGAGTGTAAAAAGTTTTATTTTTCAAGAAAATCAAAAATCATATAGTATATATATATTTTCTGTTTTTTTATTAAATTTTCGGTATGACAAACCCAAGGTTTGTCATGCTGAGTGCGTTTTGTCTATCACCAAACCTCGGTATGACAATGCTTATTATTGTCATAGTGTGTCCTGTACGCATAACAAAACTCGGCATGACAATCTAATCGATTGTCATACCGATTATATCAACACTCACCAACCACCGCGTTTTAAAACTCGGTATGACAATTGAAGCGATTGTCATACCGACTTTTAAAACCCGTATGACATATATATATATTGTCATACTGGTTACCACTTCATCTTCTCCATTCGATACACACACTGTCACATATACACGCGATTTCTTCACAAAGTTTTTCAAGTTTTCTCGTTAAAAACTTGCTGGTTACGTGTTTTCAAGCTTTATCGCTTGCTGGTTACTGTTTTTTTTTCAAGAAATATAGCCGTTACTCTGCCCAAATATCGCGAAATTCGAACCCCTTTTTCGTGATTTCTTGAACTGTTTTCACTCGATTCCTGCTCATTTGTGGACTTCAATCGTTGCTGTGTTCATCTCATTGAATCCCCAACTGTAGTTCGAAGTTTTGCAGTTAATAGGAGTTTCGATTTTTCAAGGGTTTTGTGGAGATTAAGACCCCGTTTGGCTACTTGAGAATTTTAGGACTTTGTTGGATTGTTGTGGAATTCAAATTGGTCAATAACAATTTAATTAATTTTTAATTCGAGTTTAATCAATTAATTCGAATTATTAATTAATTGGTTAATTGTTAATTAATTATTAATTGAAATTTGCGAGAAATTTGAGAATTAACATTTTATTTGAAAAATTCTCGTTTAATTCAATTTTTAATTATAAAAATGGCTAGCCAATTTGTGATCGGTGAGACGAATTACAACGGATATTTGGACCCTGATTCCAGCTTGGAGAGATTCAGACCTTGGGTGAGATTCCTGAATAGTCAAAGTTTAGTCGGCACGGCGATCACTGCAACTGCTGACATGCAGATTAGACCACTTCAAGACTTCTACTCCTCTGCCATCAACACTACACTCCTGGATAGCTACAGGGTCTCTGGGAACATTGCAGGTGGACGAAGCATCACTGTGTCTGTTGATGATATAAATAGGATTCTTGGATTTCCACGTAACAACTTTGCTGAGATTCCTACAGATGATGAAATAATCCAGTTCTTTCAGACCATTCACTATCAAGGAGAGATTCATCTTCCAAGAATGCTGAAAGGGAATCTTAAACCTGAGTGGGACTTGTTCTTCGATACGCTGGTGAAAGTCTTTTCACCTACCACTCGAAGCAACTACAACATTATATCCTCCCTTCTTCAAATCATTGGATTCTGCATTGTTTACAATCGACCAATCAACTTTGGCAAGTTGCTTCTTCAGTCGATTCTAAAGAAGTTGGGACCACTCAGCAGTCGATCAGTTGCACAGAATGCCAGGGTTGTTTGTTTTTACCCTCGATTCCTAATGCTCTTTTTGAATGATAAGATGACAGACGCGGAGAAGAACTCATATTTCAATTCTCCAATTGCACCAACTCCGCGTGTCTGTACAAAACTGATGAAATCTATGACTAACAAGAGAAAACATGAAAATGTTCCCCTTGTCGTGACTCCATACTTGTTGGAACAGTTCAATGCTCAGCCTCAACTGCATCAGTTTCAAGTGGCACAACCTCAGCCTCAGCAACAACTGCACCAAGATCAACAGGAACAACAGCAACAACCTCAACCACAACCAGAACAACTACAAGCTCAACAACCAGAACAACACCAATCCCCACACCAATCACCATACCAATCACCACATCATTCCCCTCTCCATCAAACACATTCATTTGAAGACGAACCTCAGAAATACAACTTCTTCGAAGCTCAACCGTCTTCATCTGAACCTCTACCACAACAACAACACACCCAATATATACCACAAACACAATCAACCTCACAACCACTACCTGCTGACTCAACTTCAAATCCAGACTACCAGCAATGAACCTGACAACACACAGGTTCATAACCAAGCTAATGACCTTATTCAAACAACTCCTTCTTCTGCAAACACAGCAATCAACACTACTACTCAACCTATTCGTAAGATTGCCAGGAAAAGGAGTACAAGCAGTTTGATGAGTCAACCCGCAGCTCTGTCTTCCATTAAGAAGCCAAGGTTGGAAGCCCTGGAGACATCTGCAGCCTCATCCTTGCCTTCCCAAAAAGGCTTGGACTTGGAACAGGCAATGAAACAGTCTCTGGACTCATTCTCTCCACAGAATGAAGCCATTGAAATTGACCGCCCTGCCACGGTACCCTGTACAGAGTCAAGCACTGCGCTAGCACTCATGCTAGTGCAAGACCAAACAGATACACAGGTTACTATGTTTACTAATTGCACAGTTTTTCAAAACCAAGTTAATATGTATGAAAACTATGCTGATCGCACTTTCTTTTATGATCAGGAGGTACTTGGCAGCGTGCAAGTAAATCTGCCCTCACAGGCATCCGGAGGACAATTTGTTCCTCCACTACCTTTGAACCCATCTCAGGGGACATTGGTAGTTTATACAGGTACAGCTGGAAGAGTGAATACAATGAGTGAAGAAAGGCAAACACCGAGCGATACACATGCACGTGAGGCTAGTGAAACAGCTTTGAGTGTACGTGAGGTGAGTGCACACACTAACCTGGCTCTGTTTGAGGAACAAATGGCTAAACTGAAAGCTGAATTAGCCCGGATGATAGCAGAAAATGAGAAACTAAAGGGTGCACAATTGGTGACCCTAGAGAAGAAAGCCGATGAAAGGCCATCCAGTTCTTCCAGGGATGAGCTTAAGGAAGAAATTCATGAGTTGACTGTCGAGATGAGATCTAACCATGCTCTTTATATGGCAAAATTTGATGATATCGACAGAAAACTGGATCAACTCCTAAAGAACTCAAAGTTAGATGCTGATACCTCCAGAGAGGATCCCTCAACTAAGGGGGAGAATAGAGAAGATAGAGGAGATGGAGACAAAGGTGACAGGGATGACAGGGGAAATAGTTCAAATCAAAGCAACAAAGGCAATACTTTTGAATCTGCTCCTGACAATTCTGGAAAGTCAAAAGGCAAATAGCCGTTACATCAATCTGATAATGTCTTCAATTCTGACAATTATGATGATTATCCGCAAGACATGGATGATGATGACGTCTTCGATGCTACATTCCGTCAAGCAGAGGAAGAAGGCAAATTTGAGGAGAGCTATTTATTTCAAGATGAAGAACCTGTTGATCCTGAACATGAAGAGAATGTCCGGAAGTTTAAAGCTGGGAATGAAGCTAGGAAGCGTAAGCTTCGTGATTACCAGAAACTTCTAGAGGACAAGTTGATAACAGAAGAGCAAATCAAGAAAGAGAAGCAGAAAATCTATGATGCTGCGTGCAAGCAGAAGAATCTTGATATCAAAAGGAAAGTTGGAAAAAGCTGGGACATCGCAAAGAGGATTTTCAATGGACCTCAAAGGGAGCCTTTCAATGACAGAAAGTTCTTATCACTGATCTACGATCTTCGAGAGGTAAACCCTGACGAGGATATCTTTACGCATGCCTTTGCTTTAGAAATTGATTACTTGACTGTTGGAGTCAATAACTTGCTTGAACAGTGGGAGCTGATTGTATATACACGGAGAAATGGTTCATTCAGGTTATCTGTTGAATTTCTTAAATCATTCTCTGTATCTGAGCTCTGGGTACTTCGCAATAAGGTAAATCGATGCTCCAACCTGAACGAACTTCTTCGTGACAAGCTGTTGGATTGTGCTGTCTTCAATAGTCCACAGGTTGTCAAAAATCCATATAGTGTAAAGTTCATTCACAAGGAGCTATTAAGCACTGTATATCTAAATGAAGAAGCTTTACCTAAGTATCCTGCTAAGCGACTGGCTCTAGCATCCACTCTACTTCGAACCAAGGGCTTCGCTTCTAAAGCCAAGTCTGATGCTGATGATGTGATCTTGTCTTACTGCACCCGAAGAAATATTTCTCAATACTTTCGAAGGATGAAGGGTGTTACTAAATCTCAGCCATCAGACTTCCAGGAAGACCCTGTGGAGATGGAAGTGTTACATCAACTGGCTCTGGCAAGGGAACGTAAGAAGCGTGGTGAGCCCACTACATCAGAAATGCCAACCAGAGAAGAACCGTCAACTCCTATTCTTCACGATTCTGATATCGAAGAAGGAGAAGTTGATCTTTAGATTTGATAAGAAATTTGTAATATATGTTCAGTTAGAACATCCTTATGTAATCTAATGTACTTGTTTGAATTCTGGTCAATGTTTAATGAAATACCATAAACTTTTTGCTATTTACAATTCATGTCTAATCCTTTGTCTTATCAGTTAGTTGAGTTATCCTCTCGATAATTTGCATGTTATGTTAACAAACAAATAGGGGGAGATTGAAAGGCACATGTTTAGCCTATTTGTATTTAAGAGTATCAACTCAACTCTGATAAGAAAGAAAGTAAAATATCAAGCTCTATTGAAGGAATCCGTACGAAGAACGTCAAGTGATTTATTAAAATCATATGTCTGAAGAATTTCAGGATGCTGCTGCACACCACTGAAAGAAGTTCATTAATATGTTCAAGCCTCAGTGTACAAATAATATTTTGTAGCACGTCCAGAAGTCCAGAAGGTATAAAGTTTTAATACTTTATTTATTCAGAAGATTCCAATCTAATTCTACTTATGAAGAAGAACTACGAAGACAAAGACTCGACGAACAAGCCACTTCTCAAATGTTTATTTGATAAAGAATATTTAATTCAACTAGATACAGATGAACCAGACAGTACATTTGTGTGTCAACTACTCAGATTAAATATTCTGCATCAACAATAGGTGGTCGTTCAATCAAGACAAAGAATCAGATCTTTTAAAGGAAGTCAGAAGACCTGCTGCTGAAGAAAGTGCTCAATATAATTATTCTTTTAATTTATTCACATCTCAAAATAATTATATAAGTTATGAAATTTATTTATTAAATTAATTCACACTTGAATTAATTTAGTTTATGAATTTATATGATTAATATAATTAAGTGAATAATTATTGGATTAATTATATAAAAGAAAATATATTTATATTGTTTTTGAGCACGGTATGACAATCACCGCACCTGTTGAGTGCTTGTAACAGAAGGTATGACAATATCTTGGTTTGTCATACTGGTTGAATAAGGCATGACAATTTCCTTGATTGTCATACCGAATTCAAGTGGTATGACAATCCTAGAGATTGTCATACCGTTTCAACCCTTAGCCTCCAAGTCTCATTGTCATGCTGCATTGTCATACCGAAGTTTGTGTGGTATGACAATCCTTCAGATTGTCATACCGACCCATTTGTAGCATGACAATAGCTTAGATTGTCATACTGATCCATGTAATTGTCATAGCACTTTGTATGATTGTCATAGCACTTTGTAGGATTGTCATGCCTACCTTTGTCATACTAGTTCATGGTGTTTTCCTATAAATAGGCCTTCACCTCTTCATTTGTAATGTTGTTCATTGCCTTGTAAACTTTCAAGTTGCTTGTAACTTACTATTGTTATATCCACAGTTTTCTGTGCTTTGATCACTCGGTTGTTTTATTCCGCTAAGTTAGAATACTTCCTGTCAAATTTATTCAACGAACTAGTGGACATTAAAACAAACCATATTAATTATATAACGACTTTAAAATTGTTATATTAATTAATTTAAATCTGATTATCAAGTAAAACTCCAATCAGATTATTCCGCCGCGATTATTTTGTGACGATTGTATTCAACCCCCCCCCCCCTTCTACAATCGTATCTGGACCTAACAACAAGCAAATGCTAATAGCATTCGAATTGATTCAATTCGTGCCACGGGAGCATAGGTTTCATCGAAGTCTATTCCTTCCATTTGAGTATATCCTTGAGCAACTAATCTTGCTTTATTTCGAACAACCGTTCCATTTTCATCTAATTTATTTCTAAAAACCCATTTTGTTCCAATTATGGATGTATCATCGGGTTTTGGAACGAGTTCCAACACTTTACTTCGAGTAAATTGGTTTAATTCATCTTGCATTGCCGAGATCCAATCCTCGTCAAGTAAAGCCTCTTTAGCGGTCTTAGGTTCTATTTGTGATAGAAAACTAAGATGGTTCACAACGTTTTGTACTTTTGACCGCGTTTGAACTCCTTTACTTAAATCACCCAATACGTTATCTAAAGGATGACTTCGTATAGTAGGAATTTCTTTAGGAAGTTCATCTTCCGTATTTAACAATTCTAATGGATTATTTTGAGGGGTGTTCCCGACTTCCATATTTTCGAATTGTTGAATAATATCTTCAATCCTATCTTGTTGTGCATCTTCTTTATCAACAAGATCAATATACTTCGAGGGTGGTTTTGTTTCGTCAAACGCAACATTCATAGATTCTTCCACCACAAGAGTTTTGAGATTGAATACTCGGTAAGCCTTACTATTTGTGGAATAACCAAGAAATATACCTTCGCTTGATTTAGGATCAAATTTCGTAAGGTAATCTTTAGAGTTTAGAATAAAACATTTGCATCTAAAAACTCTAAAATAACTAAGTTTTGGGGCTTTACCATAATAAAGCTCATATGGAGTCTTTTGTGTAATTGGTCTTAGTAAAACTCTATTTAGTATATGGCAAGCCGTTGACATAGTTTCGGCCCAAAAATACTTAGGACGATGATACTCATTAAGCATCGTGTTTGCCATTTCTTGTAATGTTCTATTTTTTCTTTCAACAACTCCATTTGATTGAGGTGTATATGGAGCGGAAAAATTATGAGTAATACCATTTTCTTCACAAAATTGAGTGAAGTTAGAGTTTTCAAATTCTTTACCATGATCGGTTCTTATATAAACAATGGTATTATTTTGTTGATTTTGAATCTTTTTGCATAATGACAAGAAAGACTCAAAAGCATCACTTTTGGCTTTGAGAAATTCCGTCCACGTATATCGTGAAAAGTCATCAACAATTACCAAAGTATAAGAACATCCTCCGAGACTTTGTACGGGCATGGGACCAATTAAGTCCATATGTAATAGCTCGAGAGGTCTAGAGGTTGATACCATGAATTTAGCTTTGTGAGATGCCCTTATTTGCTTGCCAATTTCACAAGCCTCACAAGTGTGATCTTTTTGATAGTTTAATTTTGGTATACCTCGAACACGATCATTTGTTGATATAGTTTTAATCAACTTCATATTAGCATGTCCTAATCTTCGATGCCATAGCCATGGGTCATCTTGTGTAGCGATTAGGCACACATTATTATGTTTGCTAATATCGCAAGTATAGACATTTTTGCTACGAGGACATGTAAGCACTAATTTTCCATCCTTATTTAGAATTGAGCAATGTGATGGATAGAAAATTACCTTGTAGCCATTGTCACATAGTTGACTTATCGAGAGGAGATTGTATTTCAATCCCGTAACTAATTGTACATTGGCAATCTTGAAATGTTCATTTCCTATATTTCCAATGCCAATAATATTACCTTTGCTGCTATCTCCAAAAGTGACGACTCCAGCAGTTACCTTTTTAATTTCGTTCAAGAGAGACTTGTTACCGGTCATATGCCTTGAACATCCACTATCGAGGTACCACATGTTTTGCTTAGCAACAAAGGATTCCTACAAGATAAATCAAGTATATTTATAGGTACCCTTTTGTCTTGAGGGTCCTGGGGTTAGTACTTCATAATAAAGATAAGGATTAGAAGTAGGCAACACATTTCTTGAAGCATAATAATTTTGAGGTGTATGGTTCCTACTTTGATACCTTGAGTTATCATAATACCGTGGCAACGTATTTCTATTACTTGGATAATGCATTGTGTTTTGAGAATAGAAATCATAACTTGGTACATGATAATTTTTGGAAGTTTGACCATTAAAGTAGGTCTTGTTTCGTGTGTTTCTTCTTTGAAACGGAATAGATTGTTGATGAAAACACCAAGTATTAAAAATACGGGTGGATTGAATGATCCACCCGTGAGATTTTATATAGAAGAATCTGTGGATTGATTACAATTCGCACAGCTGCTGGTTCATCACTCAAAACAAGTTCTAACTCTCAGATTTTCTCTCAAGTAATTTGAACAAGTTCAACTGATGCTTCTAACTTGGTTATATACTCCAAGTTTTACAAAGCTTTTACCTAGAATACAAATTGCACTCTAATCTAAAACTATGCTGCACATCTTTGTCTTATGCATGCTTTCTGAGATGTCTTCATCTTTGACCATCATCTTGATTTGATCCGGATTGCATTGCATGAGATAAGAATGTTTCTGCTTCTTCTTTATTTTCCTAATCAGGCTTCCATGTCCATTTTAGTGTAATTCGATCCATGTGATTTTCGATCCATGTGATTTGTCAGACTTAAGCTCTAGTCACTTTCAACTGCTCTTTGCTTCATCAGTTGAAAGTTCTGGTTACTTTCAACTGCTCTTGACTTCATCAGTTGAATGTTGTACTAAGCTCATCAGTTGAACGAATTACAAACTTCATCAGTTGAATGATGTTCCAGTCTCATCAGTTGAATTCCTTAGCATCATCAGTTGAATACTTTGTCTTCAGTTGAATGCTTGGTTTTCATCAGTTGAAACATGATCCAGTCTTCATCAGTTGAATAGTTACATCTCATCAGTTGAATATCCTTCACTTAGATAAAATTACATGGCATTGGATATTTACAATTAGCCATCCTATTCTACCCATCCGTTGATAATTTCCAAAGACAAGAAATATAACAATTACAACTGAAATTTGATAAAGATACTAAGTAATACATGTTACAAAATGTTTATGTTATCATCAAAACTTATTGATTCCTAACACATTTTATCTAACATTTCATTGCCTTTTGTGAATCTTTGAATCGTTCGTTCAAGATCTTCTTTATCATTAATTAAGGCATCAATCTTAGCATTAAGAATTCTTTCTTGATCTATGTATTGTGCTAAGATGTTGGAATGAACATCCTTGAGTTTTTGAGTTTCTATTTTGAACTCTTTATCTTTGACTTCAAGGACATGAGCAAATTCTTTTTCGAGTTTATCTTTTTGATAACTCGTAGTTGATTTTTCTTGAGTCATTGATTCATTTAATATTTTAAGATTTAACAAATCAACATGAAGCTTTCCAAGGTTTTCATTTAATTTAAGCTTCTCATCTTCCATTTCTTTTGTTTGCAACAACAAGGAAATATTTTCAATTTCCAACTTTGTAATTTCATTCTTGGTCTTGTTGTTATCAAGATTAAAGGAATCTTGAAGAGATACCATTTCTTCTTCAAGTTTAATTTTTGATTCCTTTATCCGAGAAAACTCTTTTTGTTGAGTTTGATATAAATCTTCAAGTTTTTCTTTCTCGGACCAAGTAGATAAAAATAATTGATCAAGATAATCATATCGAGTATTCATTTCAACTAGCACCTTGATCAATTCATCCTTTTCCATTTTTGACAAATTTAAACTAGAGAGTTTAATAAGAGGAATATCAACTAAAGTTGGTGAAGAAATACTTACCTCTTGGTTAGTAGTGGAAGGATCCGTTGATGTAGAAGCATCTTCAATTGCCATCAAACATAGATTAACCACTTCTTCACTTGTTTCGGGAGATTCCTCATCTTCACTTAAATCCCAACCGTTTTCGGCCACGAGAATCCTTCCTTTAGAAAGTTTAGGACATTCTCGTTTATAGTGACCCGATTGTTTACACTCGAAACACACTTCTTGTGTTTCCTCCGGAGTTTGTTCTTTTTATTTTGGAGGAGTGTAATTATTGGTATTAACCATTTGGGCTTTGATTCGTTTTACCTTTGTTATAGCCTGAGTTGGTAGGAAAATTACTCTTGTAGTTCGGAGAATAATTTTGAGAGTAATTAGGCCTTCCATTAGAGTTAAATACTCTTTGTTGATTATTCGATTTTAGGAAGCCTTTTCCATACCTTTGTGCTTTGCTTTGAAGCACACGATGAAGTTGTCTCGTGAGTAGAGCGATTTCGCTTTCATCGAGATTTTGAAGTTCTTCATTCAATTCTTCATCATTTTCATCTTCGTCGATTAATATAGCCTTTAGTGCCATATTTTTCTTCTTGTCTTCCACTTTGGGAACGACAACATCCGGAATATTATCTTCTTCGTAAGCACGAAGGTTTCCGAATAAGTTATCAATGTGATAGTCATTGAGATTGTGCATCTCTTTAATAGTAGTGACTTTCACTTTCCAACTCGGAGGTAGAGATTTAAGAACTCTACGATTCTTTTCATTTTGAGTATAATTCTTTCCGAGTTGAGATAGTTCATCGATTATTCGAGTAAATCTTGTTTCCATATCGATGATATTTTCTCCATCTTGGAGTTTAAAGTTTTCGTATTCTTGGATCAATGTGTCCATTCGAGAATCTTTTATATCGGTAGTACCTTCATAGGTTACCACTAATTTGTTCCACATTTCTTGTGCCGACTTGCAATTGTTTACTCGTTTATATTCTTTTTCCGCAAGTGCACTTATGAGAACCATTTCCGCTTTTGCTGCGATATTCATTCTATCTTCTTCTTCGTGAGTGTATTCACTTACTTTCTTTTCGATGATGGTATCGTCGACTATTTTAGTCGGTATAATAGTACCATCTTCTATGGCCATCCAAACTTTGACTCCTTGAGATCTTGCATATATTCTAAATCTTGTTTTCCAAGTAGCAAACTTTGTGCCATTAAATAGAGGAGGTCTAGAATTTGAGAGACCTTCACTACAACCGATAGCATTTATATAAGCCATATCGGATCTACTTTTCTTTGTGCTTGAAATTCAAATAGCACGTTTAAAAGCAACTGCTCTGATACCAATTGTTAGGTCCCGATAGAGTGTAAATTAAGCTAGAAGGGGGGGGTGTTGAATAGCTTAATCATTAATTTAAAAATGGGATAAATATCAAGTTGGTGACTCGTTTCGTCCAAATGTATCAATTGAGTAACTGATTCCTAAATTGACTCAAATGAGCCACTCATTAGACTCAAATTGACTCAAATTTAATAATCCTTGTTTATAAAAAGGTTTTTGGACTAGACACAACTAGGCCGATAGAGGGTATATATATATATGTTGATGATATATATATATTTAAAGTATACTTTCCGATTGATTTAGAAAGATTTAAGTATACTTGATAAATTACTCCAATACTAAAGATGAGTATATAGTTGGAGTAAAAGTCTTATAAGTTTTAGTCTCGCTTAAGACTTGTATAATACTTGTCTTTTTGACTAAGTATATATTACTTCGAATATACGTCTATTTTCGAAGTACGGATTTAAGAGAGTCTTTTGATTTAGCTCTTTGGCTATGGACTCTTCTTAATACAACTCTTCTCTTGATATAGTCTTTTTAGACTAGATATAATCGATTTAGTGCGGAGAGAGAGAGTGTAGTCTTTCTTTAACTTTAGCACAATATAATGATATAACCAAACTAGAATCCGCAATTACAACAATAATAAATAATAACAATAAAGTGCAGAAAGTAAATAGCGGAAAGTAGATAAGTTAGTTGGCTATGTTAGTGCTAAGTAAAGTTAAAGAGTTAAAGTAAGCTTTTTAGATTTTCTTCCCACGAAACAATACGATGATAGTTGGGAATAGAATCAAGCTTAAAATTGATTTTGACCGTCGTCAAATATTAATCTCGTTTTCGAGATTTATTACGAATCTTTAGTTCGTAAGAAGATACAAATCGTTGTTCGTTTGTATCAAAATATATTTGAGTATATTCGAAAGATATAAACTTTGTTTATGTATATAACTCATATATAACGAATCTGAGTTCGTTTAAATATACACTGAATCTATAGTTCGTGTATATATATTATATTTCGAATAACACGACTTTGTTAGTTCGTGTTTGAATTTGATTCAAAATAAGAAATCTCTTTTATAAGAGATATAAGATGAAGAGCTTTAAGATGAATAGATCGAGAATAATAACAAGCTCTTGTATATATAATGGTCGGTTAAGACTCGAATCGAAGCTAAAATAATAACCACTTACAAAAACGATCGAAAAGTTCGCCGGAGGTTCGGCCGGATTTTGGCTTGGTGGCGGAACTTGGGCAGCCCTACGGGAGGCCTAAAGTAGTAGTGGTTGAGCTAGTTGGGTTGGGAGAGAGCTTGGTTGGTTGAACTAAGCTTATATAACTAAAACGTTATATATATAAATATATATGTATAAGAAAAGAGGTTTTAGAGAAGAAGTATTTGTAGAGAGTGTTTGTAGAGATGAAAGAGAGAATACTTCTAAAATTCCCAGCAACTAATTAGCTCTTTAGCTTATGTAGAAAATGAATGGGGATGGGGTGGTATTTATAGGGAAAATTTGGGGTAGTGGGTAGTGGAAGGTGATGTAAGGGATGATGTAAATGGGTAGGTGATGTAAGGGATGACTATATAGTTCTTGTCCACTAGCCTAGCAACTTGACAAGCAACATGTGACACCTTATCTCAGCACTTAATGCTTGGAAGAGGATAAGGCACACACCCCAATGCAACACAATTAACTATTAATTAACGATTAAGTATCGTTAATTAAAACTAGCTTATTTCTAAACATCTCATATAAATCCAACAAAAAATATGAAAATTTTCTAAATATTGGAAAATGGAAATCTGTGAAGTTTGGTAATTTTTGGTCAAAGTCTCCTAGGTCAAACGCTCAGTCAAAGCTTCTCGGGTCAACCGTTCGGAAACACACCCTGACAAACATTCTCCAAAAATCACGAAACTTTTACATAACATACATCACATCATTAAAATGACATCCCCAAAGTTTCAAGTCATTCTAGAAAGTGGAAGTATTTTATTCAGAATTAAAACGATAAAACCGCTTTTCGGGTATTAATAAAATACGTAAATCCTTTTGACAAGTTGTAAAACGTTTTTGGCTAGAATTTTGACTTGGATAAATACTACAAATATATTTCCTTGAGAATAAAATAGTTTGGAATTTATGGAAATATTTTTGAGCATTTAAATTAATTTCCTTCGATAAATAAGGAAATATACGTAAACCGAGAAAATTAGTATTTGGTCAAAACGAATAGACCCTTGACTAATTTTTGATACCAAAATACTTAGAATAATATGATTCATGATAAATCATGGTTTTGACAATTTTAAAAAGCATTCTAAGTATTATAATACTTTTCTCCGAAAAAATAAGTAATTTGAGAGACCTTGGAGAAAATATTTAGGGAACCAAGAAAAATGAATATTAATATTTGACCATCCAAATATTAATGTTTTGATATAGTAAATATTTCTTTTGGATAGAAAACAATTTTTGGAATGAAAGATTTATTTTTGAGTAATTAAAGATAATTTACCCCGTAAAATAGAAATTGGTAAATTAGGGAATAAATTATTTTAATTAAGAGATTTTAAATATAATGTTACATGAGGGTTCTAAAGAATATCAAATCTTGCGAGTTTAATTTTGCAATATGAAGATAGGGAAATATCATAGATTGACGATATCCCTCAGCATGAATATTGCGTGAAAATATATTTCTTAAAAATAGGTATTTTGATACGAAGAAATATAAAATGATTTTTCAAATAACTTGCTAGAAATAACTTTTCCACTTAAGGATAATCATGCAAATTAATGTCCTATTGGGAGGATTACTAGGTGATTTAAATTTTACGTTTATCTATAAATACCAAAATAAATTAATATCGAAGATATCCTTTCACTGAGCTCCCCGGAACAGTGTGCTGGAACCCCCGACGAGAAAAGGAGTTATCAGTCATTAACTAGTGATTGTGTTTAGATGATTTTGTTTGGGTGCGACACAACTCTTTGGTGCTTTATATAGTTTATTCCTTCTTTATTTCCTCTTTTTTTTTCTCATTCTTTTTTTTCGCGGATCTTGTGTTTTTTATATGGAACTTCTTTTAAGTTATTAAAGATTTATTGACTAAATTTTCGGGACCATCTCTACGTACTTTTTGATCAGTTAGTAATTTTTTTAAATGAAAATTTTCCTTTTCTTTTTAAGTCCGTGGTAGGGGTGAAATCTCGCGTAATGGGTCGGGTTCGTGTTGGGTTGTCTTACCCGGTTCAGTTTCAAGGTCAACCTGAACTCGAAACTGGTTACAAATTCAACCTCAACCCGACCTGTTCAATACCCGATCAGCCCGAAAATGACTTGTTTTGACCAAAAATTTATTAAAATATAATTATCTTGATTTTAATAATTATATTTGTTTTAATATATTAAATAATAATGTAATGAGATTAAATGTGAAAAAATAATTTTAATAATATATAAATATATCATAAATGTATTTAATCTTGTAATATAAATATATAATTAACATAATATTATATATATATATAGGGTCGTTCTCCGTGGGAACCAACTAATTTGGTAACCTAGTAACTAGGTTAAGAGTAGTTAATTAGAAAACTGACACGACGAGTGGATAGGAGATACACTAATCAAGGAACCCCGCTAATAAGACACACTCTACAACCCTCTACAACCCTCTCTGTGTTCTGTAAAGGACATTCAAAAAGTATAGAATTTTTTATAAAAAATGAAACAAACCTCCTATTACATTTTAAAATTACTTACTGTTAATAATATTCTTACACACATAAATTATTATTATAATTCATTTTTTTATTACATTATTATATCCATTTTTGTTCATAACATTGTTTATGTTATGTATTTTCTATTGGATTTAAAATTTTCTCCATATGTTCAGTAATTTATTTTTTTATTAATTTAATTTTTTGTTTTATATCACGTTATTGTACCTTTTTTTATAACATTTTTTATGTTCTGTATTTTCTTGTTATTGAATTTAATTTTTTCTCCACATGTTCAGTAGTTTATTTGTTATATAATTTAAGTTTTTGTTATATGTTCTTTTTTGTCACATTGTTGTACCCTTCTTTCTTTATAACAATTTTTATGTTCTATAATTTCTTATCTATATTGAAATTATTTTTTCTCCACATGTTCTGTAGTTTTTTTTGTTATATAAACTAATTTTTTTTTATTATGCATTCTTTTTCTCACATTATTGTACCTTGTTTTCCTTATAACATTTCTTATGTTGTATTTTCTTTTCTTTATTTATTTTTAATTTTTCTCCACATGTTCTGTAGTTTTTTTGTTGTATAATTTCATTTTTTATATTATATATATTATTTGTCACATTATTGTATCTTTTTTTTTATAACATTTTTAATTATGTTCTGTATTTTCTTGTCTGTATTGATTTTTATTTTTTCTCCACATGTTCTGTAGTTTTTTTGTTATAAAATTTAATTTTTTAATTATATATTCCTCGTTGTCACATTGTTGTACCTTTTTTTTATTTATATTATGTTTAGTATTTTCTTGTCTAAATTGATTTTTATTTTTTTCTCCACATGTTCTGTAATTTTTTTGTTCTACAATTTTATTTTTTGTTATATATTATTTCTTGTCACATTATTGTACCTTTTTTCTTTATAACATGTTTTATATTCTGTATTTTCTTGTCTATATTGATTTTTATTTTTTCTCCACATGTTCTGTGATTTTTTTGTTATATACTTTAATTTTTTTATTATATATTCCTTGTTGTCACATTGTTGTATCTTTTTTTCTTTATAATATTTTTTTATGTTCTGTATTTTTTTGTCTATTTTGATTTTTATTTTTTCTCCACATGTTCTGTAGTTTTTTTGTTATATAATTTAATTTTTTTTATTATTTATTCTTTCTTGTCACGTTGTTGTACCTTTTTTGCTTTATAACATTTTTTATGTTCTGTATTTTCTTGTATATATTGAAATTTATATCTTCTCTACTTGTTTTGTAGTTTATTTATTATATATTTATTTTTTATGGTATATTCTTTTTCTTATTACAATTTTTTACTCTATATTTTGTTAAATATGAAAAATAAGAAAAATGAATACTACTTTTATATAAATATATTTATGTTACTTTTAAGTATGTTCTGTCTCCTTTTTCACGTATTTTAAAAAAAAGTAACATAATTCAAGAATTTAACAAAAAATGTAAAATTGAAACACAAAAATATTATGGTAAAAGAAATTAAAATTAATGTGTAAATAAAATGAAACATAAAAGCAAAACTGAGCGTGGACAGAGGTCTAGGGTTTTCAACATCATGCGCGCACGTAATATCATTTAACTCATCCTACGGTTGAGATTAGAAGTTCCCATGTTACCAGTATAAGAAAGTTCTCCGTTGAACCATCCCATATATATATATATATATATATATATATATATATATATATATATATATATATATATATATATATATATATAGGGGGCTGTTATACAGCCACCGTTGGATAGGGAACCACCAGATCTGGGCCGTTGGATGACAAAGACTCCCCGCAATGAAACATTGCGGGTACTCAAGACCCCGCAATGTTTCATTGCGGGTACTTAAGTCCCTGCAATGAAACATTGCGGGTACTTCAGTCCCTGCAATGTTTCATTGTGGGTAACTCTGAAACATTTTACTTCCCTAAACTATCCTTGCACTACTTTAGTTTTAGTTAACATTTTTACTTCCATTTTAAATTATTTTTATTCATTTTAAATATACGATTATCTTCATTAATTCAAGATATATATATATATATATATATATATATTAAAATTTAAATATTATTATTCAAAATAATTATATCACTAGAATGTATAATAATATTAAATTATTTGTATATCACAAATATTTTAAAATATTTAATTGTTTATAATTTTAAATTACAAAATTATTTTTTCTTAATATTTTTTGAAAATTTTAATTATTTTATATGTTATATTTGTTTAAAATTTTAATTTTAATTATTATACTAATACATTATATCACCCCGCAACAAAATTATTTGTAGACTTGCGACTATCCCATCTCTCATCCCCGCAATGAAACATTGCGGGTACTAATCCTCCCCGCAATGTTTCATTGCGGGTACCAATACACCCCGCAATAAAACATTGCGGGGATCGTAATTAATGTTTTTACCTACCAGTAACAACAAAATTATTCTATCACCTTCTCTCATTTCATTTTTTGAATTTAATTTATTATTTGTTGTTTGATTTTTTTTATTATTAATGTAATACATTATGTTTTTGTTTGATATTATTTTATTATGATTTGAAATCATTTGAATTTTTAAAAACTTAAATAAAATATTAATTAAATTTTATGTTTTTTGTTTTGAAATTATTTTATTATAATTCGAAATCATTTGATTTATTATTAAAATAAATTATATTATTAATTAAAGTATGTTTTTAATTGAGTTTTTAATTTTTTGGTATTGTGTTATTATTATTCGAAATCATATGAATTATTATTAAAATTAAAGTATATTATTAATTATATTATATAATTAATTTAATTTCTTTTTATGAAATTGTTTTATTTATTCGAAATCATTTGAGCTAATACCTAAGCAGGGAGAGTGTACAGTTACTTTTTCTTTTAAAAAGTAAACTACCCGCAATGACTCATGGCGGGTGCCTTTTAAAACAAATACCCTATCCACCTCACTCAGCCACCTTTCAAATGAAAATATAACACCCCACAATGATTCATTGCGGGGTACATAATCCCCACAATGTTTCATTGCGGGTATGAAATTTAGGTAAACTATCCCCGCTATGCTTCATTGCGGGGAAGATAATATTATTTATTTTATTCCAAATATTTGAAAAAGTTCAATAAATTGTAAGAATTTATTCAACTTGAGCTAGAGAATATTAATATATGTGTTCTTATTAATATTTAAATAATTTAAGTGACATTTAATAATAATTTAGATATTTTTCTTTGATTTGTATTTGTTCGAGTATATTTGAAAAAACTACTTGTACATACGAGAATTGGAAAAAGTTAATAATTTGTCAAAAATTACACTAATTATATGCGTTCTTACTAATATTCAACCAATTTAAGTGATGTTTATTCATAATTTCGATATTTATCTTTGATTTGAATATGTTCGAGTACATTTGAAAACACTACCAGTACCAAAGAGAATTGGAAAAAGTGAATAATTTGTAATAAAATAATTCAACTTTAACTACAAAAAGTTAATTAACCTTAAAAGAGCATGTGAGCTACATAGTTCAAACATGTGTTCGATATATTTAGGAAACAAGCAGCAGTATTCAAATAAGTAAAATTATTAGTATAACAAAATGACATAAAATAGTTAATAAGATAAAAATATATAGAAATTAGATGGAAAATTATTCATATATTGTACTAAGAAAAATCAAAATTTTCTCTTATTTCTAACCTTAACAATATATATATATATATATATATATATATATATATATATTGACAAACTTTAACAATATTTTTAGTTTAATTTAAAAATGTTAAATGATAACAATTTAATATAATAAACTCTACAATGCATATGATATGTGAAGGAAGGGGTAAAAGGGTTCAGGGGATAAAAAGAGACTCCCTGCAATGAAACATTGCGGGGACTTGTATACCCGCAATGATTCATTGCGGGGTCTTTCATACCCGCAATGTTTCATTGCGGGGTTGCAATGTTTCATTGCGGGGAGCCTTTTTTTTTAGCCGTAGGATGACAAAATGGAGGGACGTGATCTGGTGGCTGAAAACCGGACCCTATCCACCGGTGGCTGTGGACCGGTTTCCATATATATATATATATATATATATATATATATATATATATATATATATATATTTCCGGTCGGTTTCAGGTACACTAGATCAACCGAACCCGATTTGAGTTTCGGGTTAAAAATTACCCGACCTGGAATGTAAAACATATAGCTAGGTACTTTGTCATCCTCGGTAAATGTTACATTACAT
The DNA here is from genome assembly GCF_001625215.2 of Daucus carota subsp. sativus. Taxonomy (NCBI): domain Eukaryota; kingdom Viridiplantae; phylum Streptophyta; class Magnoliopsida; order Apiales; family Apiaceae; genus Daucus; species Daucus carota. Next base: position 23,889,483 of record NC_030387.2, on the reverse strand, counting down.
CCAACACAAAAGGTGTTTTAGTTTATTAAATTGACTAAACTGTTAAGTTTCCAGCAAGATCGGAGTCAGATTTCTACTTACTGGCTTATAATTAAAATATAATGTACTTATAAACTATATCTGACTGAATCAACGCATACCTTTTTATTTATACAGTTTATATTTCTAGCTATCATCGTCATCATCTTTTTCCATTCATTGATAATATAGTTACAAGTACTTACAACTCATGCGAATTGTACTACTCGATTGATGTATAATTGTTTATCTTTCTACTGCTCCAATTATATACTCTTCCTATGTCCCTCTCATCTCTTTACACTTTTTTTGCATTGCTCGACAAACATTTTAAGACATATATAAAACATAGTTTCATAACTTTTTTTTTTGAATTTTTTCTTTTTTGTATAAAAATTTAGATAGTAAATTTTTATTCAAAAGAAAAAAAAAGTTCAAAATAGTTTACTAAACTATATTTTACAAGAGTATTAGAATGCGTGTCGAGCCTCCGTCCCCAATGTAAACAATTGAGGGAGACGGAGAGGGAGTATATATTTTCCTCATTACTGACCTAATTATTAACTGTGATACTCTTCCCGTGCCCTGAATTATATATATCGAAGATGAGCAAACATTTTAATATCCTTGTAACTTATTTTTAGAATTGACATCTTTATTACGATCCTTTCGCTTTTTATAATATAGGATGATTTTGTTTTGTCATTGGGGCCGTTTGGGTTAACTTAAAAGAAATAACTTCTTGATTAAACTAGAAAAGTCAAGTAGAAGTGAGAAGTAAATAAGTTAATAAAGTGTTTGGAAAAGAAACAGAAACTATGAAAAAAAAGCCAGCATTCTCAGTTTTTTAAAAGTGCTTTTACTTATTTACACAAACGGGTCAAGAGAAGCAGAAGCTAGAAGCAGCTTTTGCTTTCGCGAAACAAACAGCCCCATTAACTAGTGATTGTGTTTATTTTAGATGATTTTGTTTCGGTGCCTGACACAGCTCTTTGGTGCTTTATATATAGTTTATTCCTTCTTTATTTCCTCTTTTTTTTTTCTCTTCTTTCTTTTCGCGGATCTTGTGTCTTTTATATCAAATTTCTTTTATGTTATTAAAGATTTATTGACCAAATTTTCAGGACCATCTCTACGTACTTTTTGATCAGTTAGTAATTTTTTTAAATGAAAGTTTTCCTTTTCTTTTTAGGTCCGTGGTAGGGGTGAAATCTCGCGTAATGGTCGGGTTCGTGTTGGGTTGTCTTACACGGTTCAGTTTCAAGGTCAACCCGAACTCGAAACTGGTTACAAATTCAATCTCAACCCGACCTGTTCAATACCCGATCAACCCGAAAATGACTTGTTCTGAACAAAATTTATTAAAATATAATTATTTTGATTTTAATAATTATATTAATTTTAGTATATTAAACAATAATTTAATGAGATTATATGTGAATAGAAATAATTTTAATAATATATAAATATCTCATAAATGTATTTAATCTTGTAATACAAATATATAATTAACATAATATTATATATATATATATATATATATATATATATATATATATATATATATATATATATATATATGGGCTTACTCCACTAGAAACTAAATTAGCCTTGAAACTAGAAACTAGTCCCTGGACAGTTTTTCATCACTGTTTTTAACTACAAAAATCACTCATTTGTATATCAGGAATCACTATTTTATATATGCAACATCTGACAAATATAAGTATATAAATACACATATATGCGACGTATATCATCATCATCTTCAATCATACGGCATTAATTAAGCTCCCAGCATCATTATCAACCCCTTCCACTAACCCTGTCGTCATCTACAACCATGATTTGTCTATCACCTTTGTCATCATAACTTGCTTACTAATGATTATCTACCATCACCACACAACTCATCCCGTCATTTGCCACCATCATGGACCTCCTATAACTTTAATTGATCATCAATAATTGACCACCAATATTAATCATAGGTAAATCTTCTCAATTATCAAAGATAATAACTGATGATTTCACTACATAACATAGTGATTAACAACATAGAAATTAGTGACTTCTATAGTTATAAACAGTGATCGAAGGAGTGGTTTCTAGTTTCTAGAATAATATTGGTTTCTATTTAATCAGTTGCCTATATATATATATATATATATATATATATATATATATATATATTTCGGGTCGGTTTCGGGTACACTAGGTCAACCGAACCCGATCCGAGTTTTCGAGTAAAAAATTACCCGACCCGAAATGTAAAACCCCGACCCTAATTCGTATTTTTTGAGCTAGGTATCGGGTTGTGTCTGATTTTGTCATCTCCAGTTCGTGGATTTTGCTTTTCTTTAAGTGATTTTTTGAGACATTAAGATTTTTTTATCTAAATATATATGGAACATTTCGGTGTCTGATTGGTTGAAAGTTTTTTATATATAAATGAAACTCTTTCTTTTAATATTGTATTTCGATGTGATTCGTTGACTTGAAAATCTAATAATGAAAAAAAAGACCTGTACATAAAAATAAAAATATTAATGTCATCTTAGGGATTAATGTCGTTTACAAATACCTAACAAAAAATAAAAGGCCCAACTGTTTCGTAAATTATAAGCAACGACCTTCTAAACCTTAATATTCTCTCTATTCTTGAAGTAGCCGTCTCCATCATTAGAGGAGTTTACATCAGTTTTTACCGGTGGCAAGCCCCAGATCTTTTGTTTGTTTCATGTTTTTTGTTTCTTTTAATAATCTTCCTTGCTGAGGATTTATCTCATTTGGTTTGTTTGTAAATCTACATCATCGTAGTTTTCGGTTTACTTTTTTATTCGGTTCAACGTAGCTTATAATCGGATCGTTCTTCTTGTGATTTCGACTGTTAGATATAAGTATTTTTATTTTCAATTTGCTTTTATTTCGATTTGTGATTTGTATTTTCAGGTTGTTTTCTCTTCCTGGTGAGAGTTTTATTTTTCGCTTCTTAATTGTAAGCGGAGTCTTGATTTGGTGCTAAAAGTTTGTATGGAATCACAATTCTGATCGATAGCTCTATTTGGGTATAATGAATAAGGCACCAGTAATTCAACGAGAATGTATGAAGCAGGTACTTATATTTGTATATACATTTTTTTCAAAATATCAACTGTCTTTTTATGAGAAAAGACGATTGCAATTTACTGTTTGTTCGACTCGATCATTGGTTAGATGCCGTATGATTTTTTATTATTAGATTATAAATTACTTTGTTTCAAAAAAAAGTACGTATATTGTTCTTCATTTGGTGCATAAATAGTTAAATGCATTTATTTAATTTTTATACTTCATCCGTCCCAAAATACATGTCCTTTTTGATTTTTAACTAGTTAAATTGACTATATTTTGACTAAAATTAATATATATTATACAATGGAAAAAATAAAAAAAAATTATATCATTGGAAAGTACATCTAGTCTATTTAAAATATAAATTCTCACTTTCAAATATAATAAATAAATAATTTTTAATATACAATCAAAGATAGGTCAATTTGACTTTTAAAACCCGAAAATGACGGCGTAAATTGGGACGGAGGGAGTAATGGAGTATACAACAACGGTTTGGCTAGTGTGTGCCCATGGGCACATGCTAAGCGCGAAAATTTTTGTATTTGGGAGATTTTGATTGGTGTGGTTGGTGCATTTGCAGGGGGGTCCACCATTATCATGAAATAGGAGCCAATCAAAATGATCCAAGCACAAAATTTTCCGCGCTTAGCGTGTGCCCATGGGCACACCATAGAAAAACCGATACAACAATTACTTTATCAATCGCTCGTGTCCGCTTTGCAGTTTGCATTGTCCTAACGGGCCTTAAGATTTCGATAATATATAGTCCGACCTGATATATACCACTCGTTAGGTCAGGCCCATAAATGCGCATACGCAAATATGAGAGGGAAGTGGTATTTTCCTAAGAGACAAGTAGTCCAATAACGATCTATCCTCCATTTTGTATCCATATCCTTCTAACATTAATCAGGGTTTTCATGTTAACAGCATTTCCAACATCGTGAAACACCCAAAAAGTTACGTGACGTATCAAAATAAAATTTATAAAAATATAAAGTTTATCATTCTAATAAAAAAAATCTTTTTCTACAACTATATCCAATATTAACTATATTTATTGAAATCCTAGAGATATATGGTAAAACATCATCTGTTATCTTATAAAATTAATATATTTCATTAATAATGATTAATAATAATAACATACTTGTTTCGAAAAAAATTATAATGATAATATACTGAGTTTAAAGTATACGGAGTAGTCAATTATTGTAGTTGTTCCCATCAAAATTCAATATCTTGCTAGTTCCAAAAATTTTGAACGATATTTTACTGGTTCAATTTAGTCAACCGTTTTTAACCAACATCGTTGAAGATATTTAAATATATACAGTATTATAATATATACTAGATACATTAATTGGATATTAAAGAATCCATTTGTTTGTAAAATTTTAAATCACTTATTTTCATTTTTTTTATTCCATAGTGAAGGGTGGATAAATATATACACAACTTTCATCGAGTGCGGCTTTTGTAAAAAATACTATGGGGGTGTCTTGTGGGTTTATAAGTGGTGTTTCGCCCGGACTTAAAATAGAGTTTATAAGTTGGAAACACTTATTTGTATCGTTTATATATAAAAAAATTAAAAAATAAAACAGAGAATATTAGCTTTTGTTTTATGACTTCTATTCGTTTACCAAACATTTTGATTAGTGTTAACTTGCTTCTGTTTTTTGACGAACAATAAATTTTATTACCTTTCAAAGCTACATCCATACTAATAAGAACAGACATCCTATTAAAAACTCGATTTCGTTTAATAAAACACATAGAGAAGTCTGTGAATAACTCCTGGATCATGTTGCGGAAGTCTATGACAACACGTCCAAATGGAGATAACATAGGCACCTTACTTGGTATTACTTAGTAGCGTTGTATTTCCTCGCTTCAAATTTTGTATCTCTTTTTCCCTCTGCTATACTAGTTTATATCTGGGATAAAGCAGGGCTAATTTTTAATCTATTAGTTTATGATTTTAATTTACTTTGATAACTTTATAGAATCTTTTTAATATTCATTTTTGAATATATTATTAGATATTTAATTTTACTAATTATTACTCGTATTTTTATTTTAGACACAAACATATAAAAACATGCATATTGTAAAATATTATTAACACAAAATTATAATTTCAGATGATTGACTCTTGTATATATTTATTTGTATATTATATATTTAACAAATTTAAAACTTTGAACTGCTGAACGAATGATTTATTTTTCAGGTGGTTGACTCCTATAAGGATATAATTTGCAACCCATGTTCCTAAATGTCTAACATTTTCATAGGGTTGGTAATATTGTACTCAAACCCTACGGTATGGTATGTACCTGGGAGCTGGGACTCAGAAAAGTTGAATAACGAAAAACAAACATGTTTCATGTTCGTAAAACCCATAAAGTTCTTATATTTTTTTAACTTCACGAGTGAAACTTAGTTGAATATAACAGGACTGGAGTGAGATGCATGCACCCGTGCACCTAATTTTTACACGCAAATATATTTGACATATAACTTTCGGTAACCGGATTTCAGAATTATATTCGGTCTTCTTCATTTTCAAACTAGTTATTCTTTTTCTCCGCACTATGTTTCTCGGTCCTGTAACGCGTTATAAGATCGCAGTTTCTAAAACCATTTTACATAATTAAATTTTGTTTAATTTTATTAATTGTTTTAACCTATATCTTTGTAGTATAAAACTTTAATATTTTGGATTGGAGCATCTCATAATCTCTCCACATTTTGCAACATATAGCAACGTTATCTGACTTATCTTAGATCCATATTTATTAGAAAAATAAGTAAAAAACTGAAGATATATATCTATGGATACTACACTATCAAACAAATTAATGAGTGGTGTTCGCATGTATGCAGGGATAACGAGCTAAACGCATGTGGTGTATATATATATATGATATGATGGATGATTCTGATATATGTATATAAGCATCAAGATATTGATAGTGAAGCTATTTAGAGAACAATTTCAGAAGATATTCTCGTACATATATAAAGAATGAAACCTTATATTGAACATGTGTTTAGTGTTACTATACATGATGCATGTATAGCTTATTGTTTTTTAGCAGAGCCTTGAATAAAAGCATATGAATCTCATGTGTTGGTATTGCATTGCATAGATATTTTTTTTGGAGCAGTTAATTTCGACTATAATATAGATTATTAGATAAATTATAGAAAAAAACATGTCAAAGTTTTTTTTGAAACAAATTAATGTGTCATTTTATTAATATTTCCTCCATTTTTTTATACTCTGAGTTTTACCACATTTTAGTTTTTAAAGGAATTTATATTTTATATACTACTAAAATTTCAATTCACAAAAAGTAATTAAAAATAATAAATTTTATCATATGCCCAATTATCTAAAAAAGCGTGTGAAAAGTCAAAATATTTTATATCAAAAAGTAAAACAGTGAGTGTTTGAATTAAGATTGATAATATTAGGGATTAGCAAAAACCGAACCAAAAATCACAAAAATGGTTGAACAATTATTATACCCGACAATGAGCGTAATCACAAAAATGACACCATGGAGTACATTCGACATTGCACTTGTCATGGAGGATGAGGCTAGGTATAATCCCTCACTTTTCACGGTTATCAAACCAAACCGCATCATATAAAATCGAAATTGTTTATACTATAAACCGAACCGCACCAATGATGTTTGGTTTGGTTTTGGTTTTAAATTTTAGAAACCGCACTTATGTGGTTCCGGTTACGATTTTAACTTTTAAGTGCAAACCACACCGAACCGCACTATGCACATCTTAGATAATATATATGAGTCAGGATTGAGAATAGAGAGCATGAGAATGGGAATGATGTTGAAATCCAAGGAGGGAGAAGGATACGATTTTAACCGCCTAAAAGCATTCTGGTTTGTTTTGCCATCCCGAATAATGAGTCTAATTTCAATAGATTTGAATTCACAGGTTGCATCGTTCTCATCGCTTCTTACTTAATGGTTAGGTCTTATTCCTACATTAATGGAGCTCGATATCCCGTTATATACCACCAAATAGCCAATCAAAAGACCTATACATAATATTGATCCGTATCTGATTTCCGTCAGCGTGACTCGTTAAACATAAACCAAACCCTTCCTAATTTTATTAAAATTGCTAATTACGATATGTAAAGTTTGAAAAAAGCGCAGTGTTGATAAAAGTCGTCCACTTGAATGTTAAGAAGCGTTTGAACGCAAACCCATCTCCGCTTTTCTTGATTTGTTTCTGATTCCACTTTGACAGATTATACGTATACGTACGAGTAGTGAATTAAAGTAATATTGGTACCTTTAACGGGTTGACAACTTCTTTCTCCATAATTCAGATCAACTAAAGTGAGAAAAATGTCCTGCTCATTTATAAATTTTCTTTCCACCCTGCTTTCTACTTTCGATTTTCAATTAACTTGGGAACAAGAAATTTAAAAGTGCAGTATTTTTCTTGGCAATATTCATATTAGTACATAATTTGCAGTACTCTTACATTTATATAAAAATGAGTAATATTGCATTTTCAATTTTTTTAAACAACTTGACATACATGTGACTGATTTTAAGTCAGTCGTTGATATATACAGAAAGTCTCGTTATTATTAAACAAGGATGAAATCAATTATAAATTGTCAACTAAAAAATAATATAAATATGAAAATAATTTTGGGATTTTTTCATGAATACCCAAGTCTAGAATGATTTTTGTGAAAATATTATTTTTTTCTAAAGAAAATTGCAAATATATAAATTTCGATCTTTTGTAAATATATGATTTTGCATATGCACTCACTTCTGTAACTACGAGCACCATATTTGCAATTACAAATGTAACCTAAAAAAATTATGTTAAAATTACATTAAGTTACATAATAAGTTGCAGATTAAACGAGTATCCCGGTGAAACCAATAATAATATCACAAAAACAATTAAAAAAGCGTGTACAAAATCAAAATAAACAACTACGACAACTAACAATCGATATCTTTAATCAACCAACAACGCAATCACACATACAGTCATAAACACACAATTATATTACATACACCTATATGATACCTTTAATCGAGTCTAATTCAAGTTTTGATTTTCTTAAATTTTGAAATTCTGTCAATAATTCATTTCATACACTGAAATTTTAGTGAGACAGGGCGAGAGAACGAAGAAAAAGACAACGAATAGAAACAACAAATAAAGACAATGAGTGAGCCCATAGGTTGGGGACAGAAATAAAGAAAAAGGATAGTGAAAGAGAAAGAGATAGTAAGGAGAGAGATCAGGAGAGAAGCAGAGAGACTGAGATGTCGATAAAAACAATGATGAAATTACACACCTAGAGGGGGGGTGAATAGGTGATATGGCTAATATACCCGATTTTTATAAGTTACCAAATAATTAATCTGTCAAAGACAGCCTGCTGTTAATTTTCAGAGTAAACAGTTAGCCTGCTAATAAGATAAATGCAATGCAGATAATGTAAAGCAGTATGCTAGCAACACCAAGAATTTTAGCCAGGTTCGACCCCTAACCCTAATGGTCTACGTCCTGGTCCCCTACCAACTGGTAAGAGATTATATTATTAATCAAGAAATGTCAACGATTACAAGATTCAATAATATAACTCCCTTTCTCCCTTGTTCCTGTTATCAGCCTGCTGAAACCCCTGAACCACGAACCAAAAGCCTACCAAGACCTATACTTCCCAAGTATATTCTCCAAGCTAACTAGTCCCCTTGTTCCCTTGTTTCACAAGCTGGATACACAGCAACAAAACATTACACCTTGAACAATACAATGAATAAGTGTAATACAACCGAAACTATGAACTCTCAATATAGATATATATGCAAATATAAGTACTAGAGCTCAACAAAAGATTTAGCAATGTAAAGAGTTGTATTTCAGAAAGCTTGGTGTGTTCTCCTTGTTATGAAAAACGAAATCACACTCAAGTATATATACATCACACTAACGGTCATAATCCAACAAATTTCCCAACGATCTTGGTAACAACCTCACGTTTAAATTTGATTTGAATAATGAACGTTTGGATGACATAAGTTTACTGAGTAAAAGATAGAATACGTTTGAAAACATCCCAGTAAGATATTTAAATAAAGTCCGTTTGAAACAAAATAGGAGTTGTTCAAAAGATAAGATCGATTTGAGATAAAATCTCCTATTAGTTAGGAAAACGTTTTTTGAATGAAAACTCTTTATAAAACCGAGCTCTAATATTTATATAAGATATATACAAATATTAGAATCCTTACAAAGTCGTTTCCTATTAAATCTCCTTGAAAATAGACTTTGATCTTTATCCGATTGTTTCTCTGTTCACGCTGTAAGCCTGCTGATAGCTTGTAAATATTCCTGTAAGCTTGCTGACAGCTATAATCATGCTAACATCCTGAAATACTGTTAGTCCGCATAAATAACCTTTGATAGCATGCTAACACATATCAGTTTCATGTTATTAGCTTGCTGTTAGTGTCATCATCAAAACCTTGAGAGTATCAATCTCCCCCTTTTTGATGATTACACTATATTAGGAAAAGTAATAAACTCCCCCTAAATATAGCAATCTAATATCACTAAACTTTCACACATATCACAGAGAATAAAATCTAACAAATATATCTATTTCACAGATATGCAAAATTTAACACAGAAACAATTAATCAAAGCAATCCTAACCAGGATAAACCACCTGGTATCCAAAATATTATCCAAACAACTTAAACAAATTAACTCAGGATAAACCACCTGAGATCACCAAATTCAAATCCATCCAGCACAAAACAACTTAGTCTTAAAGCAAATTAAACTTAGGGCCAATAATGTACTTAAGCAGATAAACACAAACTTAAGTAAAGTCTTATTTTCCTAATTTCCTCCCCCTTAATCATTAAAAAGGTGAGAAAATTAAGTTCCAGCCTTGTCCTGATCATCCTGTTCCTTCGCAAACTTCTTGGCAAGCTCTGCAGCAATAAGATTTTCAGCCAGCATCGCATTCCCAGCATCAACATACTTAGAATCAGTTCCAGCAGCTTCCTTCAGTGCATCAAAAGCTGTCCTTGGCCTTGGGCTATCTGTGGCATCATCCTCTGAAGTAAAGGTGAACTTCACATCAGACGAACCCCCAGAACTGAACATACGCTTGCGAAGCTCATAAGCAATACTACCGGAGCTGCATTTTTCCGGAGAGTTCCCAGTTTTTCCACCAAACACAATATCCTTCCAGAATTGATACTGGTTGGACAATTCTTCCATCTGTTCAGAGAGTTGCTTTTGACCATCCACCAGCTGCTTGTGATTGGAACGAATCTCTTCCATATAGTCATGAATCTCTTGAGCAGAGATTCCCAGATCAACCACATTGACAGATTGTGGTGGAGGTGGAGGTGGAGGAACCTCAACCACAACCAGATTCCCATCCTTATCCAGCTTCAGACTTGATTGAGTTAAGAATTTCATATCAAGAAATTCCTTAGCAGTTACAGTGTCCTCATCAACAAATGACACTCCAAACCATTCAAACACTCTTGTCAACAACAAACCATAAGGTAAACCACCCGAAGACTTACCCTCAACAGAATCCATCATATTCTTTAAAATCAAATCAGGCAAATCAAATTTCCTACCAGCCATTATCATCGAAACAACCACAATATCTTGCGAAGATAAATTAGAACGAGTCCCCAATCTCGGACTGACATTCTCTATAGACAACTTAAATAAAGCTTGTGCCAGCGGGAGCAATTGTGTAGTTGACGGAAACGCATTTTCAGAAACAATTTCAGACCCCGTGATTAATTTTAATTGATCTTTGTGAGAGAAACCCTCAACATCCTTAGGACCTCTCTTAGTGTGTATAGACATAGTAGATGGTGGAATCTTAAGTATAGCCCCCAAAAACATAGAGGACAGACAGATCTTCACATCCGACACATACGATACATATTGATCCGACCCAACCAGTTGAAGGTTTGCATAAAACTCACGCACTAAAGCAGGATAGCAAGTTTTAGGCAAATCAACTAAGAAAGATTGAAACCCTAGATCCTCAAACAACTTGACAATGCCACAAGTAAAGAAAGTTTTGCCGGAAATAGGCTTACCCAAGATAACTTTCCGACTGGCGAGTCCGCGAACAGCAAGAACTTCCGATTTGACCTTCTTCTGACCCGATTCAACTCCAGTATCATCGCGATTGACACCAGACAACTCATCGCCGCTTTCCACAGTGACCAACTCATCATCATCCTCATCAATTAGCTTTCTCTTTTGGGAAATCGAAGAGGGTTGTGGGGTGTGGGCTTTGACGTTAGCTCTCGTCTTCTTCCTCATTGCGACACGGAGACCGATTGAGGCTATGGTGAGTACGAAGAGTTTTCGGAGAAGTAGTGATAAAACCCTAGCGTCTCGGGGAGGAGTATATATGTAGTTGAAGAGGCGCGGAGAAAGGATATATTTTAACACTCTTTTAACAATTATCAGGGGAGTAGTTTTAGGAATAAAATTAAACGAACTAAAATTCCTAAAATAATTCATGGTAATCTATTAGAAACCGAATGAGTTAAAATATGTTAACAACACTTATCACTTATCACTCCTTTATATACTCATTGTAACTAATTTGAATTTTAAACCTATCATAAATCACACAGATAAGCACATAATCACGTATCAAAATTCAACACAAAATTTCAACTTTCTAAACTTACAACGGCAATATCATTTAAGAACACAGATTTCAAATAAACACTTAAACTGACCGGCATGCAAAATAAATAAAAATTATATAAAATGCTAGGAGTAAGCTGATAGTACCCGGACCATGCTTAAGAGCCTGCTAACTGCACATCACACATACCCAATTCCCTTCTCAGCACGACATATCGTTCTTCAGGAAGAGGTTTTGTGAAGATGTCAGCTAATTGGTCTGCTGTAGCCACAAAAATTAACTTGACAGCACCCTTTGCAATATTGTCTCTCAGAAAATGATGTCTAACATCAATGTGCTTTGTCCTTGAATGATTGACTGGATTTTCTGAAATGTTGATTGTACTTGTGTTGTCACAAAAGATAGGAGTTTGCTTGCATTTGATTCCAAAGTCCTTCAATTGTTGTCTCATCCATAGCATTTGAAAGCAACAGCTACCAGCTGCTAAATACTCCCCCTCAGCCGTAGATAGAGCAACTGAAGTTTGCTTCTTGCTTAACCAAGAAACTAAGCTTTGACCCAAAAATGCACAAACACCACTTGTACTTTTTCTATCAGTTTGACTACCTGCATAATCTGCATCACTATACCCAACAAGATCAAAAGCATTTGTGATAGGATAGAATAAACCCAAAGTAATGGTTCCACTTAAATATTTAAATATTCTTTTAACAGCTTGTAAGTGAGAATCCTTTGGTTTTGCTTGAAATCTAGCACAAACACAAACACTATACATAATATCAGGTCTAGAGGCTGTGAGATAAAGTAAACTACCAAGCATACCTCTATACATACGAATATCAACATCTTTACCCTTTTCATCTGCTGTCAGCTTGCTGACAACGCTCATTGGTGTTGATTTCGCCTTGATATTCTCATATCCAAATCTTTTGAGTAGATTCTTGATATACTTGGATTGATGCACATAAATTCCTTCTGGAGTTTGCTTAATTTGGAGCCCCAAGAAATAATTGAGCTCTCCCATCATGCTCATGTCAAACTCACTATGCATGCACTTTGAAAACCACTTACACAAAGAATCATTAGTAGATCCAAATATAATATCATCTACATATATTTGAACAACTAATATATCTTGACCTTTAAAGATAGTAAACAAAGTAGGATCAATTTTACCTCTAATGAAACCATGTTTGATCAAAAATTCACTTAACCTTTCATACCATGATCGAGGTGCTTGCCTTAATCCATATAGTGCCTTCTTGAGCTTGTAGACACGGTTGGGATACTTTTCATCCTCGAATCCTGGTGGTTGCTTGACATAGACTTCTTCCTTAAGATATCCATTTAAGAATGCACTTTTGACGTCCATTTGATGTAGCTTGAACTTCTTGTAGCATGCAAATGATAACAGCATCCTAATAGATTCCAATCTTGCAACCGGAGCATATGTTTGATCAAAATCAATTCCTTCTTGTTGATTGTACCCTTGTGCAACAAGTCTAGCTTTGTTTCGAGTGATAGTACCAAATTCATCAACTTTATTCTTGAACACCCATTTGGTTCTAACAATTGAAGCATCCTCTGGTGGATCTACAAGTTCCCAAACATCACATCTTTCAAATTGGTTGAGTTCTTCTTGCATTGCCATGATCCAATTTTCATCTTGTAAAGCTTCTTGAACATTCTTTGGTTCCTCTTGAGCTATGAAGGCAGCATAAGCACAAATGTTGGCTTGAGCTTTCCTTGTCTTGATTCCAGCTGATTTATCTCCAATGATCAACTGAGGAGGATGATTCTTCACTGTTCTAGTTGATTTTGGTAGATTATGTTGAGCTATGACCTCTTCATTCCTTGCAGTCTGCCTAGGAGGAGTCTGATCAACAACATTTTGGCTTGCTGATGAAGTTTGACCTCTGGATTCATCCAATGTGAGCTTAGACATCTTATCCAAAGTTTCTTCAAGAGATGGAGTGGATTCAGTAGCTTTATTTCCTTCTGAAGTTGTGGCAGTTGACTTGTCAGCTTGCTGATTTCCAGTTTCCTGCACTGTCAGCTTGCTGCTAGTACCTGTACCTGCACATTCTTCCTCATCCCTAGCAAGATCATCAGTAGACTCTTGAAATGAAACATCAATAGACTCTTCAACAGTATGTTTAGCAAGATTATACACTCTATAAGCACGACTTGTTAAAGAATAGCCCAAAAATATAGCTTCATAAGATTTAGAGTCGAATTTATGTTAGGAATCAATAATTTTTGATGATAACATAAACATTTTGTAACATGTCTTACTTAGAACCTTTATCAAATTTCAGTTGTAATTGTTATGTTTCTTGTCTTTGGGAATTATCAACGGATGGGTAGAATAGGATGGCTAATTGTAAATATCCAATGCCATGTAATTTTATCTAAGTGAAGGATATTCAACTGATGAGATGTAACTATTCAACTGATGAAGACTGGATGATGTTTCAACTGATGAAAATCAAGCATTCAACTGAAGACAAAGTGTTCAACTGATGATGCTGAGGAATTCAACTGATGAGACTGGAACAGCATTCAACTGATGAAGTTTGTAATTCATTCAACTGATGAGCCGGGCATTCAACTGATGAAGTCAAGAGCAGTTGAAAGTAACCAGAACTTTCAACTGATGAAGCAAAGAGCAGTTGAAAGTGACTAGAGCTTAAGTCTGACAAATCACATGGATCGAATTACACTAAAATAGACATGGAAGCCTAATTAGGAAAATAAAGAAGAAGCAGAAACATACTTATCTCATGCAGTGCAATCTGGATCAAATCAAGATGATGGTCAAAGATGAAGACATCTCAGAAAGCATGCATAAGACAAAGTTGTGCAGCATTGTTTTTAGATTAGAGTGCATTTTGTATTCTAGCTAGAAGCTTTGTAAAACTTGGAGTATATAACCAAGTTAGTAGCATCAGTTGAACTTGTTCAAATTACTTGAGAGAAAAATCTGAGAGTTAGAACTTGTTGAGTGATGAACCAGCAGCTGTGCGAATTGTAAACAATCCACAGATTCTTCTATATAAAATCTCACGGGTGGATCATTCAATCCACCCGTATTTTTAATACTTGGTGTTTTTCTGTTTACTGTGTTTTAGTGTATCATCCTTGAATCTTTTAAATTTGTAAAAGATTGTATTCAACCCCCCCCTTCTACAATCTTTCTCATAGTTGGTGTAAAATAACAATTGGTATCAGAGCCAGGTTCCCAACAAACAGGGAAAAAGATCAACACTGCTAGAGAAAGATGGGAAAGAAGGATGCTGGAGTGAAGATTCCTGTTCTTGACAAAGACAACTATTTTCACTGGAAAGTGAGAATGCATCTGCATCTGTTGTCCATTGATGAAAGCTATGTGAACTGCATTGAAAAAGGACCTCATGTCCCCATGAAGGTCTGCACAAGCATGGGAGCTGATGGTGAAGACATGGTAGGTAAGATGATTCCAAAACCTGTCCATGAATATTCTCAAGAAGATACTGAGGAGGTGCACAAGGACAAGAAAACCATGAACCTTCTGTTCAATGGTTTGGATCAAGAAATGATTGATAGTGTTATTAGCTGCACAAGTGCCAAAGAAGTTTGGGACACCATCAGGACCATCTGTGAAGGGAATGAGCAAGTAAGAGAGAACAAAATGCAGCTTCTGATTCAACAATATGAGTCATTCCATTTCAAGGCTGGTGAAAGTTTGAGTGATACATTTAACAGATTTCAAAAACTGTTAAATGGTCTAAAGCTCTTTGGAAGAGTATATCAAGTTAAGGATTCAAACCTGAAATTCTTAAGAGCTCTTCCCAAAGAATGGAAACCCATGACAGTCTCTCTCAGAAACACACAAGAGTTTAAAGACTATACTCTAGAGAGACTGTATGGAACCTTAAAGACTTATGAGCTTGAAATGGAACAAGATGAAGAGATTGAGAAAAGCCAAAAGAAAGGGCATTCATCTGTGGCTCTAGTTGCATCTCTGGAGGACACTGTCAAGGACAAGGGAAAGTCTCAAGTTGAAGAAACTGAGAAGTTGGTCAAAGAGGAGAGCTCAGAGTCAAGCAAAGGAAGAAGAAAGGAGAAAGAAGTAGCTGACTCTGGTGAAGAAAGTGATGGAATTGATGAGCATCTAGCCTTCTTGTCAAGAAGATTCTCCAAACTGAAATTCAAAAAGAATTTTAATTCTGCAAAATCTTTTAAAGGCAATCCCAAGTCTGATAGAAGCATGGTAGACAGATCAAAATTCAAGTGCTTCAACTGTGGGAATGCAGGTCACTTTGCAAATGAGTGCAGAAAGCCTAAAGTTGAGAAGAAGTCAAGTGAAAACATTGACTACAAAAAGAAATATTATGAACTTCTCAAACAAAAGGAAAGAGCATTCATCACAAAGGATGATTGGGCAGCTGGAGATGATTCTGATGAAGAGGAGGAGTTTGTCAATCTAGCTCTAATGGCCAACTCCACAGATCAAGAAGAAAACACTGGAAGCAGTAGTCAGGTATTCACTACAAACCTAGTTGAGTTAACTAAAGATGAATGCAATGCTACCATTAATGAAATGTCTACTGAACTGTATCATTTGCATGTTTCTTTAAAATCTCTTACTAAGGAAAACAGTAGAATTAAGGAAGCTAACACCTTTCTTAGTGATAGAAACAGTGCCTTAGAAGCTCAATTTATTGAATTTGAGAAGCTGAAGATTGAGTGTCAGACAGCCAAGGATGATCTCTTGGTTGTTCTGAAGAGAGAAGAGGTCATAAGAAAGCAGCTTGATAAGGAACAAGAGATCATTGCCAAATGGAAATCTGGTAGAGATGTTTCCACCAATATCATTAACATGCAAGGCAGAGAAACCTTTGTGGAGAATGAATGGAAGAGGAATAAGAAAGTGCTTAAGATATCTGAGAACAGTTCAGGTGATGAGAATACTGATGATGATCATCAGTTGAAGAACAAAGTCTCAACTGATGAGAGTCATCAGTTGAACAAAAACTCATCAGTTGACAAGAATGTTCTCAAGAAGCTTAACAAGAAATATGGTCCTGTTAAAAAGAATTTTGTTAAAGGTGAGAATAGTTCTTCTGAGACCAGTGATAGTGTTAATAACACTCTTCATTCTAGTAACAAGAACAAGAAGAAGTTGGATACTAGTGAGCATAAATCTGAGGAGACTAAAAAGAAGAAAGGAAATAGAAATGGCAAAATAGGAGTTAACAAGCACACCAATTACACTCCCCATGCTAGTGCTCTTAGGAAAACCTGCAGTAAGTGTGGTAGTGTAAATCATTTATCTGCTAATTGTAAAACTGTGATTGCTCCTAATTTGTCTTTGCCTATTCCTATGACATCTGTTCCTCACATGAATTTATCTGCTATGAATATGATGCCTGGTTTATTGCCTCACAATCCTTATTCTCAGCCTAACATGCCATATATGTTCAATCCTTATTTCAATGCCTTTAACATGCCTCAATTTCATTCAAACTTGCATGGAATGAACAATGTATGCATGCCTCAAAGGCCTGTGTTTGAAAACAAAGTTGATATTCCAGTTTCTCAACCAAAACCAAAGATTGAACCTATTCAATCCAAGGAAAAGGTTGAGAAGGTGGAAAAGGTTGCTAAGACTAACAAATCTGGACCCAAAGCAATTTGGGTACCAAAATCAACTTGATCTGTTTGTGAAATGTGTGCAGGGAAACCACAAGAAGAATTTGTGGTACTTGGATAGTGGATGCTCCAGGCACATGACTGGTGATTCCTCCCTGCTCACAAAGTTTGTGGAGAAAGCTGGCCCTAGCATTACCTTTGGAGATGACAACAAAGGATATACTATGGGATATGGCTTGATTGCTAAAGAGAATGTCATCATTGATGAAGTTGCATTGGTGTCTGGTCTTAAGCACAACTTGCTTAGCATCAGTCAGCTCTGTGACAAAGGTTACAAAGTCAATTTCACTCCTGCAGCCTGTGTTGTCACCAAAGGAGATGACAACAATGTGGTTCTGATTGGACAAAGAAAAGGAAATGTGTATGTAGCTGACTTCAATTCTGTCAAGTCTGAATCTATCACTTGCCTTCTCAGCAAAGCAAGCTCAGATGACAGTTGGCTATGGCATAAGAGATTGTCTCATCTAAATTTCAAAACCTTGAATGAGTTAGTAAAGAAGGACTTGGTAAGAGGTCTACCAAAGCTGGAATTCTCAAAAGATGGACTTTGTGGAGCCTGTCAGCTAGGAAAGCAAAAGAGAAGCTCTTTCAAAAGCAAGACTCTTTCATCAATTGTGAAGCCCCTTCAGCTCTTGCATATGGATTTGTTTGGACCAGTCAACATCATGTCTATTTCAAAGAAGAAATATTGCCTAGTGATTGTTGATGATTTTTCAAAATTCACTTGGACTTTCTTCTTGCATTCTAAGGATGAAGCTGGGAAAATCATCATCAATCATATCAAGGCATTAAACAACAATCCAGATGTCAAAGTTGGAAGGATAAGAAGTGACAATGGGACAGAATTCAAGAATTCTGTGATGAAAGAATTTTGTGAAGGAGAAGGAATTATTCATGAGTTCTCTGCACCAAGAACTCCACAACAAAATGGTGTTGTTGAAAGGAAGAATAGAACTCTTATTGAGGCTGCAAGAACCATGATTAATGAAGCTCAACTTCCAACCTATTTTTGGGCTGAAGCTGTGAACACTGCTTGCTTCACTCAAAACATTTCACTAATTACCAAACCTCATAATCTAACTCCCTTTCAACTCTTCAAAGGAAAGAAGCCAACAACTAGCTTTCTTCATGTATTTGGATGCAAGTGTTATGTTCTAAGAAATCAAGGTGAAAATCTTGGAAAATTTGAGGCCAAGGCAGATGAAGCTATTTTTGTTGGATACTCTGATGGAAAATCATTTAGAGTATATAATCTGAGAACCAACATTGTTATGGAATCAATCCATGTGGTTTTTGATGATAAGAAGATTCAAGGATTCTCAGATGAAGGATTTCATGATAATCTCAGATTTGAAAATGAAGGTGAAGGTGATCTGTATGACAGTGATGATGATGATGACATTATTCAAAATGTTGGAATTAATCCTGGAATTAATATTCCAACTGATGACTCTCTAGTGCAAGGAACAACTGCAACTGGAAATTCAACTGAAGCATCAGTTGAAACTACATTGGAGGGATCAGTTGAAACACCTCAAGGATCATCAGTTGAAAGAATGTCTCAAAGTTTCAATCAGTCTAGAAATAATGAGATGTCAAATTTAGGGGGAGCTTTCCAACATGGAAACCTGAACTTCAACAATGAAGCCACATCATCAAGACAATCACTTCCACCACAAAGAAAGTGGACAAGGGATCATCCTTTTGAGCTAATTATTGGAGATGCAAATGCATCTGTACAAACAAGAAGAGCAACTCAAGATGAGTGTTTGTACAGTGCATTCCTTTCACAGGATGAACCTAAAGTCATAGAAGATGCTCTCAAAGATGCTGATTGGGTTCTTGCTATGCAAGAAGAATTAAATCAATTTGAGAGAAACAATGTTTGGAAGCTGGTGCCTAAGCCTAAAAATAAAACAATTGTAGGAGTAAGGTGGGTATTCAGAAACAAGGTGGATGAGAATGGAGTTGTCACCAGGAACAAGGCCAGACTTGTTGCTAAAGGATACTCTCAATCTGAAGGAATTGATTTTGATGAGACCTTTGCACCAGTTGCAAGACTGGAAGCAATAAGAATGTTCCTAGCTTATGCTGCTCATGCCAACTTTAAAGTTTATCAAATGGATGTCAAGAGTGCTTTTCTAAATGGTGAACTGGAAGAGGAGGTATATGTCAGTCAGCCTCCTGGTTTTGAAGATCCAGAATTTCCAGAGTATGTTTACTTTTTATTAAAAGCACTCTATGGACTAAAGCAAGCACCAAGGGCATGGTATGACACTCTGTCTCAATTCTTATTAGATAATCATTTTTCCAGAGGAACTGTGGATAAAACACTATTTTACAGAAATGTAAATGGTGCCTTTATTCTGGTTCAAATTTATGTAGATGATATAATTTTTGGTTCTACAGATGAGAAACTTTGCAAGAAGTTTGCTAATCTTATGAAGAGTCAGTATGAAATGAGCATGATGGGAGAGCTCACCTACTTTCTTGGTTTACAAGTTAAACAAGTAAAGGAAGGTATATTCATAAATCAAACTAAGTACATCTATGATCTACTTAAAAAGTTTGATTTATTGGATTGCAAAGAAGCTAAGACTCCCATGCCAACAGCCACCAAATTAGAGTTAAGTCCTAATGAGAAATCTGTGGACATCTCTAATTATAGAGGCATGGTTGGTTCTCTTTTATATCTGACAGCTAGTAGACCAGATATTATGTTTTCTACATGCCTCTGTGCTAGATTTCAATCTGATCCTAAAGAATCACATCTTATTGCTATAAAAAGAATATTCAGATATCTTAAGGGAACACCAAATCTTGGCATTTGGTACCCTAAAGACTCTGGATTTGATCTAATTGGATATTCAGATGCTGATTTTGCAGGATGCAAAATTGATAGAAAAAGTACAACAGGCACATGTCAATTTCTTGGTGACAGACTGATTTCTTGGTTTAGCAAAAAGCAAAATTCTGTATCAACCTCTACAGCTGAGGCTGAGTACATTGCAGCTGGAAGCTGTTGTGCACAATTATTGTGGATGAGAAATCAATTACTTGATTATGGATTAAACCTCTCAAAAATCCCAATATTTTGTGACAACACCAGTGCTATTGCTATAACTGAAAATCCAGTACAACACTCAAGAACCAAGCACATTGACATCAAATACCACTTCATAAGGGAACATGTGATGGCTGGTACTGTTGAAATGCATTTTGTTCCAAGTGAAGAACAAATTGCAGATATCTTCACAAAGCCTCTTGATGAATCCACATTCACAAGGTTGGTGAGTAAATTAGGTATGTTAAATTTCTCCTAATTTAGAGTGAATTTTTCTGTAATTTGGCAGCCAGAATTTGATTAATTTTGATTTATCAAAATTGAATTAATTATAATTCTGGATAAAATCTATAATATTTCAACTGATGAACTAGTGAAATTGTTTCAACTGATGTTTGACACAATATCCTCCTGCGCTGTTTTTCATTCAACTGATGACACCAGTTGAAGACGCCTTCAACTGATCTTCATCAGTTGAATAGGAAGTTTAAAGAGGCGCTTATTTCATCCGTTGAAAGTATTATCAGATCTGAGCCGTTGAAATTTCTTTTGTCTCTCACCTACTTTATACACACGATCGTGTGTGTAATTTTTGTAGAGTTCAATAAGAGTAATTTCTTCTCAACGGTAATTTCTCAGCCAATCACAGCAATTTTCTGAGAAAGTATTTAAGTGTTTTAATCTATTTTCATTTCTTTTCATCTTACTCTTTCGAATTCTCAAAGCTCTCTTCTCTCTCTGTGCAAAAACAAGTTCTAATTCTTCTTCAAGCTTTCTCTGTAACTGCAATGGCACCAATGAAGAAGTACACTGCACCAAGTGGGTTTATCTATGAGAAGAACAACTTTGCGTCATTTGTGGATACCAAGGCTGTGGAGGAGAAAGAGTATCACAGGATGATGGAGTTCATCAAGTCAAGCCAGCTCTCTTATGCTATGACTGAAGCTCCCATCATCTACCATGAAATAGTTGAGGAAATGTGGACCTCTGCAGAGTTTAATAGTGAGCATGAAACTCTAACTTTCTCTGTCAATAATAAATCTTACTCTGTTAATGCTGATGTTATGAAAGCATGCTTTAAGATTCCTGAAAATACTGTTTTATCTTTGCCTAGTGATAATCAGTTGGTTAATTTACTTTATGCCATGAATTATGTTTTGCCAACTGATGCCTTAGGTAAAATAGAAAGAAGGGGTCTTAGGAGAGAATGGAGTTATTTATGTGATGCTTTTATTAAGGCATTTTCTGGTAAGATTAGTAATTTCAATGCTCTTACTTCCCAGATCTTACAAATGCTTTACATGTACCTGACTAATGAATATTTCAACTTTGGTGGTTTGATGATCCAAGAAATTGGGGAGAAACTAGGTGATAAAACTGATAGACCTAGGAATATATATTATGTCAGATTTCTTATGATGCTAGCTAATCATCTCAATGATAAGCTAGTTATTACTAACAAGGAAGCCAAGCTTCCCAGTTTTGTGCAGGAAAAGAGAGTCTTTAAAGACCTCTTTAGGATGAATTTATACCCCTCCTTGGAGGTGGTGTACCTGCCAACAATGGAGGCTGGAAAGCACAAAGAGGTACATGGCTTTCCTACTACTCTCTCTCAACCCTCAACTTCTTTGCTTTCTGCTATCAGGGCTGTTGAAGAGGCCCATCAACGGCCTACACAAGTAGCAAAACCCTCTAAAACCAAGTCTTCTAAACCAACCTCAGATGCCTCCCAAAAGGCATCTGTTGTAAAAACTAAGAAACACAAGCCTGAGGGGAGTGTGATTGGAGGAAGTAAGGGGGAGGGAAAGGGTGATCATCAAAGAAACCCTAAGGATAAGGATGGAGAGGTGAGTGCTAACCAGCCTAGCCACTCTGCAGTCTCCCAAAAGACTGTAGATGTTAATATGGATTTAAGCACATCCCTAGCAGCATCCTCCCAAAAGGATGTTGTTATTGAAAACAGTCCTCAGCCAAGGACACAGTCAAAAAGGGGGAGGGACACCACTTCTTCACCTGTTAAAGCCTATGGGAGAAAGAAGAAAAGAAGTGATGAATCAAAGCACTCTGCACACACACAGGAATGTATTCCTGTCATTTCTCAAATTCAGATTGATGTGACTCCAATAAATGTGGAGTCACAGCCCCCTTCTTCAGTAAATCCAATTACCCATATTCATGATCTTACTATTTCTACAACTCAAACACAATCCCCAACCTCTTCTGTGGATGTGGAATTGATTCACACCACACTTGTAAATTCTCCATCTTTAGATTTCATGGAGAAGTCCCCCTCTGAGATTGATCATCATCACTTTGATGATTTGTTGGATCTTTCTCTTCCAATTCCTTCTTTTGTGAAAGTGTGCTCTGTGGATATACCATTAAAATCAATCACCACAGACTCAACTATCACAGCCTCTAAACCTATTTCTTCATTTTCTTCAACTGATCTTTCTCATCAGTTGACAAGTGTTTGTCCTTCAACTGATCTGCTTAACAGCTCTCATCAGTTGAATGCCTCCTTTACTCATGTTTCAACTGATGTCTCTCATCAGTTGACAACTGCTACTACTTCAATTACTTTACCTTCTTCTACAGCAGTTGATCACATGGTAGCACAAACACTTTTAGGATTGAGTGGAGTGAGCTATGGAGTGGAGAGGCAGCCTAGTGAGCTGGCAAAAGGAGAGGGTGTGGAGAGTCTGGCATTTTCTTCTAGCCAGGAAAAAGGAGAGGATATGAGTGACCCTTTAGTAAGGGTAAGTGAGGGAGAGGTGAGTTGTGTGGTGAGCCAAGGGGAGCCCTTGATGCAAGAAAAGAGAGATAATGAGAGAAATGCAGGTGTCAATGAAGGGTTTAGTGAACAAGAGATTCAAGCTGAATATAGATCCATATTGGATAGTGTTTCACTAGACCCTGAGACTTTTACTCATGGAATGTCTTCCATTCAAGATTTTGCAAGATTGGATAATCAAGCAGCTGAGAGGCACCTTAATCTGATTCACACTACATCTTCCATGCTTAGAGCAAAGGAGGCATTTACAGCTCTGCCTGCCAATGCTGGAGATGATTTTCAGTATGATGATAGTGATGAAGACCTCAATGATGCTCTTGAGGAATCTCTTGGTGAACAACCTACAACTTCTCTGCCTTCATGGCTCTCCATGCAGTCTGCCAATGCAATTGTTGTTAGCATGGAGCTGGAAAGGCAAGCCTCCACTCTTCTTCAATCACAACCTGGAAGCTCATCCTCCTCTCAAGCCATCTCTGCCACCATTGCCAGTCAAGCTCTGGAAAACCTCAAGCTTCACAAATATCAATCTCTCCACTTTCAGAAAGAGATAGAGCATCTCAATTGTCTCATTGCCTCTGTTAAGACTGATCTGACCAAACAAATTGATGAAAAGCTTCCAGCTCAGGTCAAATCAGCTATTTCTGGTTCTGAGCAAAAACAACTGCAATTGGAAAAGCAAGTAGAAGCTCTGGAAGGCAATGTCTATATCTTAAACTCTAGAATGGATGAGATGTTGCAGCATCAAAGAATTCAGACTGGACTCCTTCAACATCTTCTTCTTGCCTCTGGTGCTTCTCTTCCCAGTCCATCCCTTACACTTGCTGCTAACAAAAAGGGGGAGAAAGAATTACCAACTCCTGCAGAATTGATCAGTCAAATTCCTCCTCCTTTCCACACTGAAAGGGAAAAGCAAAAGATTGAAAGGATGAAAGAATTGGACTCCATTGCAAAGAGAGTGGCTCAATTGGGCAAGAAATCATCTACATCTTCTACAGCCACCACAGCTCAAATCTCTTTTCCAACCACAACCACAATTCTCAGGGTAATCACACCTGAGATTGTTATTCCCTCCAAGACAGAAAAGGGTGAGCCATCATTTTTGAATGAGTTCAAGCCAATTCTGTTTCCAAACAATTGTGGTTACTCCAGGCCTGGAAAAGACTCAAGCTCAATCTACTTTCCACTAGCCAGGCCTGACAAAAATGAATACAAGCTTTTGGGCCAAGAAATCAAAAGTTATAAAGACTGTGCAGATGTGGCCTTAAAGGCTCATTTTGCCATCATCCATAGAGAAGGCCAGAAGCTGTTTATTGGAACTGGCCATCCTCACTACTCATTTGCAAAAGCTGAAGAGGTGGCCAGAGAATGTGAAAAAGAGGAGTTTGAATCCCAACTCACTTTAAATCAAATAGAGGTTGATGAAAGGTATGCTATTGAGCTGGAAGAGGAGTTGGCAGCTGAGCTTTTAAATGAGGAAAGATTGCCTCTTGAATCTTCTCCAAAGAAAAAGAGAGTCAAATCTAAGACT
The DNA here is from genome assembly GCF_001625215.2 of Daucus carota subsp. sativus. NCBI lineage: Eukaryota > Viridiplantae > Streptophyta > Magnoliopsida > Apiales > Apiaceae > Daucus > Daucus carota. The sequence goes on along the minus strand of NC_030387.2, from coordinate 23,864,537 downwards.
AAGATGCCTGAGGCAGCCAAGAGAAGAGAAGAAGTGCCAGAAAAGCCTATCTCAAAGCCTTCTTCTCCAATCAAGGACACCACAGTGGTACATCCAGATGTCAACTTCCATGATGAGCCAATAATGCCAAAGGAGGAGCCAGTTGACTTGGAAGATATCCCAATTCCAGCTTTTCTTGTTCAAGAACCTTCCAAGCCAAAGAAGAAAGTCAAATCTGTGGCTAAAAGGATGGCTAACCCTCCTAAACCTCCAAAAGAACCTGAGAACCCTGATGACTATCTCATCATTGCTAACATTGAAGAAATTTCTGAGTTGGATCTGGAGCTGGATGATCTTCAAGAAGTAAGAGGAATAGAAGCAACTTCAAAGTTACCTGAAAGATTGGTATTCTCTTACAAAAACAAGGGTGATGTCATCTGGCCTCTTCACAGAGTTCTGAATTCTGAGGGATTCAGTTCTCTAACAAAAATATATGGATCTATGAAGAGGACTGGAGGATTTACACCACCTGCAAAGCAAATGGTACTAAAGAGAATCCTTGAGATCAGGAAGGAATGGAACTCAGATGCTAGTCTACAAAGAAGGCTGAAAATTCCCTACACTGGAAAGAAAATTCATCATGAACCTACTCCAGTTATGGAATTTAGGGACAATCAAGGTGTTAGGAGATTTTTCAGACCTAAAGATCAACTCAAGGTTGCTAGCTTGAATACTCTGAAGACTCTCCAATCCAAGCTCAACAGACAAGATAGTGATGAAGAATGGTTCTACAGGATCTTTCAGAAGCAAATTAATATTCTTGAAGAAAAACTTAAGTCCAGAAGAAGAAGATCTTCTAGGAACAAGTAACTGCTCAGTCTAGAGGAGCATAATCATCTGTAATCTTTTCTAACTCTTGTATTTAAATTCTGCATTTTATTTTATTAATGTTTTTGTTATCATCAAGTGTAGAATTTATGTCTGCATCTTCTCCAGTCATAAATTGGGGGAGATTGTTAGGAATCAATAATTTTTGATGATAACATAAACATTTTGTAACATGTCTTACTTAGAACCTTTATCAAATTTCAGTTGTAATTGTTATGTTTCTTGTCTTTGGGAATTATCAACGGATGGGTAGAATAGGATGGCTAATTGTAAATATCCAATGCCATGTAATTTTATCTAAGTGAAGGATATTCAACTGATGAGATGTAACTATTCAACTGATGAAGACTGGATGATGTTTCAACTGATGAAAATCAAGCATTCAACTGAAGACAAAGTGTTCAACTGATGATGCTGAGGAATTCAACTGATGAGACTGGAACAGCATTCAACTGATGAAGTTTGTAATTCATTCAACTGATGAGCCGGGCATTCAACTGATGAAGTCAAGAGCAGTTGAAAGTAACCAGAACTTTCAACTGATGAAGCAAAGAGCAGTTGAAAGTGACTAGAGCTTAAGTCTGACAAATCACATGGATCGAATTACACTAAAATAGACATGGAAGCCTAATTAGGAAAATAAAGAAGAAGCAGAAACATACTTATCTCATGCAGTGCAATCTGGATCAAATCAAGATGATGGTCAAAGATGAAGACATCTCAGAAAGCATGCATAAGACAAAGTTGTGCAGCATTGTTTTTAGATTAGAGTGCATTTTGTATTCTAGCTAGAAGCTTTGTAAAACTTGGAGTATATAACCAAGTTAGTAGCATCAGTTGAACTTGTTCAAATTACTTGAGAGAAAAATCTGAGAGTTAGAACTTGTTGAGTGATGAACCAGCAGCTGTGCGAATTGTAAACAATCCACAGATTCTTCTATATAAAATCTCACGGGTGGATCATTCAATCCACCCGTATTTTTAATACTTGGTGTTTTTCTGTTTACTGTGTTTTAGTGTATCATCCTTGAATCTTTTAAATTTGTAAAAGATTGTATTCAACCCCCCCCTTCTACAATCTTTCTCATAGTTGGTGTAAAATAACAATTTACCATCCCTATCAATGGTTTTGAGTACGAAACACTTAGATCCAAAAACTTTGAAGTAGCTGATATTAGGCTTCTTTTTCCTTAGCAATTCATAAGGAGTCTTGTTGAGAATTGGCCTGATAAGCACTCTGTTAAGAACATAGCATGCTGTGTTGACAGCTTCTGCCCAGAAACTTCTTGGCAGCTTGCTCTCCTGCAGCAATGTCCTAGCTGTTTCTTGTAAGGACCTGTTCTTACGCTCTACAACTCCATTTTGCTGAGGTGTACGAGGTGCTGAGAACTCATGTGAGATTCCTCTTTCTTCACAATAAGTAATGAAGTCTTTTTGGAATTCCCCACCATGATCACTTCGAATACCTACAAGTCTTGTATCTAGTTTGTTCTCAAGCAACTTGATTAGTTTCTCAAATTCACTAAAAGCACAATCTTTAGTACGCAAGAATAATACCCAAGTGAATCTAGAATAATCATCAACAATAACAAAGACATATTGTTTACCTCCAATACTCTTATAAGCTTCGGGACCAAAAAGATCCAAGTGAAGAAGCTCTAAAGGTTTAGAAGTAGATACCATTTTCTTTGCCTTATGTGGAGTCCTTGTTTGCTTTCCCAATTGACAAGCAGAACATGTCTCCATCTTGACATACTTAAGCTTTGGTAATCCTCGAACAAGCTTCTTTGCTGACAGCTTGCTGAGATGATCCATATGAGCATGTCCAAGCCTTCTATGCCAAATTTCTGGATTATTATCCACAGCTGCTAAACAAACACCTGCCTCCTGTTCTTCAAAGTTCAAAACATATATATTTCCTTCTCGTTTTGCAACTAGAGGAGTTTTGTTAGCACCAACAAGTATAGTACATTCATCCTTACCAAAGTTAACAATGTGACCATCATCAAATAACTGACTTATACTAAGCAAGTTATAAGTAAGACCTTTAACATATTGTACCTTGTTGATAGAAATGATACTATTACCTATAGTTCCTTTGCCAAGAATAGGAAGAGTTTTGCTATCACCAATTGTGACACGTCCACCCTTCTTCATCTTCAAGCTTAGAAACTGTGATTTGTCTCCACTCATGTGCCTAGTGCATCCACTATCCAATATCTATTGATTTGGCTTTACTTTAGACACGAGACAAACCTACAAAACAAACACAAACAACTCAACGTTTTGGTACCCAAATTTTGTTGGGTCCAGCAGTGTTAGATGAAAAAACATATAGAACATTTAGATCAGATTTCTTGATCCACATTTGGACCACTTTAGAACTCTTCTTCCATGTTCTGCCAGTCTTATCAGCATACTGTCTAGGAGCTGTCTTCTGTCTGTTTGTGTTGTCAGCATACTGTCTGTGAGCTGACTTCCTTCTCCAGCTTGCTGATTGAGTATTCTTCATTGGACAATTATTAGCAAGATGGCACTTCTTTCCACACTTGTGACAAGTCACCCAAGGCATGGCATAATTATATGGAATGCCATTTTTCCCTTCATATCTCATTGATGATGTGGATGTAGAAGCTGCACCTATGCCTCCTTTGTCATGAGAACCTTTAGCTTGTTTCATCATAGATTTGAGACTTTCTTCTCCTTGAACAAACTTTCCCATGGCTTTCTGAAGATCTTTGACTTCTTGCTCCAATGATTTGATCTTTTCAGCTTGAATAGAGATTTCGGCTAAGCTTTGAGCTTTGCTTAACTCGAATGCCTCCAAGCTAGCATCCTTAGTTTTAAGATCTGCTCTCAGCGAGCTGAGTTCCTTCATGAGTGTATCATTCCTTCTTTGGATTTGCATGTTGTTCCCTTCAAGTTGTGAGATTTGTTCCTTGAGAGTAGCAATGATTCCACTGCTTGCATTGGCACTCTTTTCATTCAAGAAATCACCTATGACTTTCTTCAAATGAACATTTTCTTTCTCGAGCTCATAATTCTCATTCTTTAGATCAATGAGTTCCATAATTGATAGACAACTCTTATCCTGCATGGTTAGTTCACAAGATGTTGTATCAATAGAGTGTAATTCAGAATTAATAGAATGTACCTCACTATTAGTCTCTGAATCTGAATCAGTTGTCTCTATTGAGCCATCGAGACCAACAAGAGCCAAGTTGACCATCTCATCACTTGAAACATCAGAAGCTGATTCATCTTCATCATCACTCCATGTTGTTAGGTCCAAAGTATCGTAGAAGGGGGGGTTGAATACGATACTCACTACAATTTAAAATTCTTTCGAATCTTGCGGATAAATAAATTGCAGTCCTGTAATGGGTTTCGTGTTCCGGATATTTATAGGGTTGATTTCTGAGGATATGAAAATATTAAACCAACACACAATATTTTCCAAGGTATATCTGTATATTGATAAATACCTCGAAGGGTGCTACAAATCCAAACCCGAAGGTTGGCTACAATGACCACTACTCTCAATATTACAAACTCTAACCGCTACGGATATTTCTATTACAAAGCTAGACTAGAGTGTATATATAGTGGGAGTAGCCGTGCAGAGCACTTGGCCATTTCATCCCGAAGGATGATGTAAATTGTGAGAGCACAACTTACATATTTATAGGCTTTCAACAAACTAACCCTGGTTAACTAAGCCAAACTTGCGCCAGGATATATATTCAGATATTATGTATCATCAATTTGCTCCACTCAGAATTGGCGCCACCATGAGTTTGCGCCTAGTTTACCTGTGTAAATTATGTGACTTAGAAAAATCCAAGCAAGATAAACTTGCGCTACATTCACATTGTGGCCACTGATATCACTCCTGGTTAGTGAGTTAACCAACTTGCGCCTATAAGTGAGTTCGCGCCACAGGGAGAGAGAGTTTGCGCCAACGTGAAGCTGCGCTACCTGTTCTCTAGTATTACAGTGTGCCAATGCCTTAACCATTTCACTTGAATAATCAAGTGGCGCCTGGCAGTCCTATGTTACCACTGTTATCTCTCATCATGAAGAGTTAGTGGCGCAAGCTTCACATGTTCATTGAGTTGCCTAGCCAATACATATAAGAGACTCCTGTATGCACTGTTGTGAACTTGCGCCATATAAGTTACTACAGTGTCTTCCCAGTATAGATATTGCCTTAGTTGATTTCATCAATTGACGCTACTTGCGCCTGGATACTTCAGTGTATGCCGGTGTATGTATATGAATTTTAACCTCCATTCATGTCGCTGCCTACTCTGTGTACAGGTATAGCTAGGGCTGCAAATGTGAAACCCTAGGTGCCTTGACACCTGACATCATCAAGGTGCATGCATAATATAATATATTATATAATATATTATGTTGTTATTATATTAATAAATAAAAATATATATAAATATATACACACATATATATTTTATTTATATGAACATATAATAATATATGTACATATATTTAAATATATTCTCATATATTTAAATATATATAATATATAATTATATGTAAATACAAATGTAAATATATATATAAATATATATAGAGATATATATATAGTTATTTATAAATATAAATATAAACATAAATATATATAAAGAAAAGTATATATAAATATATACATATATATAATATTTATATAAACATATAGTAACATATATATACACATATATTTAAATATATTCTCATATATTTAAATATATATAATATACATATAACTATGTGTAAATATAAATATAAATATATATATATAAAGATATATATAACTCTCTCTAAATATACATATATTTATGCACATAATATAATATATATATACACTTAATTATATAATTGCTTATGTAAAATATAAATACATATACTATATACATATATATTTATTTAAATATACATACATATAAATATACATATACATATGTTTAAAAACATATATACATATATATTATATATATTATATTTAATTAAATATACATATATACATATATATAAATATATTTGTACATATACAAATATATAAGTGCACACATATAAAAGATAGGTCACTTCCTGATATGGCTTTCTGTGGAAGCTTGACATATGACATTTGAGCAGTAGACTTGATACAGCTTGCAGAGGCTAGGCATTTGGCTTGGCTTTGGAACAAATGACTTGTTATGACTTGATCAATTCTTCGATTGATAAATACTTTGCAAACTCCGTACGTGCTGACGCTTAGTGCACTGGTCTGGTTCACAAGCGACTAACACTGAAGTCAAACATTGTACCGTCTTTGTTAGCAAACATTGATCAGTCGGTTCTGGGTTAGTATATGCTTCAGTTTGTTGATTATAAATAACCAACCAAGATATATAAAAATATCTTGCTTCAGGGGTTGCACTGAAATCTTTAGAGTACTTGGACAACATCTTCATTGCTTCCACAATCTTGAATACTTCAATCTTTATTCTTCACTGAGGCATGAACATATTAATGAACTTCTTCCAGTGAACTTATTCCTTCAAGACTGTAGATGGCTTCTTCAACCTTTGTCTTCGTATCTTCCGATTCCGGTGCAGGCGTAGTGTTATTTACTTGTCCTGTTCTATTGTTGAGTTATCATCCCTATGTAACAGATAGGGTTGTCTTTACATTTAGACTTACAATCTCCCCCTATTTGTTTGTTAACCACAACAAGCAAATCCTCTGGAGGATAACTCAACTAACACTAGAAAAAGTAAAGTCCTGGACTAGTAAATAATGCTACAAAGTTTCTGGATCATATAATACATTTCCAGATTTCATGAATAGAAATAACAAATGTGCATATCACCTTTATTTCTCTTGTTCTTGCTTACCTGCCTGAAAATCCTCATAGTCTGTCTTGAAGAGAATTCAAAACATTCCATTATGCAAAGAACAATCAGCAGCTTCATTGAATTCTTCAGTGGTAATGAATAAGTTCCTGTCTACCACTTACTGAAGAATAAATGTATCACCTTATACTTCTCCTCCCGTTACCTTGATCAGGTTCCCCTTATTGATAAGTAGTTGTCTCCCCTTAGATGAAAGATCAATCCTCCTCCTTAGTCTCAAGAAGAATCTCCCCCTCAGTAGTACACAACTAAAGAGTAGTTTAATCCCCCTTAGTTGTAGACAGCTAAAGAAAGCTAACTTACTTTTTCTTCCCCCTTTCATATATTCTCCCCCTAAATATATTCTCCCCCTTAGTTGTGGAATCCTCCGAGGATATGTGGTATCAAATATGGTCAAGGAACGTGTACAATACTTCCTGTACCAAAGGATAATCTCCCCATAGAGAACTAAACAACGCTAAAGCTGGGGTCGAAGAAAGAGTTCAGAAGAAGGGTTTACTTTGATTGGGTTGGTTCCTATGCTGAAAGAATAGGTTCCAAACGGAAAAGTAATGAGTAAAACTAACATTCCAGTAACAACATCCACTTTGTCTTTAGGTATAAATTTGGTAATTAGTAGGTGTCTCACTAAAATGTTCTGCAGGTGTATCACTCAACACTCAATTTTCTCTCGGTTTTTGGGTAAGGGTGTCACTCACGAGTTCTGTAAGTATATCCCTCCACACAAATACTGAGCTTCCAAAATGCTGAGTACCTGCAAGAAAATCACCTTAGCCACCCTTAAAGGGGGGGTCACCGGTGGTGCAATGGGAGTTCGTAATTCCCAGTCCCTGCAGACTCATCGGATAAATCCGAATCATGGTCCACAAGTTGCCAACCACTAAGTGGCTTATCCAATTAAGGATCCAGAGTTGTTTGCTCTAGGAGGTTAGACAAAGGCTTAATTATGGCAAAGGCCTAAGTCCTCCTCAATGTCTGTGAAGACACTTGATTCAAGAGAATCATCAACCATAAGTTCACACCGTGAAATGGAATGAACCGTAGTTGCTTCCGTCAATTCTTTCAACAACATGTGAGTTTTCGATACTAAATATTATAATATGTACCTCACAAGTGTTTCACTCTTCTCAATTTCCTATGTGTTTGCACTCACTCATGCTTACATATTTCTCATTCTGATATCTCACTGGTTCTTCTCAGAATCTCACCAAGTGTTTAACTCTCAGTGTTTGGCTCACAGTGTTTCTCTCAGCACTCAAAGTATGGTCTTCTGTACCTGCATGAGAAAATCACCATAGCCCCTTCAAGAGAGGTCACTGGCGGTGCAATGGGGTTTCTTAAATCCCCGATCCTCAACCGACTCATCAATAAATTGACTCATAGTCAGAGAGTTGCCGATCTCCTATAAATAGGAAATCCATTCCGATTGGATCCAGATCTGTTCTTATCTGGGGAGGGAGACGAGAATCCTGAAGATTTGGCAATTGAGATCCTCGTTTCCTCCTTACACCTGTAAAGGCATCAACCATCTTATCTACCATAAAATGGTAAATGAAGAAGTTGCTTCTGGAACAAAACCTTTTAACCTTACTGTGCACTCTCTTGTATTGTGTCCATAATATTTTCTGTTTAGGCTCTTCCTCAGAGTGATTACTGATGATGTGCTTGACTCAATACAAGATGCTCTGGCTGACGAGCGAATTTCAATGGACTCATCCTTTTGAGAGAATGATTCCAGAGACTGTTTTATTGCCTTTTCAGCTCTATATTCTTTTGAGAGAATACAGATGAGCAACAGTTACCTCATGTTTGAAAACACCTTTTCTCCTTGAGAGGTAGAGCTGTGGGTACACTATCCCTCACATCCTTATTTGCTGCAACAAGTACAGTTTCTCCCTCATTGAATTTTTGTTTGAAAAGTTCCTTATAACACCAGGAGGAAAGTTGGGATGTGTTCTGAATTTGGTTTTATAGTCTGGGATAAAGATTGTTGGTTTTCAACCTTATGACTATCTAGGAAAGCCAAGAGGCTGATTAAGTTCCGAAGAACAGAAAGAGATATAAATGTATTTTAGAAAATCTATGATTTTAAATGAAAGCAATTGCATTTAATCTTTTGAGAAAAAAAATGAATCAGTTGTGATTGTAAAAATGATTTGCATAAAGAATGACAATCACAACCGATGAAAGAATCAAAGTTTTCCATTAAAAACTGGTTTGAGTACGAGAGTCTGAATCTATGCATAAAAGTTTTAAATGAACTTGTCTTTGAAAAAGACACAGACTCCTGTTTCTCACTACAATTTAAAAAGGAAACAAGAAAATTTATGCGCTACAGTGTATAAAGCACTCGCCACACTAATTAGTGAAAATGCCTCATACTAGCACATCGTCAAAACAGACGCTGCAAGTGACAAAGATCACCAAGTACACAAATACAAGATAATCAATGTCTCGTCTTATGACGCTACATGTATAGATGCAAAATATTCTAAGAAATATTTATGAAATAGAGTAGTGGATACCAATTGTTGAAATCAATTGATAAGAAAATTTCTTTGAAGAAACTCACCACTCCAGAACATAAATATGAGACAAAATAAAGATTTTGTTGTCTCCCTTGTACTCAGAATATTAAACACCTAATATATATTTGCACTAGTGGTTTTAAGAAATATGCAACAATATTTCACCAGTGCCAATACATCACAATCAATTCACAAATAAAACATCAATAAAGCATCAAGAAAAGATACCAATCAAATATTTCAAAGATGAATTAATCATGCTTCTATTATTCTATCAAAGTCAATCATGAAACAAATAAGCATATAATTGTCATGGATCACAATTTAACTAAGATAAAATAATAATTATCTACGCAATATCATATGATTATCAGATGGGCATATAACAACTAAAATCATGACAATCATACAAAGATATTCGCAAGCCCGAGGGAAAGTTGAAGAAAAGTTCACAAGTCCTATACATGTAATCATTAAACACAAGTGAATTCACACAACTCCTCGCAGAAAAATATTAACAATTAATATTAGTGATCTACATATAAGCATGCAAAAAAAATCACTAACACTAAAAGTATCACAACTATATGCAGTTAGACATGAAATAAAATACCAAATAATAAATCATTAAATATCCAACACAAATAGTTATGCTTCGAGTATATACACTAATATAAATGGATTCAGCCTAGAGAGAATCTAAGTAACTCCAAAAATACTAGTATATCATGACTAATTCTAACTAGATTCTAACCACATACCAATTACTGATACAAGTCATAAGTCTAGAAACAAATAAGTCATGCTACAGATCATATACAAATATAAGTGAGTTCAACCTAGAAGATAATCCTAAGTGTGTTCACAAATACAGATATATCGCAACTAGATTATGATAAATTTCTCTACTAGATACCAATTGTTAAAGAGGTATAGATCAAGAAAGATAACATAATTAAGTCATGCTTCATGTCATCTCTAATCATTTAAATCATGAACAAATAAGTCACTTAATTGTCATGCAACACAATTTAAATAATTTGAAATAGCAAATACTCATGCTAAAACATATAATCACCATCTAAGCATGCAAATCAATAAACATGGCAATCATATAAAATAGCAAAAAGCACGAGGTACTGGATTTTAAATAAATTCACAAGTCCTATGTATAGACAATTTAATACTCATGAATTCATTTAAGAAATACGATAGACATGCTCATGAAAGAAGTAATACCTTATAGAAAATATAGTATGTGATCTACTTGCAGTTAAGTAAAGTGATAAGTTGAATACCTCTGAGACTTGACATTTCAGTTGATGTACCTTTCTTGTACTGATTAAGTCCAGTGGTTGTTGGCATAAGTCTTGGCAGGTCTAGATTCTTCCAAAATGCGCATATTCAAAAGATCCTTGACTTCCTTTTATTGCCATCATTCTTTAGGCTAACTAGTAGACCATGAAGAATTGCAACTTTCCAACAAACTTATCATATCACTAATCTGCATTCACTTAACAATTATCTTGCACAAGTGACATTAGTCCACATATAATATAATCATGGTATCACAGCACAGATAGTTGTATTGTGTGTGCCTTGTATCATGAGAGGTAATAATTTGGATACCAAATATGACTCTAGCAAACAGATATTAAAATAATATGCTAGTCAGAAGTCATACCATGTTCGTGACGATCATCAGGTCTTGGATAACAACCCATAGAGAGCTGGTGAAGAAAGAGCATACAAATTCTGTTGGATCTGCAACTGCAAAGTCCTTGAAATGTTGCATGAAGCTTCATCCTCTAGCTCACTGTAATATCCTGAACCCGAGTCTCGTCAATGGTGCTTTAGTTCAATAATGAAGATCGTTGAGTCCCTAAGATGTAGAGTCCTGAACTTGAAGATTCTGTTTCCATAATCTTCATAACCTTCTCCTTTGTAATAATCCTAAGCAACCAAATTGGCTTGTCCCTCGTAACAGAGCCAAAAACATCCAGTTGGAATCTGAATACCCGACAAGTACTAGGTACTGAATTGTCTTCAGGTCAGGGTATCAGAATCCACACAATCTGCTTTCCAACTTGATTGAGATCATATTGCTGTGCAATCACTCAATCTGGATCCATTTAAGAGCTTCTGAATCTTCCTCAAGTTTCACTTCAGATTGAAACCTAAAGAAATAACATCCTTTCACAATAGCTCTCCCAATCTTCACTTCACCATTAGGAACATATAAGAACTAGAACCCGAGAATGATATTGACTTCAAACCCTTTGTCTAAGCAGATACGTTCTTCATATGTCCTGTTCATCTCCAATGTGGTGTTGAGTTTGACTAGTAGATCCACCAAATGCTCCCCCTAAGCTGTTGCTGGGATTTCTTTAATAATCCTTATCCTTGCAAAGAGATTCTGCTTGGATCTGAATCATTATTAAACCAATAATATCACCTTTAACAGCTTGGAGCAAAGTGTCGTTCAATGTCCTGTCCAGACTTACAATCACCTTCTGTTGATTAATCACAATCACCCTGTAGACTGTAGACTCCATTGAGTAGCTGAGGAAAATATTCTTTGAGCTTCAAATGCAAGACTTGCAAAGAGGCATTTTCCTCCAAACACATACCAAGAGTTAGTGTTTGCTTCTGATTGGCCACTGACAAGAATGGTGTCTTTCTGGATTTATCAATGATCAGGGTTCATCTTGATCAACCTTCATTTGTGACGTCTTGTCCTTCGAACACATACGAACAACACGAAAGAATCTAGAGTAGTCAATGATCTTCGCAAAAAGATATTTGGCTTTGTTTGCAGACATGACATTAGCTGATCTGTAGAAATCCATACGTATCATCTCAAGCGGCTCAGTAATGTTAATCATATCTTTGCTTCTGTGCGATGCTCCTTCGACTTCCCTATTTTGACATAACTCATATCCTTCATCCAATTTGAATTCCAGATGAGGTAGTCCTCTCACCAATGCTCTTCTTGCAAATAGAAAGAGCTCCATGTTTTGACATACAAGTTTGAGAGCTTCAAGTGCCATAGCTAATACTCATCTGATGAAGCTTCACTATCGAAACAGCTCACTCCATCTTCAATTGTAGTTCCATATTAGCTACGAGCAGATTCACATCTTTCCTGATTTGAGATAAAGCACTATTCCATGAACTGACATAATGTCCTTTGTCAGAGAACCGTCTGATACTAGGAATGTGTGCTTTGACTCTTCCAAGAAAGATATGCTTCCATGATGACATTCCAGGAAAATAGGCATGTCCCGTAAGAGAATCTTTGTTGTCATCGTTCAAAGATTATTGACGGAACTGCTCACATGATCACATTTGCTAACAGGGTACTTTTGGTGAACCGTATGATTTCAGTTACTCAACAAACAGAGTGCACCAAAAATCATATGGAACATATGTAACCTGAAATCACAAATGGAAAGAGTTCTATGGTCCCCAAACATAACTGGGTCCGGATGGATTAGAGATTTTTCTTTAACAGTGGTAACAACAGAAGTAACCTTAACATGCTAATTCTTATCTAGACATTGCCCTAATGTGATTCTCAAACATGCTTTTTCTAAAATCAATGCAAGTACAAAGACATGCATTCATGACATGAAAATAAGCAGACATGATGTTAAATACACATGGCAAACAATCAAAGATAAGACAAGAGCAAGACAGGCAGTTATGCAATTCAGAAGATTCGGTACTCTCTACTTAAACCAATTAACACAAGTGCAACAGGTAGCAAGTAGAAATACAGATATTCAATAATCTTCTAAAGGCATAGGGATCATAGACAAATTAATAAACACATTATCAATTCATACTAATCCCACTCTATTGTTATATGGCATTATACTATCTCTATTACCTAAGTCATTTTTAGATCTAACATGAAGTTCTAAAAGTTCTACTGACACAAGGTAGACATTCCATCATAGAACAAAATAGAATCCTTGACAAACAATTCAGATAAATAAGTAAATCTAATTGTACTAGGGAATCTGAAACTAAGTGTTTTAACAAAGTTATATATGCTAGGATCATAACCCCTAAAACTAAGAGCCGTGTTCCAAAGGAAAGCTTCTAATCTCACTATTGCAAATAATCAAATCCTAAATATTCATACACATGTTAAGAATCTGCTAAAGACACATGCACACGATTATCATCAATCCTAGTTACCAGAACAGTAATCTAGCATACTAGTTCAACATTATCTATTGTGATGCTATCATGCTTGTGCTTGTGTGTTAAACAATTCTACTCAGAGATTTATAACATGCTTTGAATATAAAGAAATATGTATTGCATAGTTAGAAAGAATTCGTACCTGAGATGTGCAAGTTGAGTCATCTTCAGAGAATGCTAGGATAGCCAGATAACCATAATCATCCTTCTCATCAGCAACTGATCCAGCTCACACCTTTCCTAAAATAGCATAAGAACTTGTTGTCATGTTTCTTTCAAAACATCCACTTGAATTTCAGACAAGCCCTATCATCCTTGTTTGTCGAGGCTTCAATATATATAGCAACCCACCTTTGCTAAAGATACCAAACAATATTGTGTGTATTGACCAACTCAGTTTTGAAAACAACCTCCTTGAACTGAACCCTGAAGAGTCACCACTTGAAACCAATGGATTCCATCTGAATCTGACATGACTAAACCTCTCAGACAGTGTTATGCTAATCCTTGAAGTTCTGTCCTCACATTCTCCAAAAGTGTTAACTTTCGTCGACTTGAGCTTCCTCAAATTCAGCAGTTACAAACTCTTCTGTTCAATCCTAAGGTTCTGACATAAATGCACGAAACTGATTTGGTGCGGTAGTAACTCAATAATTATATCCTTAAACCTCCACAGTTCTTTGTCTTTGGTTCAGTTGATTCTGGATGGATTTAGCATTGATACAATTCACTGTGTAATTGTATTTCCCTGAATCACTGAGTTAGATTGAAATCCCTTGAAGATTCGTTCGTGAAAACTTCTCTTTTCCTACTACCAGTGGTACCATTCAAAGTTGATATTCCGAGCCCTGGGAAGATGCACTCAACACATAAAGCAAGTTCCCATCCTGATCTGGTGATCTGATAATCAAGTCGGAGTAATTACTCAGATCAAGGCCTGAAGTACCTTCTTCAAAATCCCCTGTTAGTAGTACCAAATTAGTCTTCAATGGAATCTTCTTCGAATCACAATCATCTTTGTCGAACATAGAAAACTGCTTCTAATAATCCTTTGAGAAATCAATTGGATTGGGTCATCAATGTAATTCCATTACCGATTCTGAGAATCTGGTATTTGAAATCCCGGTGTTTGTCTTGTAATCTGTCAGCCTGATCTGTCTCAACTAAATGTCAATCTGATTTGTCTTGGAGTAGAATAATTAAAAAGGTTACGGGACACTTGATTATTTAAACTAAGTTTAAATTATAAAGAAAATAAATTTAAAAATAAGTTTTAAAAGATGAAAGAAAATAAAGTATAAAATAAACTTAGTCAAATCTATAAAATAAATTTAATTATATTTAAAAAATAAATTCAAATAAATTCATAATAAACTGAAAAGTTTAGAATAAATTTATTTCAAATTCATTTAGTAAATATATTAAAATTTATTGTATAAATTTAATTTTTGAAAATATTCAAGTGTCTCGTCTCCCATTAAATCATAGCTTCCAGAAAAAAACTAAATTGAACCCTTGAACTTGAACTTATATCCATAAACAGTTAAATCCTCTTAAATTTATATTTTATATTTTAACTTAAATTTAAATCATAAACTATACAAATTTAAATAATAAATTTATAAAAATTTATGGTAAGCTTGGTAAAGTCTAAGAGTAAACTTTACAAGTCTAAAATAAATTTAAACAAATTTATTAATTGAATTTAGTAAAGTTTATAAAGTAAATTTAATTAAGTTTATAAGATAAATTTAATTAATTCATAATAAACTCAATTAATAAGTTTAAAATAAATTAAGTCAAATTTATAAAATAAACTTATTAAAATTTAAAGTATAAATTTATAAGTCCCGGTTCAAAGTTCAGTATCCGACAGATAATCCTTGTTTAGGCCTACGGACAAATTCAGCAACACAAACCGGAAGAACATTTCCCCTAATCAAATATCAAAAGCTAGGTTCTTGATTTTCCGTACGATAAGGATCCTGATTTGTATATCAATCAGCCTGTGCTCTGATACCAATTGTTAGGTCCAAAGTATCGTAGAAGGGGGGGTTGAATACGATACTCACTACAATTTAAAATTCTTTCGAATCTTGCGGATAAATAAATTGCAGTCCTGTAATGGGTTTCGTGTTCCGGATATTTATAGGGTTGATTTCTGAGGATATGAAAATATTAAACCAACACACAATATTTTCCAAGGTATATCTGTATATTGATAAATACCTCGAAGGGTGCTACAAATCCAAACCCGAAGGTTGGCTACAATGACCACTACTCTCAATATTACAAACTCTAACCGCTACGGATATTTCTATTACAAAGCTAGACTAGAGTGTATATATAGTGGGAGTAGCCGTGCAGAGCACTTGGCCATTTCATCCCGAAGGATGATGTAAATTGTGAGAGCACAACTTACATATTTATAGGCTTTCAACAAACTAACCCTGGTTAACTAAGCCAAACTTGCGCCAGGATATATATTCAGATATTATGTATCATCAATTTGCTCCACTCAGAATTGGCGCCACCATGAGTTTGCGCCTAGTTTACCTGTGTAAATTATGTGACTTAGAAAAATCCAAGCAAGATAAACTTGCGCTACATTCACATTGTGGCCACTGATATCACTCCTGGTTAGTGAGTTAACCAACTTGCGCCTATAAGTGAGTTCGCGCCACAGGGAGAGAGAGTTTGCGCCAACGTGAAGCTGCGCTACCTGTTCTCTAGTATTACAGTGTGCCAATGCCTTAACCATTTCACTTGAATAATCAAGTGGCGCCTGGCAGTCCTATGTTACCACTGTTATCTCTCATCATGAAGAGTTAGTGGCGCAAGCTTCACATGTTCATTGAGTTGCCTAGCCAATACATATAAGAGACTCCTGTATGCACTGTTGTGAACTTGCGCCATATAAGTTACTACAGTGTCTTCCCAGTATAGATATTGCCTTAGTTGATTTCATCAATTGACGCTACTTGCGCCTGGATACTTCAGTGTATGCCGGTGTATGTATATGAATTTTAACCTCCATTCATGTCGCTGCCTACTCTGTGTACAGGTATAGCTAGGGCTGCAAATGTGAAACCCTAGGTGCCTTGACACCTGACATCATCAAGGTGCATGCATAATATAATATATTATATAATATATTATGTTGTTATTATATTAATAAATAAAAATATATATAAATATATACACACATATATATTTTATTTATATGAACATATAATAATATATGTACATATATTTAAATATATTCTCATATATTTAAATATATATAATATATAATTATATGTAAATACAAATGTAAATATATATATAAATATATATAGAGATATATATATAGTTATTTATAAATATAAATATAAACATAAATATATATAAAGAAAAGTATATATAAATATATACATATATATAATATTTATATAAACATATAGTAACATATATATACACATATATTTAAATATATTCTCATATATTTAAATATATATAATATACATATAACTATGTGTAAATATAAATATAAATATATATATATAAAGATATATATAACTCTCTCTAAATATACATATATTTATGCACATAATATAATATATATATACACTTAATTATATAATTGCTTATGTAAAATATAAATACATATACTATATACATATATATTTATTTAAATATACATACATATAAATATACATATACATATGTTTAAAAACATATATACATATATATTATATATATTATATTTAATTAAATATACATATATACATATATATAAATATATTTGTACATATACAAATATATAAGTGCACACATATAAAAGATAGGTCACTTCCTGATATGGCTTTCTGTGGAAGCTTGACATATGACATTTGAGCAGTAGACTTGATACAGCTTGCAGAGGCTAGGCATTTGGCTTGGCTTTGGAACAAATGACTTGTTATGACTTGATCAATTCTTCGATTGATAAATACTTTGCAAACTCCGTACGTGCTGACGCTTAGTGCACTGGTCTGGTTCACAAGCGACTAACACTGAAGTCAAACATTGTACCGTCTTTGTTAGCAAACATTGATCAGTCGGTTCTGGGTTAGTATATGCTTCAGTTTGTTGATTATAAATAACCAACCAAGATATATAAAAATATCTTGCTTCAGGGGTTGCACTGAAATCTTTAGAGTACTTGGACAACATCTTCATTGCTTCCACAATCTTGAATACTTCAATCTTTATTCTTCACTGAGGCATGAACATATTAATGAACTTCTTCCAGTGAACTTATTCCTTCAAGACTGTAGATGGCTTCTTCAACCTTTGTCTTCGTATCTTCCGATTCCGGTGCAGGCGTAGTGTTATTTACTTGTCCTGTTCTATTGTTGAGTTATCATCCCTATGTAACAGATAGGGTTGTCTTTACATTTAGACTTACACATGTGAGAAGTGCCTTTGATTTCTTTTTGTTCTTGTAATCAGCTTGCTTTTTAGGCGTCTTAGACTTGTTTTTCAGCTTGTAGAAATCCCTTTTGAAATGTCCTTTCTTGCCACATTCGAAACATGCTTCATCTTTTGGATCTTTCTTTGCACCAAAAGCTTTGCCCTTTTCTCTTTTCATCTTATTCTTCTTTTCGATCATTCTTTTGATTTTTCTGGACATGAGAGCTAGATCCTCATCTGATTCTGTTTCCTCATCCGAATCCAGCCTGCTGGCAGTAGAGTGGAGTGCAAGATTCTTCATTTTCTCTGTTGGCAGCTTGCTGCTTTCTGAGCTGTTAGCTTCAATCTTAGCTTCAAATTGTTCCAACTCAGCAAATATAGCCAGGTGATCCATAGTATCAATGTTGAGAGCTGACTCCAATGCTGTGACCTTGGCACCATATTCGAATGGAGCTGCATTAAGAATATTCATGTTGATTTCCGATTGAGGAATCTTTTTGCCAAGTCTTTCAAGGCTGTTAAGAGTAACTTGGAATCTAGCTTGGCTTTCTCGAATGGATTCTCCCTTCTTGATAGCGAAGCTTCCAAATTCTTTCATGAGCTTTCCGAGCTTGACCTTCTTTAGACCTTGTGAGCCTTCATGATATGTTTCCAATGCATCCCAAATTTCCTTTGCTGTTTTGAGAGAAGAGACCTTGTCATACTCAGCTTGATTCAGCCCATTGATCAATGTACTCCTTTCTTTTCCATTGGCAGCAACCTTTGATAGCTCGTCCGCTGTGAGAACGTCAACGTCCTTGACTTTGCCATCTTTATCAAGATATTCATAAGGACCTCTTTGCACAACTCTTTGCATTAGGGGATCTCTGGACAGATGAGCCTCCATTTGGCCTTTCCACCAATTGTAGTTGTCAGAACCCGTGAGGAGAGGAGCTCTAAAATCGGACTTTCCCTGAAAGTTATCAGCCATATCGATCGATACTAGGGGAGAGCACGGTGCGGATCGGTGCGGTTTTAGGGTAAAACCGCAACCGGAACCGCAAGTGTTCGGTTTTTAAAATTGAAAACCGCAACCGCAACCGAACCGTCGGATCGGTTTCGGTTTCAAAAAACCTCGGTTCGGTTTCAAACGGTTCGGTTTCGGTTTTAGAACCGCAATAAATAAAAATAAGAAACATACTTTCAAATTAAATTAGTAGATAACTTATGTTGGTTCGATATATATTTCAAATTTAATAACGAACCACATTATTATATTATCGGATTTAAACAAGATCATATTACAAATGAAACTTATATATTATGTGGGGATCATGATGGAAGTAGATTAGCGACTCAATTGTAGTGATACTAAAAGAAAGTGCTCGGTGGAAGAACTAGTTTGGATAAAACAATTTTAACAAAACAACCTCAGCACATTTCAACCCCACTTCCTAGTAACCTCCCCCGTCTCCATTTTACTTTGTTCATCACATTTATATGTTATATATAAATATTTATATATATTATGTGTAATATACATATATATAAATATAAATAATATTTATTTTAATAATCGGTTCGGTTCGGATTTTTGCGGTTCGGTTTTGGCCTAAAACCGGAACCGCAACCGTTATAATCGGTTCGGTTTTTAAATTTTCGGTTTCGGATCGGTTCGGTTTTAGGCGGTTCGGTTTTTATCGGTTTTCACCGGTTTCGGTTACGGTTTCGATTTCAATTCGGTTTTTTGCTCACCCCTAATCGATACTATTCCTGTTACAGAAGTATTAGTACAAACACAGCTCTGATACCAATTGAAATTACACACCTAGAGGGGGGGTGAATAGGTGTTATGGCTAATATACCCGATTTTTATAAGTTACCAAATAATTAATCTGTCAAAGACAGCCTGCTGTTAATTTTCAGAGTAAACAGTTAGCCTGCTAATAAGATAAATGCAATGCAGATAATGTAAAGCAGTATGCTAGCAACACCAAGAATTTTAGCCAGGTTCGACCCCTAACCCTAATGGTCTACGTCCTGGTCCCTTACCAACTGGTAAGAGATTATATTATTAATCAAGAAATGTCAACGATTACAAGATTCAATAATATAACTCCCTTTCTCCCTTGTTCCTGTTATCAGCCTGCTGAAACCCCTGAACCACGAACCAAAAGCCTACCAAGACCTATACTTCCCAAGTATATTCTCCAAGCTAACTAGTCCCCTTGTTCCCTTGTTTCACAAGCTGGATACACAGCAACAAAACATTACACCTTGAACAATACAATGAATAAGTGTAATACAACCGAAACTATGAACTCTCAATATAGATATATATGCAAATATAAGTACTAGAGCTCAACAAAAGATTTAGCAATGTAAAGAGTTGTATTTCAGAAAGCTTGGTGTGTTCTCCTTGTTATGAAAAACGAAATCACACTCAAGTATATATACATCACACTAACGGTCATAATCCAACAAATTTCCCAACGATCTTGGTAACAACCTCACGTTTAAATTTGATTTGAATAATGAACGTTTGGATGACATAAGTTTACTGAGTAAAATATAGAATACGTTTGAAAACATCCCAGTAAGATATTTAAATAAAGTCCGTTTGAAACAAAATAGGAGTTGTTCAAAAGATAAGATCGATTTGAGATAAAATCTCCTATTAGTTAGGAAAACGTTTTTTGAATGAAAACTCTTTATAAAACCGAGCTCTAATATTTATATAAGATATATACAAATATTGGAATCCTTACAAAGTCGTTTCCTATTAAATCTCCTTGAAAATAGACTTTGATCTTTATCCGATTGTTTCTCTGTTCACGCTGTAAGCCTGCTGATAGCTTGTAAATATTCCTGTAAGCTTGCTGACAGCTATAATCATGCTAACATCTTGAAATACTGTTAGTCCGCATAAATAACCTTTGATAGCATGCTAACACATATCAGTTTCATGTTATTAGCTTGTTGTTAGTGTCATCATCAAAACCTTGAGAGTATCAAATGAGTGCTACATAGAATATGGAGAGAAATAAAAAAAGGGAACAGTGAGAGAGAGAAAGAGATAGCGAGCAAAGAGAGATGAAGAGAGATCAGGAGAGAAGCGGAGAGACTGATATGTCGTTGTTGAAGGAGAGAGACTAAGATGCTGTTGTTGTACTGTTGTTAACGTATATTTGCAAATCTTTCAGCTTTTTTTTCTTCTTCCAAAGATCGTAAACTTGCAACGAAATCAAGAAGACAATATTGCAAAATAATTTTTAGATATCTTAATTAATCTATGAAAAACGCTATCCCGTATTTTTATTTAAAACTAAAGGACTACTCTTCAATTGAGAAAATAACTTGAGGGATCCTCGTGAAAAATTTACTCCAAATGCTTGTTTACTCAGAGTGGTGATGTATAAACTAACAAGAATAAAATGATCAAGAGAACAAAATCTTTCTAGAAAGTTTTCGTGGGGTAGTCATTATATTTATGCACGTTGAAAATGAAAAATATCTTTACGTAGTTACGATCTACGCATACATCCAAATGGTAGCAAAAAGAAAGAAGGCCCTACTAATAACAGCAACAACACATCAATAATAATAGTGACAGACTAGCGAGTGACTATCATTTTATGGATGCTCATCAGCACTTTTTAACAGTCTCCAGTTTGCTCTATAACTGAAGCAATGTTATATACAGCATGTGCGATATTACATAAAAAGTGCCCGGAAACGGGACCCGATATTTTAAATAATCCGGTCAGGTTCCGCTTTAAAAAAGTTCGATAAGATTTCAACCCAAACTCGGATTTCTTAGCACGCTTTATATTTTTTGTGAGAAGCCTGCCTGATCTGTCCTGTTTCGATAGAAATTTTATTGTAGTCCAGACAGGTTTTAAATCAAACTGAATCCATATGAATTCTAATTAAACCTAGAATATAATCCGAGTACTACAATAAACTAAACCACACCTACTCAGTATATCCCGTTTAGAGCAGGATCTGAGGAGGGTAAGATGTACGCAGCCATGTCCCTATCCTTAAAGTAGAGAGGCTGTTTCCGTGAATACCCCGACATAGTGCACATCAAATAATTAGTGTGTGATACGATATTAATATGATACCTTAGCCCATGGCCTCTTTCACACGGGACTTATCTAAATAGGCCCCGATTTTCGATGATGGTTGATGTAGTAAAGCCGGTCGATCTGTAGTGAAATCGAATAACAACCGCCTTTGCACACTTTTTTTAATTTACTTAATTCCCTTTTGTGTAATCCATCCATCTATTCTCGTTTATGTGCACTTCCAAAGCAATAACCGCCAATACACTAACTGCTGTCTAAACTGCATGCCGATTTCTTACCACCGATCCCGAGTACTGATGATTGAGAGGGACAGATTTGGGGTTTTGATGAAACAAAGAGATGGAAAAAGAAAAAAAAGGGGATGAAATGTGAAATAAAAATGAAGATTCGAGATCGAAATGAGAAGCAAAATGATAAAGCGACCCAGGGGAATTCAGGCAGTGAAAAATGAAGGGAAAATAGATTTTTTTGCCATCCAACTTATTATTTGTTTAGAAACCTACCACTGAATTATAATTTTTTTCTTTTTTGTCACTAATGTTAGGTTCGGATTTTTTTTGTCACTAACGTTAGGTTCAGATTTGATTATTAACACTATATTATTCTTTTTAGAGTTGATTGCATTTGGCACCCTTTTGATTTCAGCATGTTTCATATTGCACCTAATAGTTTTGGAATAAACACTATGCAGCCCCTTACTTTTTAACTCGTAGACACTTTGCACCATTTCCGTTATCTTCTGCCGTTACCGTTAACTTTTACAGGGCATTTTGGGAAATTTTATTATATTTAATTAAAATCAGATCTTTATTTAAATTTTCCGACCATCTAAACGATATTTTTTGGAAATCTATTTTTCGGTAGTCTGCAATATAATAGTGATCTGTGTCTCTATCTTTATATGTAGTACTCCATATGTCTCCTAGGTAGTTTATCTTAAAGGACGAGAGTACGGGATTTTTTACTCAGAAAGGAAATCTCAAAATTAACTTATGGAACTATATTTATAAAAAGTGAGAACCTTAAAATACGTGACAAGTAGTGGTAAAAAACTATAAAGTCAAGTGATACTATATTTTTGTGGAGTCTTAAAATAATTCATAAAACTAAATTTTTTAGGTTCTTAAAATGCCTGTTAAACTCTCGTACTTCAAGGTAAACTAGCTAAGAAATATATAGATGACTATATATAATGTTATAGACACATATCATATCACCATAATAGTGCAGACTACCACTATGTTTTTACAATGCTAAAAAAATAACATATTGTTAATAATCAAATCAAAACATAACGTTAGTGACAAAAAAATCCAACGTTTTTTTAAGAAAAAAAAAACCAACATTAAATTTTATTTAGAAAAAATAAAATGAAATAATTTTTGAAATTTTTTGGAGTCTCAAAATGCATGTCCAACTCTCGTCCTCCAAGGTAAACTACCTAGGACACTACATAAAGATATAGACACATATCAGATCGCCATTATATTGCAGACTAACACTATATTTTAATAATACTAAAAAAATAACATAGTGTTAATAATCAAATCCGAACCTAACGTTAGTGACAAAAAAAGTCCGAACCTAACATTAGTGACAAAAAAGAAAAAAATTATAGTTCTATGGTAGGTTTCTAAACAAATAATAAGTTGGGTGGCAAAAAAATCTATTTTCCCAAAAATCAAAGATGAATAACTGGAATTCCATTCCGATATCCAGACGCGAAAAACCGCTATTCTTCAGGCAATCGCCTTTTCTTATAGTAGAACTCAAATGTGAAATACAAATTTTTTAAAGAAAAAAGGGGGCAAAAATCCCGCCAAACTTAAAATTTGTCCAATCCGAGTACTACAATATTATCTGTTAATGATATAACAAAATATCTAATTATATATGACGTCCTTCCCATTATGCAAACTAGCGTTTTACCCGTACGATGCACCGGATGATTATTTTTATATATATGAATATAATTTTCTAAATATATAAATTCAAGTATAAATTATTTAGATATCATTCTACAATCAAATCATATTAATAAATCATTTTTTTCCATACATATGAAGATATATGAAATATGAAAATTTTAATTTAAAATCAATTGAATAAAAAATTATCACATAATAATAACAGAAATACATCTATAAATAGATAATAAATTGTAAAAACTAAATTTTCGTGAGAAAATATAATCAATTGTTTAATATAATTTAATTAAAATTCATTTCATTAATATAACGGCTGCGGGTTACTACGTTAAAAAAATACTAATAAAATGATTTTAGATTTAAATTATAAATAATAAATTATAAACTATATACCCGTGCAAAGCATGGGTTAAAGGATAGTACCACTAAAGTCGAAACATTAAAAGTTTTTGGTCGGTCGATACTTGGTCGACCTATTTATGTAATCAATCATCTTTTTTAACTGATACTATTATCTTTTTTTTTAATTTTCTAACTAAAAAACTCAATTTTTTAAAAGTAATATTGGAAAATATGACAACTAACTTTTTTAACTGAAACACATTATTGATTATCCTTTACAGAAACCTAATTAAAAACCGATTTTCTAAAAATAACACATTATATAAGTATGAATATACAACTGATGATATGTTTCAACTAAATATATTGGTGTTATTTTTAATTACTGCAAGTTATCACTTTAATAGTAATATTATAGATCTATACTATGTATTTATACTATATATTATTATTAATATTATTCTTATTCTATTAAAACTGAAATATTAATAACATTTTTTGTCAGTAAAATTTTATCAGCCGATCAGTGGTATTACTCTAGGGTCTCCTTAATATATAACGTATTCCAATAAATTTTTTATTATTAATTAAGCTAAAATATTTAAAAATTCGATCAATATAATCGGTTTGTATTTCAATTAAATTTAAAATATAAACAATAAAATTACAAATATTATAAATAACCTGTGCATCTTGCTAGTATAATATTATATGTAGAAGTGAATGTAATAAATCACAAATATCTGAATATAATAACATCTCAACGTCATGAGTATATGAAAAATTATTATATATCAAAAAAGATACTTAAAGATTTTCAAAAAAAAAAAAAAAGATACTTAGAGATATAAAATAATTAAATATTGTTTGCAATGGGTACAATATATGATATATCCGGTGTTACTTCAGTACTCACTAGAACTAGAAAGTCTAGAAGACTAGAACCATATAGTGAGAGTCTGAGAGCCTGTAGCAGTTATCTGAGTCGAAGGCCCACGAGTTGTATAAGAAAACACACGTGGTTTGAACCCAAAAATACACACACCGCGTATATCAAACCAATCTCTCTTCTCTTGGCTTGCCACGTCTGTTTCTTCTTCCAACATCTCATCTGATCAACACGCCCTGTTGACCCCTCGTCTTCCTCTCTCTTTCCCTCCCTCACTCTCTCTTCACTACTCCCTCAATCTGCACATATATATACTCCTCTCCAGAGCCGCCATTCTCATCATCATCCAAACAAAACATTCTATTTAATACCCACTCTCATCCCCACTTTATCCTTACTACTATTAACTTAACCATTATTTTTTTTTACTATGGTGAAAACCGTGACAAACGAGTCGGGGTCGGGCAGCAACGAAGCTGCTGCCCGACACGGCAACCAGAGCCGGATCAGTAAATCATCTGCGGACTCTTCCTCGTGTAAGTACACGGGGGTGAGGAAGAGGAAATGGGGGAAGTTTGTTTCGGAAATCAGGCTCCCGAATAGCCGGGAGAGGATTTGGTTAGGTTCGTATGACTCGGCTGTGAAGGCAGCGAGGGCATTCGATGCTGCCCTCTACTGCCTTCGGGGGCCTGATTCGAAATTTAATTTTCCCGAGAACCCTCCTGAGATTCCTGGCGGGAGGTCACTCACTCCACCTCAAATACAAGTGGAGGCCGCCAGGTTTGCTCATTCGGGTCCTCGGGTTGTGTCTGATCACGACAGTTCCAGCTCGTCTGACCCGTCAGACGAGCTGCAACACGTGGATTCCCCGTCTGTTTCGGACGGGGCCACACAGGTGAATACGGAGGCAGGAGTGGATAACATGTTGATGGATCAGTTTAAGACCATGGGTTGGGAGAGTAATTATAGTGTTCCGGACTTGGGTTATTTTCCGAGTTTCGAAGATTTTCAAGATGATTTGTTTATGAGACCCGTGACCACGGGGCCTGTGGATAATGAAGTTGAAGAATCTTGTGATCAGTTTGGCTCATTTCTTTGGAGTTTCTGAACCACCGACTGCAAAAACATTCCTCAGTCCTGAATCATTCCAGATTTTTTTGTTGCTGGGATTATTCACATATATAGATATCTTACTCTATTATTTAGTACTTGTAAATCTGGCTGAATGGACAACTTTTTGTGCTGCCATTCTCACATATATATTTTATTGTCAAGAATATGTCTGAGCAACATTCTATATTCTTTAGTAGTATTCATTAATGAAGATTATAAGGATTTAAATTGGTGTTCGATATATCAAACCTCATGCAGTCATGCCTCACATATTCAACAATTTATTTTTGTTTGACAAAGTGACATTAACTTATGCAGATCTACATTATATCAACACGTGTGTTATACTATGCATGTACTGACATTAGACTCTCACTCATCTCCTGGAGTCCTGGTAGCCGCCTTGTGATGGTATTCAATTATGGCCCCATCTCTGACCTTGCAACACTCGTTAACTTCACGTTAGTATGATATTGTTCGTTCTGGGTCATGACCAAATCCGCACGAATTTGTTTTTAAGCTCCTCCCAAAAGGCCGAAGTTGTTTTAACTGCTTAAATTGAACACAAATCTTTTTTGTCGTTAACTCCACGTTAGTATGATATTGTTCGTTCTAGGTCATGACTGAATCCACACGAATTTGTTTTTAAGCTCCTCCCAAAAGACCGAAGTTGTTTTGACTGCTTATATTGAACACAAATCTTTTTTATCTTTACGACGTGTTTGGGTTGATGCCCACACAACAGACGACCCTTTAAAGAAATCAAAACACAAGTTGCTGCAGTACAAGGTAACTGGGTTTCCACCTGTAATTCCTTTTTATCTGATCTATGTATATTCAAATTCTGATCAGATTTCAATTTTGTTGTTCAGTGAATCAAATTTCAAATATTATTACCTGCCTTTCGGCATACATGCTTTTTGAACCAATATCTAACATACTTTGATTTTAATGAGATCAGAGTACTAGTTTAGTATAAGAACTGTATCTGTTTTTTAACATGGTTAAGAACTGATTAGAAAAGCTGGAAATAGCTTATGTAAACGATGAATATCTGCCTCGGCCAGCTAAGTGAGGAAGGTAAACAGTCTGGTAGCTGAGGGATTTCTTTTTCCTTTTCATGTTATAAGTTGTCTAACATTCCTACCTTCACAAGCTGAGGCAGTGGAACCGGGAATGGGAATGAGGGATATGGAATGGTTATTCCATGGACTGTGAAGGGAATGATTTAAGCCACTAAATTGGAAGGAGATTCCCATTACATACAATAATGTTGCTAATCCAAACCAACACAAGGTTGCTTGGAAAATAAAATCATTTACACAGATGCAGAGAAAAACAAGTGTAAGTTACTCGCAACAGAATATTATTAACATTAATATATTAAGGTCCTATAAAATCCAGAGCAGATTACAAAAAATCCAAACTTCCCCTAAAGAGCTAAACAGCTAACTAGTGAACCTACGCTGAACCATATCTACGATATACTTCATAATCAAACACTGCAAAGAAACTAAATTGCACAAACAGCTTCCACCAGAAGCTTCTTCGGAGAATCAGCACAAGAAGTTGGTCCGAATATATTCTCATTGGCCACGAGGGAACATGTTTCTTTTCCAATACATGCCTATGTAACAGACAATTAGAACAATTTCTTATTTTATTGTTAAATTAAGTTAAGTAAAGTACGAAGAGAATGAAAAATATTAATACCTTTTGGAGGATTGATAGTGCATCTTTACTTCCTTCACAAGTGCCCTTCTTAAACGAACCACAAGTTCCCATAGGATTACCGAAGCTAGCAAACTTGATTTGAGTGATGGAACGACCTTGGCATGATAATTCCATAGTTTTATGCTCATAAGCACTACCACAAGCAGATCCCACTACAACTGTTTTGAAGTTCACTTGCGATGGATTCCCTCCAAATTCTTCAAAAAGGACCAACTCATTGACGCCTGTAGCCGACAAGAAATCACGAGGCACATGATACCTAACACAACAAATAAATAAACAGAAAAGAAAGTTAATTATATGCAAGTTAACTCAGTAACAAGTCTAACTGTGAAAAACAGCAAACTTCAATCAGTACCATCTCTGTGTAGGCTCTCCACAACCGTAGTTACATTGGCTAGCGTCATATTTAGCACGATAATCACACTCATCATCACAGCCATCTTCTGGTGCTAAATAACTTGGCCAATACCTCCCTAAATTATTGCCATTCACCCACGCATAACCTTTACCCAGACCCAACAGATCCAAAACAACGGGATCCTTTCCCAGTGGAGCTTTGAAAGTAGTCTGCCGTCATAGAAAGTAATAACATCAGTACATCTATAAAAGATTTGACAAGCATATTTCTTTTTGACAGAAATTGACAAACATTTTAGACTTGATATAAGTATGGAACAGAATTTTAGTACCTTATACCAAGTCATTGATCTGTTTACAGGGAGATATCCCAGTTGCCATTTAGCAGAAAACTTAGACGTCTGGCTGTAGAGTTGGTTATCCAGACCATGCAGACTGTTTTTGTAAACCCACTGATGGCCTGCCAAATCCTTGGTGACTATTTCATCACCATTCCTTCCAACGATATCAACAAAACCACATACTCCAGCTCTGTAGTCATCGAAAAATGCCCCATAATTCTGTAATACAAAATAAAGTTGTGTTACATTGAGCAATATAGGAATTAGAGGGGCATTTACAAATAAATATAGTATAAGATGATTACCTTCAACCCCACGAGAGCGCTAAGCAAACTAATCTGATTCCTTCCTGGCTTAAACTTCACTGGGGTCTCAAAATCGTAGTTATGAACATCATATTTAGCCCATTTTGAACCTATATTGAATTAAAATTGTATCAACAACTGATCACATAATTCATCAATACAAATGATTTTTTTGACAAAAAAGCTACTTACCAACATATTCTCCGTTGACATATGCGTGGAGTACGTGTCCAGTACCGTTGATTCTAATGCTCATATTGGTGCCCCAGACGGGATCTTTCTCATCAATGTCCACACTTTTAAAAATGAATTAAGGATTCCATTAGAACAAATTAGTAATAACCATATGACAATCTATGGAGTAACAACATACAAAAATATTTTACCTTGTCATATACCACAGATAGTCACTCATGTCATTAAGAACCTTCTGGTCAAGGATTTCACTAGCATGGATCGACCCCTTTCCTTGAATAACGGCAACATCAAGATTTTCGGGTCTCCAAGACCATTTTAGAGCACTTGGCTGATTCTCAGCTCCATTTTCTCTCTTAACCATTACAGATGTTTGAGTATTCACCTACAGAAAAATAAAAATGTAGGACTACCCATTTGACAGATAACTATATACATTCAAAGATTATCAACTAAGTTAAAAAATTTAATTACGCGCACATCATACTATACCCAAATGGTTGTAAAAAAGAGAGAATTTAGTATAAATTACCTTGGCAGTGTTATAAGCTTCTGTCTGACAATCTGGTAAAATACTGACAGACCAAGCTGGGACAGTGATATTCATATCCTGGTACTTAATCAAGGCATCAGATGAAGTATTCTTGTTGCTAAAGAAGCAACTTGTGGTCTGACCATCAACAAAAACTGTCCCCTGAAAAAACAATCAAAACACAACCAATCAAATCACGTATAATTCGCGCAGTTAAGAATGTGAGTGTTGGAGCATAAAAACAGAAGTACCTCAGCACCGTTACCAAAATCAATGTGGGTAACTTTGCCCTCTGTGAGTGGCTTCTCCATTGACATCAATAAGTTGTGCAGTTGTTTTGTATGACTATATTTGGGTTCATTCAAATTGCCTGCACATAGCAAATACTCCTAGTAGTTAATAATACATTCAAAAATGCTAATAATACAAAAAAAAAAAAAAAAAAAAATCATTTGATTACCATATTCATCAAGAGGAGCATCATAGTCATAGGATGTGGTGATATAAGGTCCCCCAGCAGTTCTTCCGAAGTTAGTTCCCCCATGATACTGTCATCATTGTGCAATTATTATTTATTTATGTATATAATAATTTAATAATATTTGTTAACAACAAAATAATAATAATAATAATGATAATGATAATAGCTAGCATACCATATAATAGTTCTGTAACGATCCACCCGTTTGATAAAATCGCGCAACTGCAAATGCAACATCCTCGGCAGCTCGTTTGGGACGTACACTTCCCCAACTCATAAACCTATGAATTTATTCAAATTGTAAATTAATAAAAATTAACAATTAACAATATCTAAAATAAATAAATAAATAAATAACAAAGAAAGAAAAAGTAGTGCAGACTCACCATCCAGCCCAATTTTCGGTCCATATCTTTGGACTGCTAGCATTGTTTGGGGTGAAATCATCACAATACCATCCATTGCATGTGTTTATCTATTGAGAATGAGAATATACAAAACATATTATGTTATTATGTTAATTTAATAAAAATATAAAATACAGTAGTATATAACTATGAGAATTATGAATGAAAGCATGCAGTGTATACTTACAACTATGGGTGGGGCGTCTTTTTGTTGACACATAATCCATGGGCTTCCGGTATCCAAAGACACGGCCATATTGGCAGCCCAATTCATGTAAACTTTTCCAGCTTCTCCGTAGGGATGTTCAACATTACCAAATTCATTCTCTATCTGTAATATTTTTAACAATTAGATCTCATATAAATTGTTGCAAGATTTTCAAGTGCATGATAATTATATAATTGAGTAACAAAAACATGTTTGTCCAAACAAAAGTAATAATAATTTAATAATGGAGACATCTATACTATGTTAATAATGATTATAATTCCAACAAATATGAATGCATGAACCCAAGAGAGACTACACGATTACGATTATGAAAATAGATCGAAAAAGGGAGAACCTGTGTGATAAGAATGGGGCCACCTTGTCGAGCAAAAAGTTTTTCCTTTTTAGCCATATCGACAATCAAAGTCGTGAAATTTTGCATCTCATTCTGTATATATCAAATTCGAATATAAATTAACGAATAAATTGGATACGGTAAAGATGCATGTGTATACACTATAAACTATACAACGAAAACGTTCAAAATAAAGCATGAAAAGAGTGATACGATACCATGAACACATCATTGGCTGTCCTGAACTTCACTCCATCCAAATTATGCAACCAAACAGGAAATCCTCTGAATCATTAAGAAAAATAAAAAGGTTAACCACTGTTTTGTTAAATAACATTATTTACAAATTAAGTAGATGAATAAATTGATACCCGAAAGTCCATTCTGCGCAGACATATGGTCCGATTCTAAGCATAATGTACATTCCTTCGTCACGTACGGTTTTGAGAAACCTCATGAGATCCAAATTTCCGGTAAAATCATATTTCCGTTGTTCAGGTTCATGAGCATTCCAAAAAACGTACGTTTCTATCATATTCAGACCTCCCGCCTTAGCTTTTTTGATCAAATCCGGCCACATCTACATGTTTACGATGAACAAAACAATATATTATTCAACAACATATATAATCTCGAAATATCATTATATAAAACGAGCATGCAGTATACACGTAAAAGTAACTTAAACTACCTCGGGTGTGCTTCTAGGGTAGTGTATTGAGCCAGAGATAAGTAATTTTCTTTCACCATCAATCATAAAGGAGCGAGAGTCATAGGTGACCTCCATGCAATTGCACACAGTAACTAGACATAATAAAAGAAGAGTTAAAGCTTTTGCGGCCATCTTTAAGGTTCCCACGTATATACTTAAAAATATAAACCCTCCATACACCCTCGATACGTTTATATATTGATGTGTTGTTGAGAGTTATGTTTATATAATGATATGTTGTTGAGAGTTAGTTTGTTATAGATAAAGATTGAGATAATCGGATATACATGAATAGTGATTAT
Source organism: Daucus carota subsp. sativus (assembly GCF_001625215.2). Classification (NCBI taxonomy): domain Eukaryota; kingdom Viridiplantae; phylum Streptophyta; class Magnoliopsida; order Apiales; family Apiaceae; genus Daucus; species Daucus carota. The sequence goes on along the minus strand of NC_030387.2, from coordinate 23,832,322 downwards.
CTGAGGGTTTGTTACTAACAATCAGGATTATAGATGTATTTGTGATTAATTTAAAATTGAATTATATATATCTGTCTTCATTTAAGATTTGATTACAAGTATTTGTGACCAGTTTAAACTAAATTACAAGTATCTGTCACCAACTTAAACTGAGTTACAAGTATATATATATTTAATTATTTTAGATTAAGTTACATTATATGTCACCATTTTTAATTACAACAATCATTTAAATTAGGCTAATAATTAGGTTCAGATTGTTATATTTATTTTGAAAAGAAAATCGTAACTATATAACATATATGTATTCCTATAACCTTTTAAACTATGTTGCCAGCTTATTTTATATTTTTTAAATTAGAAGTGAGGTTGATATTTTATCATTTCAATTATTAAATAATAACTTTTTATTTTAACTAACATTCAAATTACGTAAGAAAATAATATGGTCAGATCAATGGGAGTTTTATATTATATGTTAAAGTTTATTTCTCCCATTTCAAATTATTTACATTTATTTATACATTTCTATCTTATGTGAATATAACTTTTTAAGAAAATTATAGTAATTATTCGATTTTATTTAAAGTGCAAATTTTAGTACAAAAAATAAATATTTTACAACCTTAATTATATTGTTGTTCAAATTTTACTCTTATATTGAAAGTGTAATTTTTTGTCTCCCACTCGTAATTGTTATTATCATTTACAAGTATTAGTCTTAAATAAATAAAATATTGCTATAATTATTAAATATCAAATGAAGGTGAAAATTGTACCTGAAAAATTGCATAAATTGGTGTTGAAGAAAAGATAATTTTCATAATACAAACACTTATAAATGGTTTGAATCATTTCTTCTTCTTTTTTCTCTTCTTAATTTTAATAATATTTTTCCCATCAGATAAATAAAATAACTAAGTGATCCTGTAATTTATTTATTTATTTTTTAAAATTAGTTTATATATAAATATTTGATATCCACATTTATATTTTTAAATTTAATATCAAATTAAATATCCAATTTATTTTGCATGACAAAACTCAAGAATGTATTTATAACATATTTATGTTATACTGTATCCATATTCAGTTCACTGGACACCAATAATTAAACAACTTCATCTGCCAACCCTGTCGCTTTCGGCTCCAAAACATCGGGCCAACTTATTTTCTGTGGGCTCAGCCCATCGTAATACTATCGCACACTGTTTCAATCAATCACTCTTGAATCTTAACTTTAGACACGTCTCTCAAACTAGGGGTGTCAATGGAGCGGATATCCGGTCCGACCCGATCCGATCCAGGAGCTAACGGAGCGGATATGGATCACCTAAAATAATATCCGATCCGAAAAAAATCCGATCCGGAAAATATCCGATCCGATATATATAGGATATGGATTTAATACGATCCGATCCGAAAAAAATCCGATCCGACTTTTATATATACATATATATATATATTTATTTATTTATTTATTTATATTTATATATATGTGTATATATATACTCTATTAAGATATTACATATGTAAATAAATAAATAAAATTAGATACCATTTGAACTTGGATAATTGAACTTATTAAACATTTTGTTTGAGAGTTTTGAGCTGCATTAGTACAACCTATTTAAATTTTAAGTTTCTCATATTTTGTTAGAAGATTTGTAATATATATAAATCAACGTAGTGTTTCTCAATCCTAAACTTCCGGAATTTATTAAAGACTTGTAATATTTGAACAAGTGTGTTTTTGTATTTTAAAACACTACATTTTGAATTTATAAATTATTATTATAAGTGATTCCAACAACTTTTTATAAGTGAAGAATTTTTTTTTTTAAATATAAACGGAGCGGAGCTCCGATCCGAAAATCCGTGATCCTACGGATTAGGATATGGATCATGTTCTAAAAAATCCGGTTGAAATCCGATCCGAATCCGAATCCGGTAAAATTGAACGGATCAGGATATGGATCATGCATGATCCGATCCAGATCCGATCCATTGACACCCCTATCTCAAACTACCGAGCTGGCCGGAATCTTATAAACTGCCGGAGACGGCTTTCTGAGTCAGATGTGGGGTTTGAGGGCCCAATGATTGGACATGGACTTCGACGTTTCTTTATAAAAACAAATCATGACAATGATGGCATCAGTCTCATAATTTAAAAAGGGGTCCATAAATTATTACTCCACCCATTTCTTTACACTTTCCTTTTTGGGGTGTCCCATCCAATTCTTTACATTTCAAAACTTACCAAAAATAGTCAATGGATCCCACCACTTCTCCACTTTTTTTTCCTTTTCACACTACTTTTACTCCACTATCTTCTTTTTATACATTAAAAATCAATGGGTCCCATCATTTTACCCACTTTTCTTCCTCTTTTCTACTAGTACCTTATACATATTCCTTAACCTCCGTGCCCAACCCATAAGAAATGGGTGGGACGGAGGGAGTATGAAAATAGCGAATTGATCAAAACTATTGGTTTTTCAAATTTTTTTTTTTTTTTGCGATTTTATTATCTTTTCAAAATATTTGCAAAAATACATGTAACTAGATGATGCAACTTTAATAAATTGGCGCAAGTATAATTGCATGTGGTTGTAACGGGTTGTATACAGTATTTTTGAAAACTATTTGAAAAAGATATATTCCCTCTGTTCCCCTCATTTCTTTACGTTATTTTTCGACACGTTTTTCCACACTTATTTAAAGTAGAGTTTCATAATATGTATTTTAAATTTTTTTCTCTAAATAAAAGTTTGATGTTTAAACTTTTATTCAAAAAAAGAAAATTTTAAAAAAAGTTATCAAACTATACTTCAGAAGAGTCTCAAAATACATGCAAACAATGTATATAAACTACTCAAGGGGGACGGAGTCACGGAGGGAGTAGTATTTTTGCAAAAAATATTTTTGACAAGATATTTATAAGAAAATCCCAAAATTTTATTACTGCAAAGAATTTGTTTTATGAGAAAGATATATATACCTATTATTGCGGTCGTATAGAATATATGAAATAAAATCATATATATTTGCTTAAAATAATAAAGTAAAAAACAATCATGAAACTAATTTAGACATAAATTTTAGTTTATCTATATAGATAATTTTATAAATAATTTATTCTTTAAAAAAATTATAATAGATTTATATATATTTTATACAGAATTAAATATCAAAATTTAAACAATTCAAGAATAAGTTATATTCCTAACTTCTCAAATCTATATTTAGATCATATATCAATTATTAGTTTTTTAAGCCACCAAATTTACTAAATACTCGTTTGGTACCAAACATTTGTTTAGGCTTCCATCTAATTCTTTACATTTCAAAATATTTTCAAAATAATAAATTTTTACAATATTAAAATCAACTACGACCATTATTTATCTACACTATCTTCACCTTGCATTAAAACTCAATAAGTACCACCACTTTACCACTTTTTTCTTCTTATATACTTTATACATATTTCTTAAATTTTGTGTTCAAAAACGAAACGAGTACATATGAGATTGATAAGAAATCAGAAGGACGAAGCGAATACTTATGGGATGAACGTGATTAAACAAATTTAAAACTTTATTAATTATATAATGATCATTTTGATACTTAATCTGTTGAAATTATAATGATAAATATAATAAAATTACTTTTTCATTAGTTTAATATTTATAATGAATTTATCAAAATTTAACTAAAAGATTCTTTTTTTAAAGAACTGACGAGAAGTGAGTAAATTTTTTTTGACAAACAAATGATTTTATTAACAGAAATCACTCATTGGAACTCAGCTGGGACAAATCTCCGAACTGTCATCTCCGAACTGTCCTACAATTTGATTATGAAACAAAGAACGATCTAAACAAGTAGCTGTTTTGTTTTCAAATTGCTTAACACATTGAATATTCAAATTCTTTGATATAAAAAGTAATACAATGACATATCGAGCAATCCAACCTACTTCACTTATGAAAGTGAAACTAGTAGCATCACAATTGACCTTGACATAAGTATCATTTGTAACCCAACTTTCAGAACTATCACTTATATCAACTGATATCGGAGCAATAAGCACTCCCAAAATATGAATAATTTTTTGTTGTAAAAGATGAGGTTTTGCAATATCCACCGTCATCCAAGAATCGATGCGAGTCTTACAGATCATCTAAAATATCGTATGAATGCTTTTTAGAGAAACCTCCGACAACGATACAAAACACACACAAAACTCAAAGTATGACATACTAACATTTCAAAAATATGGGCGCGACCTTGATAACAAGGTACCCAACAAGATCTCACAGATCTTAATTTATTGAAAAACTGAAATACATAATAGAGGATGGGAGAGCGAGACTTAATCGATGAATGGGTGAAGATTTAGAAGATGAAAAAGTGGTGGCCAGAATCCTAAATACGGGAGTCAGACTCTCAAAGCATGGAGGCGAGTAAAACTCTAATTATTATTATTATTATTATTATTATTATTATTATTATTATTATTATTATTATTATTATAATAGGCCTTAGTAAAATTATTTAATAAAAGGTCGCCATCAAAATAATTGAATGGAGTGATTGTGATGGCGAATCATATCATCATCGTCACCATCCCATAATTTAAAACCAAACCCATGGGCGAAGTAGTCCAACCACTCTTCTATCCTCCTCCATATATTCACATCTCTCTCCCCTTCCATCACCCAATAATCTCTACACATACAACACATTTCTCAACAATATTACCACTCATGTTCGCCAGAAAAGCCCGCCCAGTGATCAACAGCCTCATCACCGGCGCGTCAGGCTCCGGGCACAGGACCCCGACAAGTCCATCGGACATGATCAAGATACAGTCTCCGAGAGTCTTGAAAAACTACGGCGGTGCGGTTGGAGTTGGGCTCGGGATCGTGGCTGCACTTGACAAAAATACTGAAACTCAGGCTTTGTGTAATAAGTCTGTTAATAACTCTGTTCCTATAGCAGTGTCGTGTTCTGTTAGAAACAGGGGAAATACAGAGGAGAGTGTTGGAGATAGTTTGGAGGATTATACTTATGTTACATCTTATGGTCCTAATAATAAGAAAGGACAAACGAGAGTTTATTACTGTGGCTGTCAAAATTCTGAGAAAAGGTCTCATCGGCTACATAGCAACAAGAAAAATCATCCAGGTTGTGTTTTTCAGATATGTCCGGAAACGACAGTTGAATCTGCGGCTGGTCGGGATTTTCTTAGTTCATGTCATATGTGCCGGAAAAAACTACACGGAGAAGACATTTACATGTACAGGTATTGATTAATTGAGTTATTTTATTAAAAATATGTGATTTATTATGTTGGGATAGAGCAGGGACAAAAACTCATAGCTTTTTGTTTGATTAACAGGGGAGAGAAAGCATATTGTAGCACAGAGTGTAGAGAGAGGCAAATTGTGATGGATGAGAAGAAAGAAAACAAGAGGATTTCTCAAGCTTCGTCAAGATCTACTGTTTCAACTTCACCTTGTGGTGCCCATGATCGCCCGATGTTTACCACTGGGATTTTTGCAATTTAGCGGACTCGATCGCTGATCTAACACTCGGGACAACTTAGGCTTGGCCATCTTTGTTTCCGGGAGAGAAATTTTGTATACAAAATGCATTTTAACATATATTTATTTATGGAAGGTGAGGCCAATTTTGATATTACGATGATGTGCGTTCGAGATTTTTGGAATTCTTGTTATATAATTAATTTTGTAAGTGGTTACCTGCGATGGAATTTACAAATCCAGGCGTTCATAATTTAACGCAAGAATAACAAAGAAAACTGACCATATATATTCATTTACCTTAATAATTACTTAAATCGTCAAGGTTTGCTGAGCTGAAGTGATTCAGACTCGAGAACAGAGGATCCTCCATAGCAGCACCCTGTTTGCTAGAGATGCTGAATGAAAATAAGTCGAAAACCCCCTAACTATTTATGGCACATGGAGAGGCTTAGTAGTAGAAATGACCTCAGAGAGAGCCCTTCCTTCCCTGACTTGGCCTGGAGTGACCTCCCAGGCCCCAGGGTATGATCAAAGATTGTTTTACTGTTTGTTTAGAGCTCACGGGGATCTCAGCACCCCCGAACCCCTCTAATTCTGCCGGTGTGTGGCGGAAGTTATGCATGGAGTCTTTAGATCTGCGCTTTAACTTGTTTACTTGTACTCCTTTGTCCCCCAATAGTAGGGTTGAACAAAAAACCAAATAAATGTGAAATCAAAACCACTAAAAATCGTTAAAAACCGAATCGAAATCGAAAGTTTCAAAACCAAACTATAACTGATTATTCGATTTTGGTTATAGCTAGAAATCAAACCGATCCAATTTTAGAATAACTATTATATGTTATCAGCGTCACACTTGTCAAAGGACAACTCGATGATCGATCGAAAGTTCGATTCAATCTAAACTACTCATTTTCAAATGATATCCACACTGTTCACATTAATAGCAGGTCTGGTCTGATTCCAGCATTAAATAGATGGGCGAACTCAGAAGTCAAAGTTTCATTCAAATTAATCAATCCTTTTTGTAAAGAAGAAGAAATAAATTCTATTGTTGAAAATTTTTTGGATGTTCAATACTATTGGATGCGAAAGGAACGGTGAAGTTGATAAAAACACCTAATCTTTCGAATCCTTATTGTGAGCCCCTCCTCGGGCGGATTCCTCCTTTTGCTCGTCAGCCTACGGGGTATTAGCAGCCGTTTCCGGCTTGGCCAGTTACTCGAGATTCTCGATTATTTCATCTTCTAATGTTAGCAATGTACAGCGGTCAAATGTCTTGTTCAGTTTTGTTTTAATGAAGTTCTCCCTTAATCACCAGAAGAGGAACTCGAGCTCAATAAGACTACTAAGCGAGCAAACCACCCCTCCAGTTAGTTCCATTTATCTGCTATTGCTGTAGAGAATACTACAAGGGAAAAGAATAGGCCCGTCTAAACGGGAGGGTGAAAGCAGGGGAGAAAAAACAACCCTTGGAGCTTGGTCATCCTTTCTGTGAGGTAGCTTGTCTCCTCCAGCTTGTCTGGTTGATGGGGCTTGCTGTCTACTGGAGCTCGGATCCGACTGCAACTCTTACTAAGTAGTTTTATATATAGTAAACAAGAATGCCCAAGATAACTACCGCCATATAACCCGAGTCTGTAACAACTGCAGTAACCCTATTATAGTAAACAAGAATCCTCACAATAAAATTATTAATCCCATCTAAAGATATTTGGGACAGGGGGTGGGGGGAGTTCAAACATATTCAAGCAGGGACCATACATTTGTTTTCAAATATTCTTACGGAAGCCCGAGATAGTTAAAAGGGAGGGATTCAGCCTCTTAAAAAGACAGTATTCCTTGTTTAAACTTACAACACCTGCGGGTTACCAAAATGCATCTTATATTCCAGAAAAGCAAAAAGTGATCACACAAGGAAATCCATGGGATCACTAGAACAAAAGGGATGGAGGCTGTGGACATTTGATCAGATAACTTTTCATTATGATAAGAAGAATTTTGGATGTAAGAACTTCGTAATTAGACTGAATTCTCCAAATCACTAACTACAGGAAGTTGGGAATCTTTTAAGTTGCGAGTCTCAGTCACTAGATCCTTGACAACATCGCACACAAGTTGCAAGCCAGCGAGAGTATCTTCAGGTTTGCGTTTCCCATAGGCTAGATGAGCATTGTATATAGCAATCAATTTATTCCTCCTTCGCCTGGATCTCTCAATGTTAGCAAAATGAAGACACATTAATCAGTTAAATAACTAAAAAAGTCGTTGTATTGGTGAAGGTGATATTCGCACCCCTTACAAATAACAATAAAACATTTTTTATATTCTTCTAAAACATTTCCAAGTAAATGAATTATTCAACTCTAACCCAATCAAAAAAGTTGCTCAGATTCTTCTTGGAGCTGCCATCTTCTCGGACCTTTGATTGAAGTTCCAAAGCACGAGCTCCGTAATTGCCATTAAACAGCTGTTTCACCTTATTCACAATCTCATCCTGTCTGATAATACCCGCTTCATCTCTTTCAAATCCCAACCCCGTCTTCCAAATTTCACATATGTAGGCCTGATTAGACAACTGATCCGCAAAATAAGGCCAACAAAGGAAAGGCACCCCATTACTAACACCTTCTATCGTCGAGTTCCAGCCACAATGACTCAAGAAGCACGCTACAGCAGGATGACTCAGAACCTTCTCCTGTGGTGCCCAACCCACCAGCTTTCCGCGACTACCTACCCGGTCCTGAAATCCATCAGGGTATACTACTTGTGTGTCAGTAGTTATATCCGGACGCACCACCCAAAGGAAAGGCTTATTGGTCAGCTCAAGCCCTAGAGCCAATTCTTGAAATTGTATCTGATCAAAAACTGTGAAGCTCCCAAACGCGACGAATATGACTGAGCAGACTGGCTGCTGATCGAGCCAGGACAAGCAGGATGAGTCCACTGACCAGAAATTGCCTGCTTTGTTTCTAGGCATGCTGGTTGCTGATAGAGGACCAACTGGCAACACATTCGGGATTGCGGAAAATGCAGCTGCCTCAAGCTCGTAAGCCGAATTGCATATTATCAAGTCTGCGAGTTTCATGGATTGATTGCAGTTTGAAAGAAGTTGAAAACAGTTTTTCCTTATGGCCGCGTCGTTGAAGCTGGTCCACATTAATGTTTCGCTGCTTATTGCTGGTATGGTGGATGATAGCTGAAACAGTTCACTCTTTGCGACACTTCCTGTGATTTTGCTCGAACAAAGATTGATAATTAGTCTTATCTGCTTCTTGAATAATACAACTTGTACCTTGTTGCTATTCTCAAGCAATTGAAATAATATTGTACGAAAACCCGGTATCTTCCAAACAAAATCTCATTTTACAACGAATGAAAATGTTTTGCTCATGCTTAATTAGCCCTTCGGCCTGAAGGAATGCAAGTTAGCGGGAAAAAAAATGTGGTGTTTAGATCAAATGAACATTCATGTATGTTCATTTTACGACGAATGAACATGTATATATATGTAACACTGTTTATAAGAGGGTTGGGTTAAATCGTTGTCAAAATAATATGATTATTCGCCGAATTGTATAGTGTTCTCATGGCATTGATAATATTTTTAAAAATAAAATATTATTAGACAGTGATCCACTCTCAGAATAATTGTTTGCAAGTTCTTAGAAAGTGCAAAATAATTATTTTGAAATTTTTTATTTTCGTAATGTTGTATTGTTCTGCAACAGAATAATTGCAACAGAATAATAGTGTTCTCACATCAATAACCGTTCTCCACCGAACGCGATCCTGTATTATTATTATTGATTTAAATTATATAAACAGAATAAATTTTTTTATTGTTCTCTATTTATTCTCGTAAACTACAATATTAATTAACAGACAACACTTACATATTTTTTAGAAAAATATTTCTGAGTTTAAGTATAATATAATCATAATTTAGTAGAGATCATCTTCAATTATCTTCCCCTAATTCTCTTTTTCCATATAAATTATATTATTAATTAACATAAAACACTATATATTTCTATATTTAAGTATAATATAAATATAGTAATTTAATAGAGATAACCGTGCAGAGTTAGGGTCTGTTTGGGTAACTTTAAAAAAAATGTGACTTTTTAATTAAATTAAAAAAATGGATTAGAAATAAGAAATAAGTCACTTAAAGTGTCTAAAAAAATATAAATCTTGGAAAAAAGTTAAAATTTTCAACTTTTTAAAAGTACATACTTCTGGCTTTTTACAAGTAGAAGCCGAGCCAAACATGCACTTAGTATATAAATCCTGGGCAGCGGGTACCCTATGTCACATATCAGTCAGAACTCAGAAAAGTTGAAAACACATGAGATCTTACCATCTTCTTTGTTCAGTATTCCATCGTCAATGAGCCTAGGAATACTGTGTATAGAGGCCAGCGTCGCAGCTGATGCAAACCAGACAACTCCTACCTTGATTCCCATCCTTTTGGCCACATCCACAGCCCATCCCATGGTCCCGTTAGCAATAACACAGCTGATTTTGTTCTTATCACAAAACACAGTTGCGCCATTAAAGCAATCAGAAAACTAAGCTCAAAGAAGAAGACATTATATTGATGCTATGTAAAAATAGAGCTTGAGAGTTTGAATACACCACCATCCTACTTATATAGTCATCAGTCTAATTCTAGAACTATCTACACGATTCTATATACAGTGATGTAGCTCGTGCTATTTGTAACAGAATGCCAGCTAAGATGTAACTGTCTTTGTCACCACTTGCTCTTGTTTTGTTCCTGTGTGCAGCTGCCCAGTTGAACTTGCTGTGTTGCTGCACTCTTGACCACTATCTGTAACATCCCCCCTCAAGTTGGAGGGTTTGAACATGTTGCAAACACCCAACTTGGACAACAGAAGACTCAACTGACTAGAAGATAATGCTTTGGTAAAAATATCAGCAGGTTGAGCATTTGATGGAATATACTGAGTCTTGATGACCCCAAGTTGAAGTTGTTCACGAACTAGATGACAATCTATATCAATGTGTTTCGTACGCTCGTGAAACACAGGATTACTGGCAATGTGAAGAGCTGACTTGCTGTCACAATGAAGAGAAACTGGTGTAAGAGTATGATAGCCAAATGTTTTGAACAAGCTTAGTAACCAGGTGAGTTCACAACACGCATCTGCCATACACCGATACTCAGCCTCAGCTGATGAACGGGAAATCGTGTGTTGCTTTTTGCTTTTCCAGGAGATAATAGAAGAGCCAAACAACATGCAATAACCAGTGAGTGAATGCCGAGTCTGATGACAGCCACCCCAATCAGAATCACAAAACGCAGTCAAAGTAGGTGTGGAATTGGTGCTAAAGAAAATGCCTTGACCAGGAGATTGTTTGAGATAACGTACAACTTTATATGCAGCAGTGAGATGATCAGTTCTGGGTTTGGCCAGAAATTGAGAAAGCACTTGAACAGAATAAGAAATGTCAGGTCTGGTGACAGTGAGGTAAATAAGACGTCCAACAAGTCGTCTGTACAGGAAGGTGTCCTTGTCAGATAAGTGAGAACTAGTGGTAGCAGTCAGGGTATGATTCTGTTCCATTGGGATTTTGGATGGCTTAGCAGCAGTAAGCCCCGTATCTGTTAAAATATCAAGAGTGTATTTTCTTTGATGTAGATAAATGCCAGAGAGAGATCTTGCTGCTTCAATTCCAAGAAAGTATTTAAGAGAACCCAGATCTTTAACCTTGAAAGCCTTAGCCATAATGCTAATTACCTCTTGAATCAAAGTTTTGCAAGTTCCTGTGATCAGAATGTCATCAACGTATACAAGTACAGCAACAAATTGAGCATCTTTCTGGTAAGTAAACAAGCTGTTGTCAGCATGACATTGTGTGAACCCAAACTTCATGAGTGTCACAAAAAATTTAGTGAACCAACATCGAGGTGCCTGGCGTAGACCATAGATAGATTTGATGAGTTTACAAACCCAATCTCCAATATCAGTAATTGCATTAACAGCAGGGATGGATGACAGTTGAGTGTAGCCAGGAGGGATTCTCATATACACATCTTCATGCAGATCACCATGAAGAAAAGCGTTTGTAACATCTAGTTGGGTTATTGACCACTGTTGAGAAGCAGCTACAGCAATAAACAATCTCACAGTTGTCATCTTGGCAACCGGTGCGAATGTCTCAAAGAAATCAAGGCCATACTTTTGAGTGAAACCTTTTGCAACGAGACGGGCTTTGTATCTGTCAATAGAGCCATCTGGAAGATATTTAATCTTGAAAACCCACTTACAATCAACAATATGTTTATCTGCAGGCTTGGGAACAAGCTCCCATGTATTATTGGATTCCAAAGCCTGTAATTCAACTTTCATAGCCTTGAGCCAGTTTGCATCTTGACTAGCTTGTTTAAAAGTATATGGAACAGGCAGTGCAGCAGTAGCACACAGAAAATTGATGTAGGAAGGAGAAAACTGACGATATGTCATATAATCCTATAAAGGATAAGTGCAAGTAGCTGACAACTGCTTTCCTGAAATGAGACCTGCAGATGGATGAGCAGAGATTGGTAATCCTGTATAGTCCTGGAACTTGGCAGGAAGCTTTTTGATGCGAGCAGGTCTAACAGGAATAATAGGTAATGCTGTGTCTGCAGTCTTAGTAGGTGAAGCAGTGGGAGAGACCTCTACTGGTGTCTCAGTGTGTCCAGACTGATCATTGTTTGGCACAGGAGGAATAGGAGTAGTAGGAGTTGACTCTGAAGAATACAACTCATGAAAAGGTGAACTGGTGAACATTGAATCAGCTACAGGCTTAGAGCTAGTAGATATAGTATGAAATGGAAATTGATGTTCTACAAACTTGATATCTCTTGTAATATAACATTTCTTTGTAGACAATTCCATAACCCTATAACCTTTCTTGTTGAAAGGATAACCTAAGAAGACACACCTTAATGTCTTAGGCTTAAATTTATCTGGAGGAGAATACAAATCTGAAATATAGCATAGACACCCAAATGCTTTCAGAGATGTGTAATCAGGAGGCTCATGAAATAAAACTTCATGTGGAGATTTGTAGTTAAGAACTGGAGTAGGTAACATATTTATGAGATGAGTTGCAGTTAAAATGCAGTCCCCCCAGAAAGAAATGGGTAAATTAGCTTGAAATCTCAGAGATCTAGCAACATTGAGTAAATGCTGGTGCTTCCTCTCAACAGTTCCGTTCTGTTGAGGAGTATGAGCACAAGAGAATTGCTGTAAAATACCAGCACTGGCACAAAAAATTTGAAGATCATTGTTGGCAAATTCTGATCCATTATCAGAACGGATTATTTTCACTGACTTATCAAATTGAGTGGAAACATATTGAACAAAATCTTTGATAAGTTGAGGTACTTGAGATTTAGAACAGCAGAGAAAAACCCAGGTGCATTTCGAAAAATCATCCACTATTGTCAAAAACTTAGTACAATTGCCATGAGTAGAGTATTTGTAAGGCCCCCATACATCACACTGAATTATCTCAAACACATGTGCACTTCTAGACTCTCTATGAGGGAAGGGTAATTTAACTTGTTTAGACAAGTGACACACATCACAATTGTGTAGGCTACTAGTAGATGGAATAGACAAGTGTTTGATATGAGAAAGTACAGTGACTGATGGATGCCCCAACCTCCAGTGCCACTGTTGAACATAAGTATCCAGATTGCAGTTAATATTGAATGCCTTTAACCAGACAGACTTCTGAGACTTGAGTGTAGTTGTATTCAGCTTGTAAAGTCCATCAACCAAATTACCAATCTCTCTCTCCATCATCAATACAGGGTCCTGCATTAAGCATTTAGTAGCAGAAAAACATACAGAAGCAGAGGTATGCTGAGTAAGTTGAGGAATAGAGAGCAGATTGCAATGAAATAGAGGCACAACAAGCACATTTTTCAGACTAATTTCAGGTGTTAGTCTTATAGTGCCAATATGTGTGACTGTTGACTTATCACCATTAGGCAAGTGTAGCTGTGAGTTCATAGACACTGGATTATCAACCAGGTCTAAATGAGGTGTAATGTGATGCGTAGCTCCGGAGTCAAGAATCCAAGTATCTCGTGATTCATCAATTACAACAGGTGAGGCAAATATGACTGAGTTAGTAGAGAGATAACCTGAAACAGTGTTAGTACTGTTCTGTAGCCACGGAGCATTAGCATAAGTTGTTGGACCAAGCTTTGATTGAAGCATTGAAATCAGCTGATGACATTGAGCCTCAGAGAGTGTATCAGATGTCGGCAAGGTTTGAGAGACAGAAGATGTTGCAATTGTTGTTGCAGGAGTCTGAGCAGTAACATTGGCAACAGCAGGTTTAGGATTGTTCCTGACTTTAGGCTTGGGTTGACCATACAACCTGTGCCAGTCAGGATATCCGTGCAGAGCAAAACATTTCTCTCTGGAATGACCTGAGAGATGACAGTAATCACAAGTAGTGTTGCTAGTATCACTGACTTTTCTATCATCACGCTTTCTTGTTGTTCTGAGATGAGTTAGCAAATCGAGCATTCATAGCTACACTTTCAGTGAAACTAGCTGTATGATTGTTGTTCCTTTGATTTTCATCCTGTAATAGCATGGCATAGGCTTGACTGATATCTGGTAACGGTTTCATTAACAATATGTGGCCTCTTGTGGCGGTGAATTGCTCATTCAGTCCCATGAGAAATTGACTAAGTGTGATTCGTGCCTCATATTTGTCCAAGGCACAATTAGTAGCTTGACAATTAGGAGTTTGACATCTAGGTATAGGATCTAAATTCGCCAATTCATCAAGCAGTCCACGGAATTTTGTGAAGTAAGTGTTAATAGACTGTGTACCTTGCGAGAGAGATGCAAGATCCTTTCTAAGATTGAACATTCGAGGTACATTGCTCTGAGAATATCGAGTGAAAAGATCGTCCCAAATCTGCTTCGCTGTGGACATATAAACAACACTCTGCTTGATATCTGGTGAAACAGAGTTCAGAATCCATGAAATCACAAGATCGTTGCCACGTTTCCACAACACAAATTGTGGCGAATTAGTTGCAGGTGCTGGAAGAGTTCCATCAATGAACCCTAGCTTAAGCTTTGTAGAGAGAGCGATCTGGATCGAACGACTCCAACAGTGAAAATTCTGATCAGTTAGCGTCTCTGTAACTAGAGATAGGCCAGGATGATCTGAAGAACTGAGAAAATACGGATGATTAATATCGATCGTTGTGTTAGGTGCCGCCATGGATGAAGATCCTAGAGATGAATTAAGAGCTGAAGCATATGAACGCATCTAGTACTGTAAATCTGCGGAAGAAGCGTGTGTTTCGCTCTGATACCATATCACAAAACACAGTTGAGCCATTAAAGCAATCAGAAAACTAAGCTCAAAGAAGAAGACATTATATTGATGCTATGTAAAAATAGAGCTTGAGAGTTTGAATACACCACCATCCTACTTATATAGTCATCAGTCTAATTCTAGAACTATCTACACGATTCTATATACAGTGATGTAGCTCGTGCTATTTGTAACAGAATGCCAGCTAAGATGTAACTGTCTTTGTCACCACTTGCTCTTGTTTTGTTCCTGTGTGCAGCTGCCCAGTTGAACTTGCTGTGTTGCTGCACTCTTGACCACTATCTGTAACAGTTCTCATCTGCACCTTCATCAATTTTTCGTATCAACTCCTCCAGCTCTTTGGGCATGACTCGTTGCATCGCGACAGAAACCTTCAAGATATCGTTCCTGTCTTCCCATGGTTCCAAACCATCTGGGATCGAAACCAGGTTTAGATTTTCTCCCAAGTCTTCATTTCTCGGCAAAGCGTTCATAACTCGAGTGTGAATGAAGTCTGCGTTTACTATGGTAACTTTAGGGCCATGCTGTGCAAGTCTCTGCATAAGTTCTATCATTGGAATTACATGACCTTGTCCTGGATATGGTACAGCTAGTACATGCGGGATTGTCATCGTATTTTTGCGGCTCCGTAACCTCTGCAGTATTCGGGGCTACTTATATTGACTAATTAAGTGCTCTTGCGTACGGCTTGTGGTTACATATGTTTGGAAATTATCTGTGGCTCTAGTCACAGACGTGTCAAACTGAAAATGGGTTCCGTGTCCTGCTTTCTAACACTTCAGTTTGGTGTGCTATATTTGGATGTAAAGGTTTGTATCGGAGTAATGTCATATATATATACTGCCTCGTCTTCGGTGGTTGTTTTGGTTGTTTAGTTTTACTGGTTGCACGTATTTTAAAACTCCCATAAAATATAATTTTATAATTTTTTTCAAATTTTTTTTTGAATAAAAGTTTAAACATCAACTTTTATTCAGAGGAAAAATTAAAAAAATATATTATGAAACTATACTTTAAATGAATGTGAAAAAACGTGTCAAAAAGTAACGTATAAAAAAATAAAAGGGACAGAGGGAGTATATATAGCCCTGGGCCTCGACATATGATTGCCGGGAGTCGGTAACTAACACAGATTCTCAGTTATTGGATAAAATTTCTCGCACACATAACAATTTAAAATCATTGTACGCTAAACATACATCATTTTTTATCACTAAAATATTTTTACGAAGTACAACGCTTAAAAAGCGGGGACACAGATTCACAGGGCTTGGTAAATAGTTCTAAAGTCTAAACTCATATCCCAAATAATCACTGCTTATTGTAGGTATTGTGGACGATAGATGAAACAGTTTACTCTGACACTTCCTGCATTCATTGGATAATAAACTCGGATTTAGAACTTCCTGCGATTTTCCTCGAACAAACATCGATAATTAGTCTTATCTGCTTCTTGAATAATACAACTTGCACCTTGCTATTCTCAAGCAATTGAAATAAATCAATAATATTGTACAAATATCTTGTTTTTCTTACCCAGCATCGTCCAAACAAAATCATTATACAACGAATGAAAATGTTTGTGTTGAGATCAAATGAAATTCGTACAATTTTTATAACCTGCAGCCTGCAGGTGTTTATCTAGAGTTATATTTCTACTCATTTGACTACTCCTTTTCTTGGAGTGTAAGAGTTTAAAATTTGAACCCTACGTGAACTTCTTTTCAAGTTAAATTTTGGAAGCATTACATAGTCTCGGGCTAATTTGCAGTATTTAAATCAAGTCAAATAAATTCGAACGTTTAAGTTGAATTTTTAAATTCTCGTAGTGACATTTATAGAAAACAGTTTACATAATTCATGTGCGTCTCTAGTAGAATAAAATTAAGACGAGCTGGTTCATTTGTTTACGTAATTTATTTCAATTTACTTGTCAGAAAAAACATAGAAAACGGTAATTTAAAAAAGACAAAAAATACTTAACCATACTACAAACTATCCCTGGTTTCTATACTTTTATGCAGATATGTCCTAATCAACCAATATCAATCTAATAAAAATATTTACTTAAAAACATTTGAGCAATGCACAGAGCCAGTAGAAAAGGAAGTCGCAAAACAAAAGAAGTTGAGACCCAAACCATCGAGCAGCGACAAGGGAATACGTTAACACATGCTACAACGTAATACCTTAGACCATGTTCATCAGTATTTAGTGGCCAATCTGCACTGACATGGTTGATTTGAGCTGACCAAGTCCATCATCCCCAACCGAGAACACAAAGCTATAATTTATGCAAGCGTGCATAAGATGGGGATGGGGCATTCAAATTTTAGGGTAAATAGAGATTCAATTATAAGAACTCATCCTACATAACTTCTTAACTTAACATCTCTCTGACAATTAAGTGAGCTCCTTGACTACTATTACTGGAAGTACATTGGTGGCTGGGTTGAGGCAATACTCGGGTATCCACCATCGTACATTGCCGGATTAGCGGCACCCATCCGCTGAACCTGTTGCTGCATCAGCGCTTGTGCACCACCTATTTTGGCCAAAGCAAGCTGCCTTTCATATGCAACAAGATCAGCTGCTGAAAATCCAGGAAGAACTGCCGCACTAGGAGGGGGTAGAGGAGTAGAGCTAGTCCCTGGGGGTGTTGGCTTACTACCCCATGAGCACTGCAACATAAGGTCACAATGAGCTTCTTGTTGTAATCAGAAAACATCAAAATAACAAGTACATCAGGGAACACTTGCAGAATACTGATATCAGGTACAAGAAAAGAGCACTAAATACAAGAGGAATGATCCAAATGGGAAAAAAAACACAGAACCTTATACCCTACTTCAAACAATAATGTTTATTTAAATTCATTACACACCATTGCAACATAATCACAAAGAATCAGCCTTCAGTAGACTACCTTTATTGGTTTGCCATAGAGAATCCTGGCATTACCCATCTGAATAGCACGAGCTGCTTCAGAATGGTTACTGTATCTCACAAAACCAAACCCTTTGTCTCGTTGAACACGAACATCTTCAATAACTCCGGCATTAAATGCATGGAAATGCCTGTGGAGATCAACTGAAGTAACCTGAAATGTGTTGCTTGTGAGAAACAGTTAGTGGTAAGTTCTAATATAGCATGAAACCAGCAAACCTAACAAAACATTCCCAAAACAAATTAGGCCACAAATTTTGATACTAACAAAATTTAAGAGAAATAAGTACTAGTGATCAACCTAATAGATTCTAGAATTACTGTTAATCATTAGTAAAATCCTACAACTAGACTCAAGATTTATACTTGCTCACCTCGGGACCAAGATTGCCAACATATACAGTCGTATACTGAGGATTATTCTCTGGAGCATCATCGTTAATCTTCTCTTGACCATCTTCTGCACAAAAACAAAAGATGCTCTAATCAAATCCGATACACGATAATCATTACTGAGTTGAATACTAAACTTATAGAACAAAGAGTAGAACAGCTCATTTATAGGCATGGTGGAGAGACAATATAAAAGACAAATGTAGATTAATGAGTCGGATGGAAATGAGAGGATTGCAAAGGTTCTCTACACGGGTGACACAAATAGAAATCCGGAAAATGCAAGAATGAAGAAAAAACCATTAAATAAAGTATAAGAAGTTACTTATCTTTTTGTGCTCAACTTTTACATGAGCCATGTCCAAAACCTACATCATCCCTCGCAGGATTTTACCAAGATCTATATTTGTTCCTTGAAAGTGAACTGTGACGGATGCTTGAATTCTTTCCAAATATAAATCTCATATATGGAACCATTAAATTTTGTTTAATATTATCACCCGATTCATCATCAATTCCAAGAAAAAAAATGGCTAGAAAATACATACCTGTATTAATAGATGTAAGTGGTGTTTCGGATTGGGGACTGTGGAGGGAAGAGATAAAAAGAGTTCAACCCAATTCTTTCCTTCTTTGAATGCAAAGGTAAAGTGAGAATTGGCTGAACCCTTCCCTTGTTTGAATGGGAGGTTGATGAAAGGTTCAGTTGGTCAGTATATATAATAATTATATAATTACTTAATAATCTAATTATATAAATATTATAATGCAATGACATTATGTTATGATTACAGAATGATATAGGTTGTATCATCATAAAGTACATAGTTTTTAATCAAAACAAATTATACAAAAACATTGCAGTAGCGAGTAATTATTTAGAACAATTTATACGATACTACATCATAAAATAACTAATATGATTAAATTATTTTTTGTTCTCTTCTTAAACAAGTATCTGATTTAGTACATGATATAAATTTCAGAAAATAAAAAATAACAAAAATATAGGAATACATTAAAAAAAGTACAGAGTACAGTATACTGTAACGCATGTGTATAAATTCTTGATTCTGCTGAAATGTACATAAAGGTCTGTATATAAATTAATAATTAATTATTGATACAGATCTTTTTTCAGTTTGTTTCATTCACAAGTCAACTCTGCTTCATAGGTTAATATGCGGGTACGTAATTGAACGTGTAGTTGTATACATCATTAGTTTCCAGTAGGCCACAATGATGACAATGGCATAGTCATGATAATTTTATGAGTGAATAGACTGACTTTTAAGCAAGTCCAAACCCTTTTTACCCTTCTGGACACCCCACAACGGGGTGTAGGAAATATTGAGTATGTACTAATTAAATCCTTGTCTAACCCCTCCATATCTGACCCTTCCCCTTACAACTTTACCAAACAACACTTCCCTCCCCAGCCCAACTATTTTTTTTCCCAAAACCAATATCCCAGAACACCCTGGTAAAATGCATGCTATGAGCAGTGAAGCACCAAATGACTATTTTGCAAAAAAGTATGATCAGACATCTCAAGTTTTCAGTTTTTATTCAGTAACATGTCTGCTATAAAAATGGGTTTAGTGCTTCTTTTCCTCAGGACCTCAGCCCCATTAAACCACTTTCCTATTCTCCTCCAAGTCGCCGCAATACATAATCAGGCCAAGCTGAGAAAATATTTAGTTGTAAACCAAAAGAATACATTAAAAAATTTCAAATCGCATGTGCAAGGCTTAGCCTAGTGGAAATCCCTCGTCCTTACAAAGGTCGAAGGATGGAACCTCAGTGAAGGCAAATTTGTAGGTGAGTATTTGAATTTCTTTTGGTTACAACTTACAACTAGTTTGCATGTATTTTTAGAGTTATAAAGCCCTTCAATATTTCACTTCAGTAGAAACCAATTCTAATTGGTACAGGAGCTACACATAAAGCCAGGACAAAGGTAGACATAATAAAAACAGATTATACTGTACTTCCATAATTATTGTAATTAGTTTTACTGTAGTATCTGAAATTTTGAAGCACTGGAGCTTACCGTGATGTTCAAAACACTAATTTTTAACTAAAATAAACAGCTATGTAAGCCACACCAATATAGCAGGAATAATAAAAACAGAAAATATACTTCCATAAATTTTGTGATTAGTTTTACTTCAGTAGTATCTGAAATTTCAAGGCACTGGAGCTCACCTGATGTTCCACTTGTTAATTCAACAACACTCTTGACATCTGAGTTCTGTTTGTCATCAGCTCCTGCACCCTTTGCTGCCCAGTTGCACCGAATTTGCCTGCTTCCAAGCCACTTCCCTACCATATTAAACATTGTGTGACCATTAAATGAAATTCAGTTAACTTATTACAATATCTAATATATGTTCCTTTTCCATTCTTGAAGAGTATTATTGTAGAAGGGAGATATTAGTAAATGAAAAAACAAAATTAGAATTACTTAAAGCTACACAAATATGTTCCTCACCATTCAATTCATTGATTGCATTTTGAGCATCCTGAACACATGAAAATATCGATCAATCAATTATATTAGGATGTAGCTAATATAGAGCGGGACAAAGTGGGGTTGAGAGGAAAAGTACAACATTCTATATCCAAGAGGTAATAAGAAAGTGAAAAATGAACATGAAGACTTCATACCTGTTGATTCTGGAAAGAAACAAATCCAAATCCTCTTGAACGCCCAGTTTTCTGATCCCACATAACTCTAGCATCTCTGCAAACATATTCTCAAGAAAAATCAAGACAATATCATATTTCCATTTACTTCATTCATATACCAAACATTTAAATTCTGAAAGGAAAATATTTATCTATAGCAAGTGAATGTGCAAACTTACGAGCAACTACTATATACAGAGAAACAAGCGAAAAGAGTGGCATCTGTAATTTCAGGGCTAAGATCACCAACAAAAATGTTAAAGTGGCCTGCAAAAAAAAAAAGGGGGATAACTTATAATCGTTTAAATGCTCCAAGTTTGTAGAAGTGATTAACAGGAGGGGAAGAGAAAAAAGACCTGATGTGTCTGCCCTCTGAGTACTGGCATATGCCCAATTAACTTTGATAGGTTGCCCAAACCTGAAAATTAAGGTTCAGCAAGCCAATAGAACATAATCAAGATGTTTGCAACTTACGTGATTTCTACTCACAAGTGCCTGCCGTTAAGAGAAACAATAGCAAGGGCAGCTGATCTCCGATCAAAGTAGTCCACAAAGCCATACGATGACTGCAAGCAAAGAAAAAATGACAATTAATGTGTACTGTAGGTTTAATCATGAAACATCCACATCTAATCTAATACAATAATTTGTGCAAAAGTGTAAATATAAATAGTGCCAAGTTCCGCTTCGGAACCACCATAAAATTAAAACCTTAAAACTATATTACATATTATGCTGCAGAACATAATACTTTTCTATAGTATTTTGTTTATTGTTAGCTATTTTCTTTGCATAATTATTTATTTTAACACATTACAAGACTAAAATACAAGCTGTACCTTGTGGATAACGATTTATTCTTTTACAAAGATTATGTAATTTTGGATAAAAGTTTATTTTGTTGCATAGGTACAAAATTCTCTATAAGTCGCGAATAATACAGTGTGCTGCACCCGAATCAATTATTTGTGTACTGCAGCAAAATGGATAAATATAAATATATTTCAGTCGTTAAATAAACAAAATCTCTAACACATACTGGTTCTAGGTTCTAAATTAATATAAGGTTCTAATATATATTATGATTACAAACACGGGACACTGGATTCACACTTGATGTGCAACAATGGTGAAAGAATTTAAAACAACTTATCTGCAAATAAATAGGAATTAACTAATTCCTTATCAACACTCCTCAATGTGAATTCACAGATGTTGAAACAATGGAACTTGGAATACCGAGATAAATAATTAACTGCAAGGTATAAGTATTAATGTATACAACATTACCAATAGCCAAGGACGGGCCAATGAAGCAACTTGATCATTATTATAGTGAACTATCAGTTTAAACTTTAGTTTGATAATTACGATAGCAGCAAGACTAATCTACTCAATGGGCGGGGGAGAGTTCACCTTCTCCTTTCGTATGAGCTTGCAGCTTTCAAGGGGACCAGTGCTGGAGAAAACCTCTTGCAGAAGAGGTTCTGTAACTTGAGAGTGGATGTTCCCAACATAACTGCATCATCTCACATTTATTAGAAGTATAATAATTAACATTACTTGCAAACCCAAAGTAATATACTACATTGACACAATAGCTCATTAAAAATGCCACATAACTAAACCAACTGTGCAGTATCAAGAAAAGTGCTACATAATCAACTGTGCAGTGGGCACACATGGACTTCTGTACTACTTTTACATTCGATATAAAACCTTCCACAGAGTTGTAGAACAGACAACATAAAGCACTGATACAAATTAAGATTAAATAAACAGACATAAAATGTGCTTACCATCTTAATTAGCTTGACATTGTTAAAAAATTTATTTAAAGACTCAAAGAGACTTGGCAAAAGCTCATTATTCAAAGAGTGGCCTAGAAAATAAACTGTAAAAGTGTCTCGGCTAAAATATCCAAAGAAAAAAGAACAAACAAGACAAAAGAAAGATGTCTTTAAAAAAATGAGAGAGTAAAGAAAAAAATGAAAAACACTCACACACTGCGGCATGTACTTGGATCAAACCCAGGAGGCAAGTTACCACTCAAGATAGGCTCTATCTGCAAATTGAAAGATGGGGGAAAGAGTAAAATATATCCTAAATATGGGCCGGTTATGGAAGTATCAACAAGAGCATTAAGAGTATCGATTTTAAATCCAAGAGCCACATGCCACAACCAAAAAACCAACAAATAAAGAGCAATGCACAGAGAGCACTTAATATTAAGTTCCTCCCAAACCATGACAGAACAAGCACTCGATATTAAAACCAACAAATAAACATAAGATAAAAGAACTACGAGTCTACCAGGCTCCTACTTAAGTAGAAGTACGAATGACAAATATAAGTGTCCCAACAATAAGTGATAACGATTACTTGTTTTTATTTCAAAATAAACACAAAACAAAAACCTAGAACATAGCTAACAGTAAATGAACCGCCAATCAAACTGAAAAAACACAAAAACTTAAAGTCTGTATGCTAAGTGATAAATGGTTTCTTTTCAGTTATGCCAGGTAGAGAAAGTGTTCCAAAAATCAGCCTAGGCAGTGTCTAAGCGGAAAGGCCTAGATTCATAAAAATCAGGCAACTAGGCATTTCTTGCAAAAATCAGGATCAGACAGAAAAATTGGAATCAGATAGGGAAGAAATGAAAGAGAGCAGATTCAGGGGTCAACTATGGTTTTAAACAAAAATTACTCTAGTGTCCAATTAATCCATGCCTAGCCAATTGACGCCATAAAATAGCTTCACAACTTAAGACTGCCAAGCATTCTACAACACTGGTATAGACTAGAAAATATGAGCATTGGAGGAAGCCAAGGATGAATTAGGCGAGACTGTAAAATTTGAATAGGCGTGAATTTCCTATGATCATATATCTCAAGTAAACAAGTACAATTAATAAATATAAAAATGCATTACTGTCATGCAAAAATGTTCATCAATGTGTCTCTCGCCTTTTTATTAGATGCTCAGTCTCTTGTCTTTCTATAATATGTTTTTTTAGGAATCTCTGCGGGGAGCTCAAGTAGAGATAAGAGCATCTGTGATACCATCCTAGTGTATTTCCTAAAAATATGATAAAAATTGCAACTTATAGTAATTAGGACATTATGTTTAATGACAACTCCAACAACACTCCTTACTTGTGTTCCCTATTATTATTATAATATCAAATTCAACATATATACGGAGGGAAATAATGTTACAAAGGTGGGAAAGAGGGTGAAAAAGGAGGGAAACAAATATTTTATTCTCGAAGAATAAGAGGAATGGTTACACATTCCTTAAAGCAACTCCAAAAGATGCTCTATCCATCATCTTAGCTAAGCTTTAAGGAGTTTGATGCAAGCTTTAATAATCTCCTATATGCTCCCTTTAGAATTTAAGATCTCTAAAACTCTCCTCAACTATAAGGAGCATATAATGCCTACTCAATTAATTTGATACTATTATATGTTGGTTTGCCACTAAAAAGTCCCATAATTAATACAATGCAGTGAAGTACATATAACCTTTACGAACAGAAAATAAACATAAAACACATAGAGATGTATTTTGGGGAAGACTGTTGGAGTCAATACATGTATTAATATCTTAAATGACTTTATTATAATTTTTTTGAGGAGTTTGTTAAGCAACTCTTGGAGTTGCTCTTAAAAGTAAGGAGGGATTCTAACTTTTGAGGGAAAAGGCTAGGATAATGTAGGAGTGACATTTTGCACCATGTTTCTTCAAATCAGACATTATATAGCTAATCTCTTCAAGATTCTCTAAGGTCGGCATCCCAGCAGAATACGTAGATATGTTTGGTTTAGTTGAAATATAAGTTAATAAATGTATATTGAATATCAATCAATTTCTCTCCTTGGCATGCTATCCAATGGAACACAGCATTAGCTTTTGAAAAAATACAAAGTTAACGCACATAGGCGTTGTTTCAAAGAAAACCATGCAGCCAACACTGTCACAGGCAAGCTAAAAATCAGCTAAACTGAGGTGCACATTGACCTTTCTAAAGTAAAAATTGTGCATATATGTATAGATATAGGGATAAATTATATTAATTTCCTTAAACACACTACTCATCCAATCAATAGACTAACAAGAACTGCAGGACCCAAACCCAAAATTTAATCTTCACACAGAAATCAAACCTAGAATATCAAAAATAGATATTCTTGTCCCAAAATTATCATTTCACATAGAAATCAAAGAAAAAGGAAAAAGCTCAAATCTTTAGAAAGAAAGGAGGAAAAAATCACCTGGGGAGGGGCCAAAAGGCCAGGATGATAAAGAGATTGTTGCATCAATGCTTGCTGTTGCTTCAACCTCTGCTGATACTGCATCTTCTACTGATTAATTGTGTGTATAGAATATAGATACAGATTTTTTTTCAAAAAAAAATTCTAGGGTTTTGTTTGGAAGAAGAAGAAAATTAAGAGGGAAACCAAGAGAGAGAAAAAAAGGTACTGGCGAAAATGTGAGAGAGACGATTTATGTTATAAAGGCCGTCAATTTTTCACTTGTAAATTGTCTATGTACGGGTTGAATGTAAAGCTTTCATTTCAACCGTTGATTTTTGATATCAAGTGGACTGTTTGTTAGGCTGATACGGAGTATTCGGTGTCTCGGCTCATATCCGGCTCAGAAATATGATATATGTCTCATATCCATTTTGAAAACGATCTAAATTTGGCGGAAAAATTAAGCCCGTATAATATATGATTCCGGATACGAGCACACATATACCCGCTCAGATTCGGTCTCATATAATTTTTCACAATATGATCCTCCTCGAATAACCGAATATGATCCACGGTTCATATTCGATTCAAACTCATATATATATATATAGGGGCTTACTCCACTAGAAACTAAATTAGCCTAGAAACTAGAAACTAGTATCTGACCAATTTTTTATCACTATTTTTAACTGCAAATGTCACTCGTTTGTACACCACAAATCACTATTTCCTATACAAGAAATCTCAGAAATATAGATATATAAATATACATATATACAACATATATCATCATCATCTTCACTCATACCACATTGATAAACCTTCGGGCATCATTATCAACCCATTCAACTACTACCGCGGTCACCTATACCCACGATTGACCTACCACCACTTGTCACCATTACTTGCCATTACTAGTGATTATTTACCACCAGCACACACCTCATCTCATCATTTTTTTACCATCATAGACCTCCTACAACTATAATTGATCATCAATGATCGATAACCAATAGCAAACATAAGTAAATTTTTTCAATTATCAATAATGAAAATTGCTAATTTAACTGCATAAAATAATGATAACTAGCGTATAAACGAGTGATGTTAGTAGTTATAAACAGTGATCATGGGAGTGGTTTCTAGTTTCTAGAATAACATTAGTTTCTATTTGATCACTTGCCTCTATATATATATATATATATATATATATATTATATTTTAACACCATCATATTTGCAAATAAATAGTCATCATTTTATAAAATTGTAATATCTTATTTAAGTTTATATCTTCATTAAAAATTATTTATTTAATGTGATCATGCTTATTATCTTCGTATACATTTAATAAATGGTGAGGTTCTAGAGAAAACCTTGTTATCAAGAAAATCGAGAAAACTCCTTAGATGCCGTTGATTTTTTAGATAATATCTCCACATTACCTATTTTAATTTCAATCAGAGTATATCCAAAAATCAGACTACTAAGGGCATTTTCGTATAACACCATATTGTTAATATTTTTAAATCTTTTTATTTATGGAATTTCAAACCTCCCAAGCTGTCAATCATCCATTCGTAATTCAATAGAAAAACACAGTACTTCAATGCATAATGAAGATCATATACTGAATTATATGTATATTTCACGATTCTAAAAAATTGCTGATAATGTTCAAATTAGGTATTCAATACATTACGTTACATTCTTTTACGTGTTCTTGCGATGCACGTGGTTTTCATGGGTGAGAAAGGGATCAGGCAAGGAGATTCATTATCTCCTTGATTATTTACTTTGGTGATGCAGATGTTTTCGTTGACGCTGAAACGGAGAATAGCTAAATAAGGGAATTTTAAATGATCTAAACAGGGTATAACTCATTTAACCTTTGTTTAGTGCTTGCGATCCTTATTCTATTCAGATCTTGAAAGATTCTCTGGATGAGTTTGGGCGGTGTTCTGGGTTGTGGCCAAATAAGGCAAAAAGTAATATATTTTCAACATTTTTCTCGTGAGAATATGTTATTAATTCGAAATATTCAGGAGTTTATTGTCGGTTCCCTCCTGTGTTTAATTTGGGTGTTCCTCTTATATTCAACCAGGCTGTGGGTGAATGATTGTAGGCCTTTGATTCAAAAAGTGCGAGATAAAATTGATTCTTGTGAGAATAAGGGGTTGAATTACGCTGGGAGAGTTCAACTTGCGACATCTGTTTAAATGTCGTTGTAGGTTTATTAGGGTTTTATTTTCATTCTGCTTATTTCAGTTACTAAACGAATTGAGAAACTCATCCGAGGTTTTATTTGGGAAGGGGTGGATGCGTCGAAAGGGAAGTGGCATGGAAAGATGTGTGTGCCTAAGAAAGAGGGAGGTCTGGGGCTGAAATCTCTCCGTTGTTGGAACAAGGCCCTCATTACTTATCATATCTGGAACATTGTCTCTCTTAAATGTTCGTTGTGGGTAAAGTGGGTTCATGGCTACTGTATTAGAGGATGAAGTTTCTGGAATTTTAAAGAAGCACGGGACTCATGGAGCTAGAAAAATATATTGGCATTGCGTGAAGAGGTTAGGCCGTTTATTCGTCAAGAATTGGGCAATGGGAGGCATATTGGTTTTTGTTTGATACCTGGGCCTTGGAGAAACCATTTTCTTCATTTTGTAGTCATCGTGATATTGTGGCAATGAGGTTGAATATTTATGATAGGCCAGCTGATTTTGTCGTTGATGGTTGTTGGAACTGGCCTGCTGATATTCTGGAGAGAATACCTCAATTGTGAGGCGTTCGGCCTCGATTATTAGATACCCTTGATAGAGTGGTTTAAAAATCAAAGAAGGATATGAAAAAAATTCTTTGTTATCAAGTGCAGAGGGTCCTGGGAGTAGAATTGTTTGGTGGAATTTGATTTGATTTCCGAAAAGCATTCCAAAGCACTACTTCACACTCTGGGTGGCTGTTAAGGGAAGACTCCTAATTCAAGATCGATTAAAGAGTTGACATTCTCATAATCTGGATGCAGGTGCGTTTTGTGAAGGTCCCCGGATTCAGTATCACATTTATTTTCTAATTGTGATTTTAGTAGGTGTATTTTGGTAGAATTCCAGCATAGAGGCTATTGTTCTGATTACAGGGGTGACTGGGATGTCTTTATCAGGCTGTTAGTTGTTAATGGAGGCCTCCGTTATTGCATAACCTCATCAATAAGTTGGCCTTGGCAGCTATCAGCGTATTTTCTTCAGTTTTTCAGGTTTGAAAGTTCCTGCAGGTGTTTTTATTTTCAGCACAGTAACTGGTGCATGGATTGGGGGTGGTTTTTATTCTTCTGGAAGTCTTATTACTGTGATCAGAAGAGCTCTGTATTGATGCATAGATGGGCTTGTATAATTTAATTGCATGGCGAGATTTATTTATTTGTGGTAGGCTCTTAAGATCGATGGTTGCTGCAATTTTTCATATTTTGTTTGTTGTGATTCTGGGGAGGTTTTTGCACGTGTAGTGTCGAGTTTGTGTTGGGCTGATCAATGGTGTGGTGCTGTATCAGGTGGTTGCTTGAGTTGTTTAGATTTCAAGAATCTGGTGCTTTTTTGCTGGAGGATTCTCTGCTGAAATGTGTAATTTTGCCGCTGCAAGTAGTTTAGTTGGAGCCAAGAAATTCCTACTTGTAAAAGGATTTTTGCTTTGCTTCTTTGAAAAGTTTTTGCTAAGTATCAATTTACATAATAAAACTTTCAGCAAAATACATAATAAAACTTTTGGCAGAATACATAATAAAACTAACTATCAGAATACGTAATAAAACTTTTAGCAGAATCTTAATTTATTTAACAAATAATTCAATCATAAAAATAATAATAAAATTAAATTTAATCACAAAACTAATAAAATTAACTAAATTTATACTAAGTAATAGGTGAAACACTTAATAGAATCTTAATATTATTATTGTGAACCTTAGAGAAATATCAATATTACATTATACTGTGTGAAATTATGTTATTTTAAAAGTTGTTAATAAGACTTTAAGAGTTGTATTCATAATTAAATATATGTCTTGTCGAAAAAATTATAATACATTTTTTTTATTAAGTAGTAAAAATTAATTAAAACATTATATGGAAAGCATTTAATACCATAAATGCTTAATATTTAATTTAGTAATTTGATATTAAAACACTTAATCGAATCTTACTATTTAAATAAATAATATATTAAATTTTAATAATTTTTTAAAGTATCTTATAATTAATAAGACCATACAATATTCTTTTAGAATATATATACGAGATTCTCTAATATATTTTATTATTTTTAATAATAAAAATTCGTGACATGCAAGATTCTTTTAAATTTTCGAGATTTTTCTTGTATAAATTATTTACCTTATGATATTTTTTTGACTCTTTTAATATTTTTAATAATTATTATTTTGAAGAATCTCAAACCAATTAATATTAAAAAAATCCTAATTCAAATATTATAATAATATCTAAAGGAACACTTTAAGAAACCTCATACGTCATAAAATCATAAATAAAAATAGATGCTAAAAAATTAAATATTTTCTCCTTATCCCTTACAAAGAAAAAAAAATCTTTTCTATCTATCAAGTTGAATCTTTTGAAATTTGAAATTAACAAATTTAATATACACTGTGTTAGGTCCCGATAGAGTGTAAATTAAGCTAGAAAGGGGAGGTTGAATAGCTTAATCACCAATTTAAAAATTGAATTGTTGTAATAAAATTTATCCCCCTTTTTGAATAGCTTTTATCGAGAGTATATGCAGTTTATGTGTGCGGAAGCAATGTAAGAGTATTATGACACACGAGATTTTATCCTGGTTCGCGGTGGCTAACTCAACACTTGGAGTCCACTCACCCCTACTCCAGTCCCCGAGCTCCTCCCCGGACTCGAGATTTTCTCTACTATAAAGAAACTCCTTTACAGTAGGCGGAGAAGCCTTTACAAATATATATCTTGGAGCGTAACTTCCCGTTACCTCCTCACTATAAATGTAAACTTACAAGACTCGTCTTGGAGCGTAACTCCCCATCACCTCCTCAAAGTCGTTGTACTCCAGGTGTAGTCTTTGAACTTCTAAACTTTTGCGGGTCTTGGATCTTAGGTCTTAGGTCTTGGGTCTTTC
The DNA here is from genome assembly GCF_001625215.2 of Daucus carota subsp. sativus. Classification (NCBI taxonomy): domain Eukaryota; kingdom Viridiplantae; phylum Streptophyta; class Magnoliopsida; order Apiales; family Apiaceae; genus Daucus; species Daucus carota. Next base: position 23,801,944 of record NC_030387.2, on the reverse strand, counting down.
CTCTTCCTCACAGTGCAAAGACGACTAACTCTCCGTTAGCCAGTGTTCTAAAAAGCGCATTAAGCGGCCGTCTAAGCGGGCGCTTAAGCGGAATCGGAGGGTAAAACGCTTCGATTTTACATTAAGCGGGAGATTAAGCGTTTTTTAACATTAAGCGGCCTGTTAAGCGGATTAAGCGGACATTAAGCGGATTAAGCGGTCAGAATGATTTTGACTTGCTAATTTTTTATATTTAAATACAAATATTTTTTTATAAATATTATGAAGATTATAATAAAATATTAAAAATATTTTTTTTATCAAAAACATTTTATGTTTAAATTCTTATTACTTAATTATTTTATAATTTTAATTATATATTTAATATTATTATATATAAAATTTTAAATATATATTATTAATCCGCTTAATCACCCGCTTAAAATTCCGCTTAAGCGTCCGCTTATCCGCTTAAGCGCTAGAAGGTCACCTCACCGCTTAGGACCGATTTGCGCTTTTTACAACACTGCCGTTAGCTCGTCTAGGACTTGGGTCTTAGAACGAAGATCACCTCACTTCATTTCACCTCACTGCAAAACTTAGAAAACAATATCTACGACAAATAATCCTTGTTTATAAAAAGGTTTTTGGACTAGACACAACTAGGCCGATAGTGGGTATATATATATGTTGAAGATATATATATTTAAAGTATACTTTCCGAATGATTTAGAAAGATTTAGGTATACTTGATGTTTTACTCCAATACTAAAGATGAGTATATAGTTGGAGTAATAACAGTCTTATAAGCTTTAGTCTCGCTTAAGACTTGTATAATACTTGTCTTTTTGACTAAGTATATATTACTTCGAATATACGTCTATTTCCGAAGTGCAGATTTAAGAGAGTATTTAGCTCTTTGGCTATGGACTCTTCTTAATACAACTCTTCTCTTGATATAGTCTTTTTAGACTAGATATAATCGATTCAGTGCGGAGAGAGAGGGTGTAGTTTTTCTTTAACTTTAGCACAAAATAATGATATAGCCAAACTAAAAACCGCAATTACAACAACAGTGAATAATAACAATAAAGTGCAGAAAGTAAATAGCGGAAAGTAAATGAGTTAGTTGGCTATGTTAGTGCTAAGTAAAGTTAAAGAGTTAAAGTAAGCTTTTTAAATTTTCTTCCCACGGAACATACGATGATAGTTGGGAATAGAATCAAGCTTAATAAAATTGATTTTGACCGTCGTCAAATATTAATCTCGTTTTTGAGATTTAGTACGAATCTTTAGTTCGTAAAAAGATACAAATCGTTGTTCGTTTGTATCAAAATATATTGGAGTATATTCGAGAGATATAAACTTTGTTTATGTATATAACTCAAATATAACGAATCTTAGTTCGTTTAAATACACACCGAATTTATATTTCGTGTGTATATATTATATTTCGAATAACACGACTTTGTTAGTTCGTGTTTGAATTTAATTCGAAATAAGAAATCTCTTTTATAAGAGATATAAGATGAAGAGCTTTAAGATGAATAGATCGAGAATAATAACAAGCTCTTGTATATATAATGGTCGGTTAAGACTCGGATCGAAGCTAAAATAATAACCACTTACAAAAACGATCGGAAAGTTCGCCTGAAAAATTCGCCGGAGGTTCGGTCGGATTTTGGCTTGGTGGCGGAACTTGGGCAGCCCTACGGGAGGCCTAAAGTAGTAGTAGTTGAGCTAGTTGGGTTGGGAGAGAGCGTGGTTGGTTGAACTAAGCTTATATAACTAAAACCTTGTATATATAAATATATATGTATAAGAAAAGAGGTTTTAGAGAAGAAGTATTTGTAGAGAGTGTTTGTAGAGATGAAAGAGAGAATACTTATAAAATTCCCAGCAACTAATTGGCTCTTTAGCTTGTGTAGAAAATGAATGGGGATGGGGTGGTATTTATAAGGAAATTTTGGGGTAGTGGGTAGTGGAAGGTGATGTAAGGGATGATATAAATGGGTAGGTGATGTAAGGGAGGACTACATAGTTCTTGTCCACTAGCATAGCAACTTGACAAGCAACATGTGACTTCTTATCTCAGCACTTAATGCATGGAAGAGGATAAGGCACACACCCCAATGCAACCCAATTAACTATTAATTAACGATTAAGTATCTTTAATTAAAACTAGCTTATTTCTAAACATCTCCAATAAATCCAACAAAAAATATGACAATTTTCTAAATATTGGAAAATGGAAATCTGTGAAGTTTGGTAATTTTTGGTCAAAGTCTCCTAGGTCAAATGCTCAGTCAAAGCTTCTCGGGTCAACCGTTCGGAAACACACCCCGACAAACATTCCCCAAAAATCACGAAACTTTTACCTAACATACATCACATCATAAAAATGACATCTCCAAAGTTTCAAGTCATTCTAGCAAGTGGAAGTATTTTATCCGGAATTAAAACGATAAAAACCGCTTTTCGGGTATGAATAAAATACGTAAATCCTTTTGACGATTTGTAAAACGTTTTTGACTAGAATTTTGACTTTAATAAATACTACAAATATATTTCCTTGAGAATAAAATAGTTTGGAGTTTATGGAAATATTTTTGAGCATTTAAATTAATTTCCTTCGATAAATAAGGAAATATACGAAAACCGAGAAAATTAGCATTTGGTCAAAACGAGTAGACCGTTGACTAATTTTTGATACCAAAATACCTAGAATAATAAGAATCATGATAAATCATGATTTTGACAATTTTGAAGTACATTCTAAGTATTAAAATATTTTTCTCCGAAAAATGAATAATTTGACAGACCTTGGAGAAAATGTTTAATAAACCAAGAAAAATGAATATTAATATTTGACCATCCAAATAGTAATGTTTTGATAGAGTAAATCTTTCTTTTGGATAGAAAACAATTTTTGGAATGAAAGATTTATTTTTGAATAATTAAAGATAATTTATCCCGTAAAATAAGAATTGGTAAATCATGGAGTAAATTACTTTAATTAAGAGATTTTAAAAAATAATGTTACATGAGGGTTCTAAAGAATATCAAATCTTGATAATACTTTTTCGATCTTCATGTGAGTTTAATTTTGCAATATGAAGATAGGGAAATATCGTAGATTGGCGATATCCCTCAGCATGAATATTGCGTGAAAATATATTTCTTAAAAATAGGTATTTTGATACGAAGAAATATAAAATGATTTTTCAAATAACTTGCTAGAAATAACTTTTCCACTTAAAGATAATCATGCAAATTAATGTCCTATTGGGAGGATTACTAGGTGATTTAAATTTTACGTTTATTTATAAATATCAAAATAAATTAATATCGAAGATATCCTTTCACACTGATTAATTGAGATATGAATAATATAGAAAAGGAAATCAATTAAATGTATATCTTATTATTAAGTTATTTAAAAACGTGTATTTTTGTAAGATGTTAATAAGAATGTTTATTTCTAAATGAATATATATGAAATATTTAAAAGAATCTCCAATAAATATCACAAGTCAATTCTTAACTAAATATTTTTACAATATCTCGAAGAATCTCTAATATTGATTTTTGTGATATTGTTTTTTTAGTACAATTTCCGTGATAGTGTTGATATAATTTATTTAAAATCATGTTATAATCTTACTTAAATAATTTTGTATTTAAGTATTTTTACGTTAATATGAATCTTAATTTTTTAATAATGTTGTTTAACTTTATATTTCTTTTAGTTCTAAAATAAACTTTTTGATTACTTTTCAAAATAATTGATAAAGCTATAAAAAATGATCATTTAAATTTTTTTATTATTCGTCAAGTAGACTTATATTAAAGCGAATATTTTGAAGAATCTGAATTTTTAAATAATAAAATTCTGAAATAATTTGATATTAAAATATGTGAAATTTCTAATATAAAAAGTCTTTAAATGAATGTATTAAAGAATCTTAATTTCTTACTCTACTGGATATTTCAAATCAATCGTAAGATTAATTATTGAGAAAATATTATAAAGATTCTTTAATAAAAAGAAGTATAATATTTAAAATATTTTAATGAGTTTTTTTTTATTTTATGAGTTCACTAAAGTTTCTGTTAAGCTTTAATAAGTTTTCACTATATTATTTAGGTGCTCGTTCTCTTTTCACAATAATAATAAATTTTAATTCTTAATTAAGTGAAATATGGTTAAATATTATTATTATAAATAAAAACACTTAAAGTAATCCAATTACACTTGTTATAAATATAAATACTTAAAGGAATCCAATTACACTTAAACTAAAAAACTTGATTGAATTCAATTGAGTGATTTCCTACATGTGAAAAATATAATTCATATCAATGAGTATTAAGACCCAATTAAGTTTAAAATTTTTAAATATTTATTTTCAGAAAAAACAATTAATAGAACGATACGAGTGAAAAGACTTTAAATTTTAAATATAATTTTCATCAAAAGAATCTCCATAAAAATATGCATCAAAACACTTAATGAAATCTGATTAAATCTTATTATTATTATGAATATAAACACTTAAAGGAATCCAATTACACTAAAACCAGTGTTGTAAAAAGCGCAAATCGGTCCTAAGCGGTGAGGTGACCTTCTAGCGCTTAAGCGGATAAGCGGACGCTTAAGCGGAATTTTAAGCGGGTGATTAAGCGGATTAATAATATATATTTAAAATTTTATATATAATAATATTAAATATATAATTAAAATTATAAAATAATTAAGTAATAAGAATTTAAACATAAAATGTTTTTGATAAAAAAAATATTTTTAATATTTTATTATAATCTTCATAATATTTATAAAAAAATATTTGTATTTAAATATAAAAAATTAGCAAGTCAAAATCATTCTGACCGCTTAATCCGCTTAATGTCCGCTTAATCCGCTTAACAGGCCGCTTAATGTTAAAAAACGCTTAATCTCCCGCTTAATGTAAAATCGAAGCGTTTTACCCTCCGATTCCGCTTAAGCGCCCGCTTAGACGGCCGCTTAATGCGCTTTTTAGAACACTGACTAAAACTGAAATACCTCTCCTATAATTAAATGAGAAAATATTTTATCGGATTCCGTTGAAAGATTTCCTACCTACGAAAAACAAATTTATCTAAAGATTCTTTAAAATTATATCTTAAATAATAAATATGAAAAAATTCTCTAAGATATTTAATTATGATTCATAATAAATATTTCTACCATGTAAGATTTTTTTAAAATTTGAGATTTTTCTTGTATAAATTAGTTACCGTATGATATTCTTTTGTATCTTCTAATATTTTTAATAAATATTATTTTGAAGAATCTCAAACCAATTAATATAAAAAATCGGTGATACAAAAATTATATTAATATCTAAGGGAACATTTTAACAAACCTCATACATCAAAAAATCATAAATAAAAATAAATATTAAAATAATGTTATCCAATATTTTTTATTTATCAAAGTGAATCTTTTTGAAATTTAAAATTTGAAATCCAAATTTTGATACTGATTGATTGATGAAGATAAGGATAATATAAAAAAAGAAATCAATTAATTAAATATCTTATTAATTGTACTGATTGAATGCATTAAATATATGTACTAATTGCATGCATTAAATATATGTAGAGGATTACTATAATGTCCCTTATGATTTAGATTTGATTGATTTTTTGATAAATCATAATTTATATTATGATTATAAAATCAACGGTGATTAAGTGGGTTTCTCGGTTTTCTTAATAACTTGAGTTTTCTTAGGATCTTCCTCCATGATATATATACCAACACATAACTATAAGTTTTAATTCAAAACTATTATACTTTATAATATTATGTTTACTTAGACTAAATGATAATTATTTGAATAGCTGAAATAATAATGATATTTGATGTTAGTGGATCATATCTGTCTCATATTCGATGGATCATAAACTACCCGGTTAAAAAATAGAAAATACGATACTGGATCATATCCGGTTCAGATTCGAATCTCAAATACCCGGGATCGGTTTATACCCGAATAAAATGATTCCAGACCAAAATCTGGACAAGCTAAAAATAATATGATCCGGTACTTGAATAAAACGATCCCAGACCCAAATCTGGACAAGCTAAAAATAATATGATCCGGTACTTGAGAAGAGGGGTACCCGGGATAGCCGGATCATTTTACAGCTCTATGTTTGTCTATTTCATCTTTTTTTTTTTGTCAGAAATTCATTTTTATTTATTTATTAAGAGGGTTACTCCAGTGAGAATTTCTTAAAATGAGAACCGTGAGAACTTCCTTAGTTTATCATATTTTAACTAATCAAAACATCAAACTAGTGGGTACCCAATATAAAAAATGTATATAAAACTATTGTTATTTTACACCAACTATGAGAAAGATTGTAGAAGGGGGGGTTGAATACAATCTTTTACAAATTTAAAAGATTCAAGAACAATACACTAAGAACACAATAAACAGAAAAACACCAAGTATTAAAAATACGGGTGGATTGAATGATCCACCCGTGAGATTTTATATAGAAGAATCTGTGGATTGTTTTACAATTCGCACAGCTGCTGGTTCATCACTCAAACAAGTTCTAACTCTCAGATTTTTCTCTCAAGTAATTTGAACAAGTTCAACTGATGCTACTAACTTGGTTATATACTCCAAGTTTTACAAAGCTTTTAGCTAGATTACAAAATGCACTCTGATCTAAAAAACAATGCTGCACAACTTTGTCTTATGCATGCTTTCTGAGATGTCTTCATCTTTGACCATCATCTTGATTTGATCCAGATTGCACTGCATGAGATAAGTATGTTTCTGCTTCTTCTTTATTTTCCTAATTAGGCTTCCATGTCTATTTTAGTGTAATTCGATCCATGTGATTTGTCAGACTTAAGCTCTAGTCACTTTCAACTGCTCTTTGCTTCATCAGTTGAAGGTTCTGGTTGCTTTCAACTGCTATTGACTTTATCAGTTGAATGCCTGGCTCATCAGTTGAATGAATTACAAACTCCATCAGTTGAATGCTGTTCCAGTCTCATCAGTTGAATTCCTCAGCATTATCCGTTGAATACTTTGTCTTCAGTTGAATGCTTGATTTTCATCAGTTGAAACATCATCCAGTCTTTATCAGTTGAACAGTTACATCTCATCAGTTGAATATCCTTCACTTAGATAAAATTACATGGCATTGGATATTTACAATTAGCCATCCTATTCTACCCATCCGTTGATAATTCCCAAAGACAAGAAATGTAACAATTACAACTGAAATTTGATAAAGATTCTAAGTAAGACATGTTACAAAAATGTTTATGTTATCATCAAAAATTATTGATTCCTAACAATCTCCCCCAATTTATGACTGGAGAAGATGCAGACATAAATTCTACACTTGATGATAACAAAACATTAATAAAATAAAATGCAGAATTTAAATACTGGAGTTAGAAAAGATTACAGATGATTATGCTCCTCTAGACTGAGCAGTTACTTGTTCCTAGAAGATCTTCTTCTTCTGGACTTAAGTTTTTCTTCAAGAATATTGATCTGTTTCTGAAAGATCCTGTAGAACCATTCTTCATCACTATCTTGTCTGTTGAGCTTGGATTGAAGAGTCTTCAGAGTATTCAAGCTAGCAACCTTGAGTTGATCTTTAGGTCTGAAAAATCTCCTAACACCTTGATTGTCCCTGAATTCCATGACTGGAGTAGGTTCATGATGAATTTTCTTTCCAGTGTAGGGAATTTTCAGCCTTCTTTGTAGACTAGCATCTGAGTTCCATTCCTTCCTGATCTCAAGGATTCTCTTTAGTACCATTTGCTTGGCAGGTGGTGTAAATCCTCCAGTCCTCTTCATAGATCCATATATTTTTGTTAGAGAACTGAATCCCTCAGAATTCAGAACTCTGTGAAGAGGCCAGATGACATCACCCTTGTTTTTGTAAGAGAATACCAATCTTTCAGGTAACTTTGAAGTTGCTTCTATTCCTCTCACTTCTTGAAGATCATCCAGCTCCAGCTCCAACTCAGAAATTTCTTCAATGTTAGCAATGATCAGATAGTCATCAGGATTTTCAGGTTCTTTTGGAGGTTTAGGAGGGTTGGCCATCCTCTTAGCCACAGACTTGACTTTCTTCTTTGGCTTGGAAGATTCTTGAACAAGAAAAGCTGGAATTGGGATATCTTCCAAGTCAATTGGCTCCTCCTTTGGCATTATTGGCTCATCATGGAAGTTGACATCTGGATGTACTACTGTGGTATCCTTGATTGGAGAAGAAGGCTTTGAGATAGGCTTTTCTGGCACTTCTTCTCTTCTCTTGGCTGCCTCAGGCATCTTAGTCTTAGATTTGACTCTCTTTTTCTTTGGAGAAGATTCAAGAGGCAATCCTTTCTCATTTAAAAACTCAGCTGCCAACTCCTCTTCCAGCTCAATAGCATACCTTTCATCCACCTCTATTTGGTTCAAAGAGAGTTGGGATTCAAACTCCTCTTTTTCACATTCTCTGGCCACCTCTTCAGCTTTTGCAAATGAGTAGTGAGGATGGCCAGTTCCAATAAACAGCTTCTGGCCTTCTCTGTGGATGATGGCAAAATGAGCCTTTAAGGCCACATCTGCACAATCTTTATAACTTTTGATTTCTTGGCCCAAAAGCTTGTATTCATTTTTGTCAGGCCTGGCTAGTGGAAAGTAGATTGAGCTTGAGTCTTTTCCAGGCCTGGAGTAACCACAATTGTTTGGAAACAGAATTGACTTGAACTCATTCAAAAATGATGGCTCACCCTTTTCTGTCTTGGAGGGAATAACAATCTCAGGTGTAATTACCCTGAGAATTGTGGTTGTGGTTGGAAAAGAGATTTGAGCTGTGGTTGCTGTAGAAGATGTAGATGATTTCTTGCCCAGTTGAGCCACTCTCTTTGCAATGGAGTCCAATTCTTTCATCCTTTCAATCTTTTGCTTTTCCCTTTCAGTGTGGAAAGGAGGAGGAATTTGACTGATTAATTCTGCAGGAGTTGGTAATTCTTTCTCCCCCTTTTTGTTAGCAGCAAGTGTAAGGGATGGACTGGGAAGAGAAGCACCAGAGGCAAGAAGAAGATGTTGAAGGAGTCCAGTCTGAATTCTTTGATGCTGCAACATCTCATCCATTCTAGAGTTTAAGATATAGACATTGCCTTCCAGAGCTTCTACTTGCTTTTCCAATTGCAGTTGTTTTTGCTCAGAACCAGAAAGAGCTGATTTGACCTGAGCTGGAAGCTTTTCATCAATTTGTCTGGTCAGATCAGTCTTAACAGAGGCAATGAGAGAATTGAGATGCTCTATCTCTTTCTGAAAGTGGAGAGATTGATATTTGTGAAGCTTGAGGTTTTCCAGAGCTTGACTGGCAATGGTGGCAGAGATGGCTTGAGAGGAGGATGAGCTTCCAGGTTGTGATTGAAGAAGAGTGGAGGCTTGCCTTTCCAGCTCCGTGCTAACAACAATTGCATTTGCAGATTGCATGGAGAGCCATGAAGGTAGAGAAGTTGTAGGTTGTTCACCAAGAGATTCCTCAAGAGCATCATTGAGGTCTTCATCACTATCATCATAATGAAAGTCATCTCCAGCATTGGCAGGCAGAGCTGTGAGTGCCTCCTTTGCTCTAAGCATTGAAGATGTAGTGTGAATCAGATTGAGGTGCCTCTCAGCTGCTTGATTGTCCAATCTGGCAAAGTCTTGAATGGAGGACATCCCATGAGTAAAAGTCTCAGGGTCTAGTGAAACACCATCCAATATGGATCTGTATTCAGCTTGAAACTCTTGTTCACTAAACCCTTCATTGACACCTGCATTTCTCTCAATTTCTCTCTTTTCTTGCATCAAGGGCTCCCCTTGGCTCACCACACAACTCACCTCTCCCTCACTTACCCTTACTAAAGGGTCACTCTTATCCTCTCCTTTTTCCTGGCTAGAAGAAAATGCCAGACTCTCCACACCCTCTCCTTTTGCCAGCTCACTAGGCTGCCTCTCCACTCCATAGCTCACTCCACTCAATCCTAAAAGTGTTTGTGCTACCATGTGATCAACTGCTGTAGAAAGAGGTAAATTAATCGAAGTAGCAGCAGTTGTCAACTGATGAGAGACATCAGTTGAAACATGAGTAGAAGAGGCATTCAACTGATGAGAGCTGTTAAGCAGATCAGTTGAAGGACAAACACTTGTCAACTGATGAGGGAGATCAGTTGAAGAAAATGAATAAATAGGTTTAGAGGTTGTGATAGTTGAGTCTGTGGTGATTGATTTTAAGGGAAAATCCACAGAACACACTGTCACAGAAGAAGGAAATGGAAGAGAAAGATCCAACAAATCATCAAAATGATGATGATCAATCTCAGATGGGGGCTTCTCCATGAAATCCAAAGATGGAGAATTTACAAGTGTGGTGTGAATTAATTCCACATCCACAGAAGAGGTTGGGGATTGTGTTTGAGGAGTAGAAATGGTAAGATCACAAATATGGGTGATTGGTTGAGATGAAGAGAGGGGCTGTGACTCCACATTTATTGGAGTCACATCAATCTGACTTTGAGAAGTTAAAGGCATAAAATCCAGAATGGATGCCTGTGTGTGTGCAGAGTGCTTCAGTTTTTCACTTCTCAGCTTCTTTCTCCCATAAGCTTTTATTGGTGAAGAAGTGGTGTCCCTCCCCCTTTTTGACTGTGTCCCTGGTTGAGGACTATTTTCAATAGCAACATCCTTTTGGGAGGATGCTGCTAGGGATGAGTTTAATTCCATATTAACATCTACAGTCTTTTGGGAGACTGCAGAGTGGCTTGGCTGGTTAACACACATCTCTCCATCCTTATTCTTAGGGCTTCTTTTATGTTCACCCTTTCCCTCCCCCTCACAACCTCCAATCACACTCCCCTCAGGTTTGTGTTTCTTGGATTTTACAACAGATGTCTTTTGGGAGGCATCTGAGGTTGGTTTAGAAGACTTGTTCTTAGAAGGTTTTGCCACTTGTGTGGACTGTTGATGGGCCTCTTCAACAGCCCTGATGGCAGAAAGCAAAGAAGGTGAGGGTTGAGAAAGAGTAGTAGGAAAGCCATGTACCTCTTTGTGCTTTCCAGCCTCCATTGTTGGCAGGTACACCACCTCCAAGGAAGGATATAAATTCATCCTAAAGAGGTCTTTAAAGACTCTCTTTTCCTGCACAAAACTGGGAAGCTTGGCTTCCTTGTTAGTAATAACTAGCTTATCATTGAGATGATTAGCTAGCATCATAAGAAATCTGACATAATAAATATTCCTAGGTCTATCAGTTTTATCACCTAGTTTCTCCCCAATTTCTTGGATCATCAAACCACCAAAGTTGAAATATTCATTAGTCAGGTACATGTAAAGCATTTGTAAAATCTGAGAAGTAAGAGCATTAAAATTACTGATTTTACCAGAAAATGCCTTAATAAAAGCATCACATAAATAACTCCATTCTCTCCTAAGACCCCTCCTTTCTATTTTACCTAAGGCATCAGTTGGTAAAACATAATTCATAGCATAAAGTAAATTAACCAACTGAACATCACTAGGCAAAGATAAAACAGTATCTTCAGGAATCTTAAAGCATGCTTTCATAATATCAGCATTAACAGAATGAGTTTCATTTTTAATAGAGAAAGTTAGAGTTTCATTCTCACTATTAAACTCTGCAGAGGTCCACATCTCCTCCACTATTTCATGGTAAATGATGGGAGCTTCAGTCATAGCATAAGAGAGCTGGCTTGACTTGATGAACTCCATCATCCTGTGATACTCCTTCTCCTCCACAGCCTTGGTATCCACAAATGACGCAAAGTTGTTTTTCTCATAAATAAACCCACTTGGTGCAGTATACTTCTTCATTGGTGCCATTGCAGTTACAGAGAAAGCTTGAAGAGAAATTAGAACTTGTTTTTGCACAGAGAGAGAAGAGAGCTTTGAGAATTCGAAAGAGTGAGATGAAAAGAAATGAAAATGAATTAAAACACTTAAATACTTTCTCAGAAAATTGCTGTGATTGGCTGAGAAATTACCGTTGAGAAGAAATTACTCTTATTTATCTCTACAAAAATTACACACACGATCGTGTGTATAAAGTAGGTGAGAGACAAAAGAGGTTTCAACGGCTCAGATCTGATAATACTTTCAACGGATGAAATAAGCGCCTCTTTAAACTTCCTATTCAACTGATGAAGATCAGTTGAAAGCGTCCTCAACTGGTGTCATCAGTTGAATGAAAAACAACGCAAGAGGATATTGTTTCAAGCATCAGTTGAAACAATTTCACTAGTTCATCAGTTGAAATATTATAGACTTTATCCAGAATTATAATTAATTCAATTTTGATAAATCAAAATTAATCAAATTCTGGCTGCCAAATTACAGAAAAATTCACTCTAAATTAGGAGAAATTTAACATACCTAATTTACTTACCAACCTTGTGAATGTGGATTCATCAAGAGGCTTTGTGAAAATATCTGCAATCTGTTCTTCACTTGGAACAAAATGCATTTCAACAGTACCAGCCATCACATGTTCTCTTATGAAGTGGTATTTGATGTCAATGTGCTTGGTTCTTGAGTGTTGTACTGGATTTTCAGTTATAGCAATAGCACTGGTGTTGTCACAAAATATTGGGATTTTTGAGAGATTTAATCCATAATCAAGTAATTGATTTCTCATCCACAATAATTGTGCACAACAGCTTCCAGCTGCAATGTACTCAGCCTCAGCTGTAGAGGTTGATACAGAATTTTGCTTTTTGCTAAACCAAGAAATCAATCTGTCACCAAGAAATTGACAGGTGCCTGTTGTACTTTTTCTATCAATTTTGCATCCTGCAAATCAGCATCTGAATATCCAATTAGATCAAATACAGAGTCTTTAGGGTACCAAATACCAAGATTTGGTGTTCCCTTAAGATATCTGAATATTCTTTTTATAGCAATAAGATGTGATTCTTTAGGATCAGATTGAAATCTAGCACAGAGACATGTAGAAAACATAATATCTGGTCTACTAGCTGTCAAATATAAAAGAGAACCAACCATGCCTCTATAATTAGAGATGTCCACAGATTTCTCATTAGGACTTAATTCTAATTTAGTGGCTGTTGGCATGGGAGTCTTAGCTTCTTTGCAGTCCAATAAATCAAACTTTTTAAGTAGATCATAAATGTACTTAGTTTGATTTATGAATATACCTTCCTTTACTTGTTTAACTTGTAAACCAAGAAAGTAGGTGAGCTCTCCCATCATGCTCATTTCATACTGATTTTTCATTAGATTAGCAAACTTCTTGCAAAGTTTCTCATCTGTAGAACCAAAGATTATATCATCTACATAAATTTGAACCAGAATAAAGGCACCATTTACATTTCTGTAAAATAGTGTTTTATCCACAGTTCCTCTGGAAAAATGATTGTCTAACAAGAATTGAGACAGAGTGTCATACCATGCCCTTGGTGCTTGCTTTAGTCCATAGAGTGCTTTTAATAAAAAGTAAACATACTCTGGAAATTCTGGATCTTCAAAACCAGGGGGCTGACTGACATATACCTCCTCTTCCAGTTCACCATTTAGAAAAGCACTCTTGACATCCATTTGATAAACTTTAAAGTTTGCATGAGCAGCATAGGCCAGGAAGATTCTTATTGCTTCTAGTCTTGCAACTGGTGCAAAGGTCTCATCAAAATCAATTCCTTCAGATTGAGAATATCCCTTAGCAACAAGCCTTGCCTTGTTTCTGGTGACAACTCCATTCTCATCCACCTTGTTTCTGAATACCCACCTTGTTCCTACAATAGTTCTGTTTTTAGGTTTGGGTACCAGCTTCCATACATTGTTTCTCTCAAATTGATTTAATTCTTCTTGCATAGCAAGAACCCAATCAGCATCTTTGAGAGCATCTTCTATGACTTTAGGTTCATCCTGTGAAAGAAATGCACTGTACAAACACTCATCTTGAGTTGCTCTTCTTGTTTGTACAGATGCATTTGCATCTCCAATAATTAGCTCAAAGGGTGATCCCTTGTCCACTTTCTTTGTGGTGGAAGTGATTGTCTTGATGATGTGGCTTCATTATTGAAGTTCAGGTTTCCATGTTGGAAAGCTCCCCCTAAATTTGACATCTCATTATTTCTAGACTGATTGAAACTTTGAGACATTCTTTCAACTGATGATCCTTGAGGTGTTTCAACTGATCCCTCCAATGTAGTTTCAACTGATGCTTCAGTTGAATTTCCAACTGCCGTTGTTTCTTGCACCAGAGAGTCATCAGTTGGAATATTAATTCCAGGATTAATTCCAACATTTTGAATAATGTCATCATCATCATCACTGTCATACAGATCACCTTCACCTTCATTTTCAAATCTGAGATTATCATGAAATCCTTCATCTGAGAATCCTTGAATTTTCTTATCATCAAAAACCACATGGATTGATTCCATAACAATGTTGGTTCTCAGATTATATACTCTAAATGATTTTCCATCAGAGTATCCAACAAAGATAGCTTCATCTGCCTTGGCCTCAAATTTTCCAAGATTTTCACCTTGATTTCTTAGAACATAACACTTGCATCCAAACACATGAAGAAAGCTAATTGTTGGCTTCTTTCCTTTGAAGAGTTGAAAGGGAGTTAGATTATGAGGTTTGGTAATTAGTGAAATGTTTTGAGTGAAGCAAGCAGTGTTCACAGCTTCAGCCCAAAAATAGGTTGGAAGTTGAGCTTCATTAATCATGGTTCTTGCAGCCTCAATAAGAGTTCTATTCTTCCTTTCAACAACACCATTTTGTTGTGGAGTTCTTGGTGCAGAGAACTCATGAATAATTCCCTCTTCTTCACAAAATTCTTTCATCACAGAGTTCTTGAATTCTGTCCCATTGTCACTTCTTATCCTTCCAATTTTGACATCTGGATTGTTGTTTAATGCCTTGATATGATTGATGATGATTTTCCCAGCTTCATCCTTAGAATGCAAGAAGAAAGTCCAAGTGAATTTTGAAAAATCATCAACAATCACTAGGCAATATTTCTTCTTTGAAATAGACATGATGTTGACTGGTCCAAACAAATCCATATGCAAGAGCTGAAGGGGTTTCACAATTGATGAAAGAATCTTGCTTTTGAAAGAGCTTCTCTTTTGCTTTCCTAGCTGACAGGCTCCACAAAGTCCATCTTTTGAGAATTCCAGCTTTGGTAGACCTCTTACCAAGTCCTTCTTTACTAACTCATTCAAGGTTTTGAAATTTAGATGAGACAATCTCTTATGCCATAGCCAACTGTCATCTGAGCTTGCTTTGCTGAGAAGGCAAGTGATAGATTCAGACTTGACAGAATTGAAGTCAGCTACATACACATTTCCTTTTCTTTGTCCAATCAGAACCACATTGTTGTCATCTCCTTTGGTGACAACACAGGCTGCAGGAGTGAAACTGACTTTGTAACCTTTGTCACAGAGCTGACTGATGCTAAGCAAGTTGTGCTTAAGACCAGACACCAATGCAACTTCATCAATGATGACATTCTCTTTTGCAATCAACCATATCCCAGGGTTGCTGTAGAAGATGTAGATGATTTCTTGCCCAGTTGAGCCACTCTTTGCAATGGAGTCCAATTCTTTCATTTTCAATCTTTTGCTTTTCCCTTTCAGTGTGGAAAGGAGGAGGAATTTGACTGATTAATTCTGCAGGAGTTGGTAATTCTTTCTCCCCCTTTTGTTAGCAGCAAGTGTAAGGGATGGACGGGAAGAGAAGCACCAGAGGCAAGAAGAGATGTTGAAGGAGTCCAGTTGATTCTTTGATGCTGCAACATCTCATCCATTCTGAGTTTAAGATATAGACATTGCCTTCCAGAGCTTCTACTTGCTTTTCCATTCAGTTGTTTTTGCTCAGAAACAGAAGAGCTGATTTGACCTGAGCTGGAAGCTTTTCATCAATTGTCTGGTCAGATCAGTCTTAACAGAGGCAATGAGAGAATTGAGATGCTCTATCTCTTCTGAAAGTGGAGAGATTGATATTTGTGAAGCTTGGTTTTCCAGAGCTTGACTGGCAATGGTGGCCAGAGATGGCTTGAGAGGAGGATGAGCTTCCAGGTTTTGATTGAAGAAGAGTGGAGGCTTGCCTTTCCAGCTCCGTGCTAACAACAATTGCATTTGCAGATTGCATGGAGAGCCATGAAGGTAGAGAAGTTGTAGGTTGTTCACCCAGAGATTCCTCAAGGCATCATTGAGGTCTTCATCACTATCATCCTAATGAAGTCATCTCCAGCATTGGCAGGCAGAGCTGTGAGTGCCTCCTTTGCTCTAAGCATTGAAGATGTGTGTGAATCAGATTGAGGTGCCTCCAGCTGCTTGATTGTCCAATCTGGCAAAGTCTGAATGGAGGACATCCCATGAGTAAAAGTCTCAGGGTCTAGTGAAACACCATCCAATATGGATCTGTATTCAGCTTGAAACTCTGTTCACTAAACCCTTCATTGACACCTGCATTTCTCTCAATTCTCTCTTTTCTGCCTCAAGGGCTCCCCTTGGCTCACCACACAACTCACCTCTCCCTCACTTACCCTTACTAAAGGGTCACTCTTATCCTCTCCTTTTTCCTGGCTAGAAGAAATGCCAGACTCTCCACACCCTCTCCTTTTGCCAGCTCACTAGGCTGCCTCTCCACTCCATAGCTCACTCCACTCAATCCTAAAAGTGTTTGTGCTACCATGTGATAACTGCTGTAGAAAGAGGTAAATTATCGAAGTAGCAGCAGTTGTCAACTGATGAGAGACATCAGTTGAAACATGAGTAGAAGAGGCATTCAACTGATGAGAGCTGTTAACAGATCAGTTGAAGGACAAACACTTGTCAACTGATGGGAGATCAGTTGAAGAAAATGAATAAATAGGTTTAGAGGTTGTGATAGTTGAGTCTTGGTGATTGATTTTAAGGGAAAATCCACAGAACACACTGTCAGAAGAAGGAAATGGAAGAGAAAGATCAACAAATCATCACAAATGATGATGATCAATCTCAGATGGGGGCTTCTCCATGAAATCCAAGATGGAGAATTTACAAGTGTGGTGTGGATTAATTCCACATCCACAGAAGAGGTTGGGGATTGTGTTTGAGGAGTAGAAATGGTAAGATCACAATATGGGTGATTGGTTGAGATGAAGAGAGGGGCTGTGACTCCACATTTATGGAGTACCCAATCTGACTTTGAGAAGTTAAGGCATAAAATCCAGATGGATGCCTGTGTGTGTGCAGAGTGCTTCAGTTTTTCACTTCTCAGCTTCTTTCTCCCATAAGCTTTTTGGTGAAGAAGTGGTGTCCCTCCCCCTTTTTGACTGTGTCCCTGGTTGAGGACTTATTTTCAATAGCACATCCTTTTGGGAGGATGCTGCTAGGGATGAGTTTAATTCCATATTAACATCTACAGTCTTTTGGGAGACTGCAGAGTGGCTGGCTGGTTAACACACATCTCTCCATCCTTATTCTTAGGGCTCTTTTATGTTCACCCTTTCCCTCCCCCTCACAACCTCCAATCACACTCCCCTCAGGTTTGTGTTTTTGGATTTTCACAGATGTCTTTTGGGAGGCATCTGAGGTTGGTTTAGAAGACTTGTTCTTAGAAGGTTTGCCACTTGTGTGGACTGTTGATGGGCCTCTTCAACAGCCCTGATGGCAGAAAGCAAAGAAGGTGAGGGTTGAAAGAGTGTGAAAGCCATGTACCTCTTTGTGCTTTCCAGCCTCCATTGTTGGCAGGTACACCACCTCCAGGAAGGATATAAATTCATCCTAAAAGGTCTTTAAAGACTCTCTTTTCCTGCACAAAACTGGGAAGCTTGGCTTCCTTGTTAGTAATAACTAGCTTATCATTGAGATGATTAGCTCAGCATCAGAATCTGACATAATAAATATTCCTAGGTCTATCAGTTTTCACTAGTTCTCCCCAATTTCTTGGATCATCAAACCACCAAAGTTGAAATATTTCATTAGTCAGGTCATGTAAAGCATTTGTAAAATCTGAGAAGAAGAGCATTAAAATTACTGATTTTACCAGAAAATGCCTTAATAAAAGCCATCACATAATAACTCCATTCTCTCCTAAGACCCTCCTTTCTATTTTACCTAAGGCATCAGTTGGTAAACATAATTCATAGCATAAAGTAAATTAACCAACTGAACATCACTAGGCAAAGATAAAACAGTATCTTCAGGAATCTTAAAGCATGCTTTCATAATATCAGCATTAACAGAATGAGTTTCATTTTTAATAGAGAAAGTTAGAGTTTCTCTCTCACTATTAAACTCTGCAGAGGTCCCCATCTCCTCCACTATTTCATGGTAAATGATGGGAGCTTCAGTCATAGCATAAGAGAGCTGGCTTGACTTGATGAACTCCATCATCCTGTGAACTTCCTTCTCTCCACAGCCTTGGTATCCACAAATGACGCAAAGTTGTTTTCTCATAAATAAACCCACTTGGTGCAGTATACTTCTTCATTGGTGCCATTGCAGTTACAGAGAAAGCTTGAAGAGAAATTAGAACTTGTTTTTGCACAGAGAGAAGAGAGCTTTGAGAATTCGAAAGAGTGAGATGAAAAGAAATGAAAATGAATTAAACACTTAAATACTTTCTCAGAAAATTGCTGTGATTGGCTGAGAAATTACCGTTGAGAAGAAATTACTCTTATTTATCTCTACAAAATTACCCACACGATCGTGTGTATAAAGTAGGTGAGAGACAAAGAGGTTTCAACGGCTCAGATCTGATAATACTTTCAACGGATGAAATAAGCGCCTCTTTTAAACTTCCTATTCAACTGATGAAGATCAGTTGAAAGCGTCCTCAACTGGTGTCATCAGTTGAATGAAAAACAACGCAAGAGATATTGTTTTCAAGCATCAGTTGAAACAATTTCACTAGTTCATCAGTTGAAATATTATAGACTTTCTCAGATTATAATAATTCAATTTTGATAAATCAAATTAATCAAATTCTGGCTGCCAATTACAGAAAATCACTCTAAATTAGGAGAATTTAACATACCTAATTACTTACAACCTTGTTGAATGTGGATTCATCAAGAGGCTTTGTGAAATATCTGCAACTGTTCTTCACTTGGAACAAAATGCATTTCAACAGTACCGCCCTCAATGTTCTCTTATGAAGTGGTATTTGATGTCAATGTGCTTGGTTCTTGTGTGTTGTACTGGTTTTCAGTTATAGCTAGCACTGGTGTTGTCACAAAATATGGGTTTTGAGGTTTAATCCATAATCAGTAATTGTTTCTCATCCACCAATTTGTGCCACAGCTTCCCGCTGCAATGTACTCAGCCTCCTGTAGGTTGATCGTTTGCTTTTTGCTAAACCAGCAATCAATCTGTCCCAACAGAATGACAGGTGCCTGTTGTTTTTTCTATCAATTTGCATCCTGCAAATCAGCATCTGAATATCCAATTAGATCAAATACAGAGTCTTTAGGGTACCAAATACCAAGATTTGGTGTTCCCTTAAGATATCTGAATATTCTTTTTATAGCAATAAGATGTGATTCTTTAGGATCAGATTGAAATCTAGCACAGAGACATGTAGAAACATAATAATCTGGTCTACTAGCTGTCAAATATAAAAGAGAACCAACATGCCTCTATAAGAGAAAGATTGTAGAAGGGGGGGTTGAATACAATCTTTTACAAATTTAAAAGATTCAAGAACAATACACTAAGAACACAATAAACAGAAAAACACCAAGTATTAAAAATACGGGTGGATTGAATGATCCACCCGTGAGATTTTATATAGAAGAATCTGTGGATTGTTTTAACAATTCGCACAGCTGCTGGTTCATCACTCAAACAAGTTCTAACTCTCAGATTTTTCTCTCAAGTAATTGAACAAGTTCAAACTGATGCTACTAACTTGGTTATATACTCCAAGTTTTACAAAGCTTTTAGCTAGATTACAAAATGCACTCTGATCTAAAAAACAATGCTGCACAACTTTGTCTTATGCATGCTTTCTGAGATGTCTTCATCTTTGACCATCATCTTGATTTGATCCAGATTGCACTGCATGAGATAAGTATGTTTCTGCTTCTTCTTTATTTTCCTAATTAGGCTTCCATGTCTATTTTAGTGTAATTCGATCCATGTGATTTGTCAGACTTAAGCTCTAGTCACTTTCAACTGCTCTTTGCTTCATCAGTTGAAGGTTCTGGTTGCTTTCAACTGCTATTGACTTTATCAGTTGAATGCCTGGCTCATCAGTTGAATGAATTACAAACTCCATCAGTTGAATGCTGTTCCAGTCTCATCAGTTGAATTCCTCAGCATTATCCGTTGAATACCTGTCTTCAGTTGAATGCTTGATTTTCATCAGTTGAAACATCATCCAGTCTTTATCAGTTGAACAGTTACATCTCATCAGTTTGAATATCCTTCACTTAGATAAAATTACATGGCATTGGATATTTACAATTAGCCATCCTATTCTACCCATCCGTTGATAATTCCCAAAGACAAGAAATGTAACAATTACAACTGAAATTTGATAAAGATTCTAAGTAAGACATGTTACAAAAATGTTTATGTTATCATCAAAAATTATTGATTCCTAACAATCTCCCCCAATTTATGACTGGAGAAGATGCAGACATAAATTCTACACTTGATGATAACAAAACATTAATAAAATAAAATGCAGAATTTAAATACTGGAGTTAGAAAAGATTACAGATGATTATGCTCCTCTAGACTGAGCAGTTACTTGTTCCTAGAAGATCTTCTTCTTCTGGACTTAAGTTTTTTCTTCAAGAATATTGATCTGTTTCTGAAAGATCCTGTAGAACCATTCTTCATCACTATCTTGTCTGTTAGCTTGGATTGAAGAGTCTTCAGAGTATTCAGCTAGCAACCTTGATGTTGATCTTTAGGTCTGAAAAATCTCCTAACACCTTGATTGTCCCTGAATTCCATGACTGGAGTAGGTTCATGATGAATTTCTTTCCAGTGTAGGGAATTTTCAGCCTTCTTTGTAGACTAGCATCTGAGTTCCATTCCTTCCTGATCTCAAGGATTTCTCTTAGTACCATTTGCTTGGCAGGTGGTGTAAATCCTCCAGTCCTCTTCATAGATCCATATATTTTTGTTAGAGAACTGAATCCCTCAGAATTCAGAACTCTGTGAAGAGGCCAGATGACATCACCCTTGTTTTTGTAAGAGAATACCAATCTTTCAGGTAACTTTGAAGTTGCTTCTATTCCTCTCACTTCTTGAAGATCATCCAGCTCCAGCTCCAACTCAGAAATTTCTTCAATGTTAGCAATGATCAGATAGTCATCAGGATTTTCAGGTTCTTTTGGAGGTTTAGGAGGGTTGGCCATCCTCTTAGCCACAGACTTGACTTTCTTCTTTGGCTTGGAAGATTCTTGAACAAGAAAAGCTGGAATTGGGATATCTTCCAAGTCAATTGGCTCCTCCTTTGGCATTATTGGCTCATCATGGAAGTTGACATCTGGATGTACTACTGTGGTATCCTTGATTGGAGAAGAAGGCTTTGAGATAGGCTTTTCTGGCACTTCTTCTCTTCTCTTGGCTGCCTCAGGCATCTTAGTCTTAGATTTGACTCTCTTTTTCTTTGGAGAAGATTCAAGAGGCAATCCTTTCTCATTTAAAAACTCAGCTGCCAACTCCTCTTCCAGCTCAATAGCATACCTTTCATCCACCTCTATTTGGTTCAAAGAGAGTTGGGATTCAAACTCCTCTTTTTCACATTCTCTGGCCACCTCTTCAGCTTTTGCAAATGAGTAGTGAGGATGGCCAGTTCCAATAAACAGCTTCTGGCCTTCTCTGTGGATGATGGCAAAATGAGCCTTTAAGGCCACATCTGCACAATCTTTATAACTTTTGATTTCTTGGCCCAAAAGCTTGTATTCATTTTTGTCAGGCCTGGCTAGTGGAAAGTAGATTGAGCTTGAGTCTTTTCCAGGCCTGGAGTAACCACAATTGTTTGGAAACAGAATTGACTTGAACTCATTCAAAAATGATGGCTCACCCTTTTCTGTCTTGGAGGGAATAACAATCTCAGGTGTAATTACCCTGAGAATTGTGGTTGTGGTTGGAAAAGAGATTTGAGCTGTGGTTGCTGTAGAAGATGTAGATGATTTCTTGCCCAGTTGAGCCACTCTCTTTGCAATGGAGTCCAATTCTTTCATCCTTTCAATCTTTTGCTTTTCCCTTTCAGTGTGGAAAGGAGGAGGAATTTGACTGATTAATTCTGCAGGAGTTGGTAATTCTTTCTCCCCCTTTTTGTTAGCAGCAAGTGTAAGGGATGGACTGGGAAGAGAAGCACCAGAGGCAAGAAGAAGATGTTGAAGGAGTCCAGTCTGAATTCTTTGATGCTGCAACATCTCATCCATTCTAGAGTTTAAGATATAGACATTGCCTTCCAGAGCTTCTACTTGCTTTTCCAATTGCAGTTGTTTTTGCTCAGAACCAGAAAGAGCTGATTTGACCTGAGCTGGAAGCTTTTCATCAATTTGTCTGGTCAGATCAGTCTTAACAGAGGCAATGAGAGAATTGAGATGCTCTATCTCTTTCTGAAAGTGGAGAGATTGATATTTGTGAAGCTTGAGGTTTTCCAGAGCTTGACTGGCAATGGTGGCAGAGATGGCTTGAGAGGAGGATGAGCTTCCAGGTTGTGATTGAAGAAGAGTGGAGGCTTGCCTTTCCAGCTCCGTGCTAACAACAATTGCATTTGCAGATTGCATGGAGAGCCATGAAGGTAGAGAAGTTGTAGGTTGTTCACCAAGAGATTCCTCAAGAGCATCATTGAGGTCTTCATCACTATCATCATAATGAAAGTCATCTCCAGCATTGGCAGGCAGAGCTGTGAGTGCCTCCTTTGCTCTAAGCATTGAAGATGTAGTGTGAATCAGATTGAGGTGCCTCTCAGCTGCTTGATTGTCCAATCTGGCAAAGTCTTGAATGGAGGACATCCCATGAGTAAAAGTCTCAGGGTCTAGTGAAACACCATCCAATATGGATCTGTATTCAGCTTGAAACTCTTGTTCACTAAACCCTTCATTGACACCTGCATTTCTCTCAATTTCTCTCTTTTCTTGCATCAAGGGCTCCCCTTGGCTCACCACACAACTCACCTCTCCCTCACTTACCCTTACTAAAGGGTCACTCTTATCCTCTCCTTTTTCCTGGCTAGAAGAAAATGCCAGACTCTCCACACCCTCTCCTTTTGCCAGCTCACTAGGCTGCCTCTCCACTCCATAGCTCACTCCACTCAATCCTAAAAGTGTTTGTGCTACCATGTGATCAACTGCTGTAGAAAGAGGTAAATTAATCGAAGTAGCAGCAGTTGTCAACTGATGAGAGACATCAGTTGAAACATGAGTAGAAGAGGCATTCAACTGATGAGAGCTGTTAAGCAGATCAGTTGAAGGACAAACACTTGTCAACTGATGAGGGAGATCAGTTGAAGAAAATGAATAAATAGGTTTAGAGGTTGTGATAGTTGAGTCTGTGGTGATTGATTTTAAGGGAAAATCCACAGAACACACTGTCACAGAAGAAGGAAATGGAAGAGAAAGATCCAACAAATCATCAAAATGATGATGATCAATCTCAGATGGGGGCTTCTCCATGAAATCCAAAGATGGAGAATTTACAAGTGTGGTGTGAATTAATTCCACATCCACAGAAGAGGTTGGGGATTGTGTTTGAGGAGTAGAAATGGTAAGATCACAAATATGGGTGATTGGTTGAGATGAAGAGAGGGGCTGTGACTCCACATTTATTGGAGTCACATCAATCTGACTTTGAGAAGTTAAAGGCATAAAATCCAGAATGGATGCCTGTGTGTGTGCAGAGTGCTTCAGTTTTTCACTTCTCAGCTTCTTTCTCCCATAAGCTTTTATTGGTGAAGAAGTGGTGTCCCTCCCCCTTTTTGACTGTGTCCCTGGTTGAGGACTATTTTCAATAGCAACATCCTTTTGGGAGGATGCTGCTAGGGATGAGTTTAATTCCATATTAACATCTACAGTCTTTTGGGAGACTGCAGAGTGGCTTGGCTGGTTAACACACATCTCTCCATCCTTATTCTTAGGGCTTCTTTTATGTTCACCCTTTCCCTCCCCCTCACAACCTCCAATCACACTCCCCTCAGGTTTGTGTTTCTTGGATTTTACAACAGATGTCTTTTGGGAGGCATCTGAGGTTGGTTTAGAAGACTTGTTCTTAGAAGGTTTTGCCACTTGTGTGGACTGTTGATGGGCCTCTTCAACAGCCCTGATGGCAGAAAGCAAAGAAGGTGAGGGTTGAGAAAGAGTAGTAGGAAAGCCATGTACCTCTTTGTGCTTTCCAGCCTCCATTGTTGGCAGGTACACCACCTCCAAGGAAGGATATAAATTCATCCTAAAGAGGTCTTTAAAGACTCTCTTTTCCTGCACAAAACTGGGAAGCTTGGCTTCCTTGTTAGTAATAACTAGCTTATCATTGAGATGATTAGCTAGCATCATAAGAAATCTGACATAATAAATATTCCTAGGTCTATCAGTTTTATCACCTAGTTTCTCCCCAATTTCTTGGATCATCAAACCACCAAAGTTGAAATATTCATTAGTCAGGTACATGTAAAGCATTTGTAAAATCTGAGAAGTAAGAGCATTAAAATTACTGATTTTACCAGAAAATGCCTTAATAAAAGCATCACATAAATAACTCCATTCTCTCCTAAGACCCCTCCTTTCTATTTTACCTAAGGCATCAGTTGGTAAAACATAATTCATAGCATAAAGTAAATTAACCAACTGAACATCACTAGGCAAAGATAAAACAGTATCTTCAGGAATCTTAAAGCATGCTTTCATAATATCAGCATTAACAGAATGAGTTTCATTTTTAATAGAGAAAGTTAGAGTTTCATTCTCACTATTAAACTCTGCAGAGGTCCACATCTCCTCCACTATTTCATGGTAAATGATGGGAGCTTCAGTCATAGCATAAGAGAGCTGGCTTGACTTGATGAACTCCATCATCCTGTGATACTCCTTCTCCTCCACAGCCTTGGTATCCACAAATGACGCAAAGTTGTTTTTCTCATAAATAAACCCACTTGGTGCAGTATACTTCTTCATTGGTGCCATTGCAGTTACAGAGAAAGCTTGAAGAGAAATTAGAACTTGTTTTTGCACAGAGAGAGAAGAGAGCTTTGAGAATTCGAAAGAGTGAGATGAAAAGAAATGAAAATGAATTAAAACACTTAAATACTTTCTCAGAAAATTGCTGTGATTGGCTGAGAAATTACCGTTGAGAAGAAATTACTCTTATTTATCTCTACAAAAATTACACACACGATCGTGTGTATAAAGTAGGTGAGAGACAAAAGAGGTTTCAACGGCTCAGATCTGATAATACTTTCAACGGATGAAATAAGCGCCTCTTTAAACTTCCTATTCAACTGATGAAGATCAGTTGAAAGCGTCCTCAACTGGTGTCATCAGTTGAATGAAAAACAACGCAAGAGGATATTGTTTCAAGCATCAGTTGAAACAATTTCACTAGTTCATCAGTTGAAATATTATAGACTTTATCCAGAATTATAATTAATTCAATTTTGATAAATCAAAATTAATCAAATTCTGGCTGCCAAATTACAGAAAAATTCACTCTAAATTAGGAGAAATTTAACATACCTAATTTACTTACCAACCTTGTGAATGTGGATTCATCAAGAGGCTTTGTGAAAATATCTGCAATCTGTTCTTCACTTGGAACAAAATGCATTTCAACAGTACCAGCCATCACATGTTCTCTTATGAAGTGGTATTTGATGTCAATGTGCTTGGTTCTTGAGTGTTGTACTGGATTTTCAGTTATAGCAATAGCACTGGTGTTGTCACAAAATATTGGGATTTTTGAGAGATTTAATCCATAATCAAGTAATTGATTTCTCATCCACAATAATTGTGCACAACAGCTTCCAGCTGCAATGTACTCAGCCTCAGCTGTAGAGGTTGATACAGAATTTTGCTTTTTGCTAAACCAAGAAATCAATCTGTCACCAAGAAATTGACAGGTGCCTGTTGTACTTTTTCTATCAATTTTGCATCCTGCAAAATCAGCATCTGAATATCCAATTAGATCAAATACAGAGTCTTTAGGGTACCAAATACCAAGATTTGGTGTTCCCTTAAGATATCTGAATATTCTTTTTATAGCAATAAGATGTGATTCTTTAGGATCAGATTGAAATCTAGCACAGAGACATGTAGAAAACATAATATCTGGTCTACTAGCTGTCAAATATAAAAGAGAACCAACCATGCCTCTATAATTAGAGATGTCCACAGATTTCTCATTAGGACTTAATTCTAATTTAGTGGCTGTTGGCATGGGAGTCTTAGCTTCTTTGCAGTCCAATAAATCAAACTTTTTAAGTAGATCATAAATGTACTTAGTTTGATTTATGAATATACCTTCCTTTACTTGTTTAACTTGTAAACCAAGAAAGTAGGTGAGCTCTCCCATCATGCTCATTTCATACTGATTTTTCATTAGATTAGCAAACTTCTTGCAAAGTTTCTCATCTGTAGAACCAAAGATTATATCATCTACATAAATTTGAACCAGAATAAAGGCACCATTTACATTTCTGTAAAATAGTGTTTTATCCACAGTTCCTCTGGAAAAATGATTGTCTAACAAGAATTGAGACAGAGTGTCATACCATGCCCTTGGTGCTTGCTTTAGTCCATAGAGTGCTTTTAATAAAAAGTAAACATACTCTGGAAATTCTGGATCTTCAAAACCAGGGGGCTGACTGACATATACCTCCTCTTCCAGTTCACCATTTAGAAAAGCACTCTTGACATCCATTTGATAAACTTTAAAGTTTGCATGAGCAGCATAGGCCAGGAAGATTCTTATTGCTTCTAGTCTTGCAACTGGTGCAAAGGTCTCATCAAAATCAATTCCTTCAGATTGAGAATATCCCTTAGCAACAAGCCTTGCCTTGTTTCTGGTGACAACTCCATTCTCATCCACCTTGTTTCTGAATACCCACCTTGTTCCTACAATAGTTCTGTTTTTAGGTTTGGGTACCAGCTTCCATACATTGTTTCTCTCAAATTGATTTAATTCTTCTTGCATAGCAAGAACCCAATCAGCATCTTTGAGAGCATCTTCTATGACTTTAGGTTCATCCTGTGAAAGAAATGCACTGTACAAACACTCATCTTGAGTTGCTCTTCTTGTTTGTACAGATGCATTTGCATCTCCAATAATTAGCTCAAAAGGGTGATCCCTTGTCCACTTTCTTTGTGGTGGAAGTGATTGTCTTGATGATGTGGCTTCATTATTGAAGTTCAGGTTTCCATGTTGGAAAGCTCCCCCTAAATTTGACATCTCATTATTTCTAGACTGATTGAAACTTTGAGACATTCTTTCAACTGATGATCCTTGAGGTGTTTCAACTGATCCCTCCAATGTAGTTTCAACTGATGCTTCAGTTGAATTTCCAACTGCCGTTGTTTCTTGCACCAGAGAGTCATCAGTTGGAATATTAATTCCAGGATTAATTCCAACATTTTGAATAATGTCATCATCATCATCACTGTCATACAGATCACCTTCACCTTCATTTTCAAATCTGAGATTATCATGAAATCCTTCATCTGAGAATCCTTGAATTTTCTTATCATCAAAAACCACATGGATTGATTCCATAACAATGTTGGTTCTCAGATTATATACTCTAAATGATTTTCCATCAGAGTATCCAACAAAGATAGCTTCATCTGCCTTGGCCTCAAATTTTCCAAGATTTTCACCTTGATTTCTTAGAACATAACACTTGCATCCAAACACATGAAGAAAGCTAATTGTTGGCTTCTTTCCTTTGAAGAGTTGAAAGGGAGTTAGATTATGAGGTTTGGTAATTAGTGAAATGTTTTGAGTGAAGCAAGCAGTGTTCACAGCTTCAGCCCAAAAATAGGTTGGAAGTTGAGCTTCATTAATCATGGTTCTTGCAGCCTCAATAAGAGTTCTATTCTTCCTTTCAACAACACCATTTTGTTGTGGAGTTCTTGGTGCAGAGAACTCATGAATAATTCCCTCTTCTTCACAAAATTCTTTCATCACAGAGTTCTTGAATTCTGTCCCATTGTCACTTCTTATCCTTCCAATTTTGACATCTGGATTGTTGTTTAATGCCTTGATATGATTGATGATGATTTTCCCAGCTTCATCCTTAGAATGCAAGAAGAAAGTCCAAGTGAATTTTGAAAAATCATCAACAATCACTAGGCAATATTTCTTCTTTGAAATAGACATGATGTTGACTGGTCCAAACAAATCCATATGCAAGAGCTGAAGGGGTTTCACAATTGATGAAAGAATCTTGCTTTTGAAAGAGCTTCTCTTTTGCTTTCCTAGCTGACAGGCTCCACAAAGTCCATCTTTTGAGAATTCCAGCTTTGGTAGACCTCTTACCAAGTCCTTCTTTACTAACTCATTCAAGGTTTTGAAATTTAGATGAGACAATCTCTTATGCCATAGCCAACTGTCATCTGAGCTTGCTTTGCTGAGAAGGCAAGTGATAGATTCAGACTTGACAGAATTGAAGTCAGCTACATACACATTTCCTTTTCTTTGTCCAATCAGAACCACATTGTTGTCATCTCCTTTGGTGACAACACAGGCTGCAGGAGTGAAACTGACTTTGTAACCTTTGTCACAGAGCTGACTGATGCTAAGCAAGTTGTGCTTAAGACCAGACACCAATGCAACTTCATCAATGATGACATTCTCTTTTGCAATCAAGCCATATCCCATAGTATATCCTTTGCTGTCATCTCCAAAGGTAATACTAGGGCCAGCTTTCTCCACAAACTTTGTGAGCAGGGAGGAATCACCAGTCATGTGCCTGGAGCATCCACTATCCAAGTACCACAGATTCTTCTTGTGGTTTCCCTGCACACATTTTACAAACAGATCAAGTTGATTTTGGTACCCAAATTGCTTTGGGTCCAGATTTGTTAGTCTTAGCAGCCTTTTCCACTTTCTCAACCTTTTCCTTGGATTGAATTGGTTCAATCTTTGGTTTTGGTTGAGAAATTGGAACATCAACTCTGTTTTCAGACACAGGCCTTTGAGACATGCATAAATTGTTCATTCCATGCAAGTTTGAATGAAATTGAGGCATGTTAAAGGCATTGAAATAAGGATTGAACATATATGGCATGTTAGGCTGAGAATAAGGATTGTGAGGCAATAAACCAGGCATCATATTCATAGCAGATAAATTCATGTGAGGAACAGATGTCATAGGAATAGGCAAAGACAAATTAGGAGCAATCACAGTTTTACAATTGGCAGATAAATGATTTACACTACCACACTTGCTGCAGGTTTTCCTAAGAGCACTAGCATTGGGAGTGTAATTGGTGTGCTTGTTAATTCCTATTTTGCCATTCCTATTTCCTTTCTTCTTTTTAGTCTCCTCAGATTTATGCTCACTAGTATCCAACTTCTTCTTGTTCTTGTTACTGGAATTAAGAGTGTTATTAATACTATCACTGGTCTCAGAAGAGCTATTCTCACCTTTAACAAAATTCTTTTTAACAGGACCATATTTCTTGTTAAGCTTCTTGAGAACACTCTTGTCAACTGATGAGTTTTTGTTCAACTGATGACTCTCATCAGTTGAGACTTTGCCTTTCAACTGATGATCATCATCAGTATTCTCATCACCTGAACTGTTCTCAGATATCTCAAGCACTTTCTTACTCCTCTTCCACTCATTCTCTACAAAGGTCTCTCTACCTTGCATGTTGATGATGTTGGTGGAAACATCCCTACCAGATTTCCATTTGGCAATAATCTCTTGTTCCTTATCAAGCTGCTTTCTTATGATCTCTTCTCTTTTCAGAACAACCAAGAGATCATCCTTGGCTGTCTGACACTCAATTTTCAGCTTCTCAAATTCAATAAATTGAGCTTCTAAAACACTGTTTCTATCACTAAGAAAAGTGTTAGCTTCCTTAATTCTACTGTTTTCCTTAGTGAGAGATTTTAAAGAAACATGCAAATGATACAATTCTGTAGACATTTCATTAATGGTAGCATTGCATTCATCTTTAGTTAACTCAACTAGGTTTGTAGTGAATACCTGACTACTGCTTCCAGTGTTTTCTTCTTGATCTGTGGAGTTGGCCATTAGAGCTAGATTGACAAACTCCTCCTCTTCATCAGAATCATCTCCAGCTGCCCAATCATCCTTTGTGATGAATGCTCTTTCCTTTTGTTTGAGAAGTTCATAATATTTCTTTTTGTAGTCAATGTTTTCACTTGACTTCTTCTCAACTTTAGGCTTTCTGCACTCATTTGCAAAGTGACCTGCATTCCTACAGTTGAAGCACTTGAATTTTGATCTGTCTACCATGCTTCTATCAGACTTGGGATTGCCTTTAAAAGATTTTGCAGAATTAAAATTCTTTTTGAATTTCAGTTTGGAGAATCTTCTTGACAGGAAGGCTAGATGTTCATCAATTCCATCACTTTCTTCACCAGAATCAGCTACTTCTTTCTCCTTTCTTCTTCCTTTGCTTGACTCTGAGCTCTCCTCTTTGACCAACTTCTCAGTTTCTTCAACTTGAGACTTTCCCTTGTCCTTGACAGTATCCTCCAGAGATGCAACTAGAGCCACAGATGAATGCCCTTTCCTTTGGCTTTTCTCAATTTCTTCATCTTGCTCCATTTCAAGCTCATAAGTTTTTAAGGTTCCATACAGTCTCTTTAGAGTATAGTCTTTAAACTCTTGTGTATTTCTGAGAGAGACTGTCATGGGCTTCCATTCTTTAGGAAGAGCTCTCAAGAATTTCAAGTTTGAATCTTTAACTTGATATACTCTTCCAAAGAGCTTTAGACCATTTAACAGTTTTTGAAATCTGTTAAATGTATCACTCAAACTTTCACCAGCCTTGAAATGGAATGACTCATATTGTTGAATCAGAAGCTGCATTTTGTTCTCTCTCACTTGCTCATTCCCTTCACAGATGGTCCTGATGGTGTCCCAAACTTCTTTGGCACTTGTGCAGCTGATAACACTATCAATCATTTCTTGATCCAAACCATTGAACAGAAGGTTCATGGTTTTCTTGTCCTTGTGCACTTCTTCAGTATCTTCTTGAGAATATTCATGGATAGGTTTTGGAATCATCTTACCTACCATGTCTTCACCATCAGCTCCCATACTTGTGCAGACTTTCATGGGGACATGAGGTCCTTTTTCAATGCAGTTCACATAGCTTTCATCAATGGACAACAGATGCAGATGCATTCTCACTTTCCAGTGAAAATAGTTGTCTTTGTCAAGAACAGGAATCTTCACTCCAGCATCCTTCTTTCCCATCTTTCTCTAGCAGTGTTGATCTTTTTCCCTGTTTGTTGGGAACCTGGCTCTGATACCAATTGTTATTTTACACCAACTATGAGAAAGATTGTAGAAGGGGGGGTTGAATACAATCTTTTACAAATTTAAAAGATTCAAGAACAATACACTAAGAACACAATAAACAGAAAAACACCAAGTATTAAAAATACGGGTGGATTGAATGATCCACCCGTGAGATTTTATATAGAAGAATCTGTGGATTGTTTTACAATTCGCACAGCTGCTGGTTCATCACTCAAACAAGTTCTAACTCTCAGATTTTTCTCTCAAGTAATTTGAACAAGTTCAACTGATGCTACTAACTTGGTTATATACTCCAAGTTTTACAAAGCTTTTAGCTAGATTACAAAATGCACTCTGATCTAAAAAACAATGCTGCACAACTTTGTCTTATGCATGCTTTCTGAGATGTCTTCATCTTTGACCATCATCTTGATTTGATCCAGATTGCACTGCATGAGATAAGTATGTTTCTGCTTCTTCTTTATTTTCCTAATTAGGCTTCCATGTCTATTTTAGTGTAATTCGATCCATGTGATTTGTCAGACTTAAGCTCTAGTCACTTTCAACTGCTCTTTGCTTCATCAGTTGAAGGTTCTGGTTGCTTTCAACTGCTATTGACTTTATCAGTTGAATGCCTGGCTCATCAGTTGAATGAATTACAAACTCCATCAGTTGAATGCTGTTCCAGTCTCATCAGTTGAATTCCTCAGCATTATCCGTTGAATACTTTGTCTTCAGTTGAATGCTTGATTTTCATCAGTTGAAACATCATCCAGTCTTTATCAGTTGAACAGTTACATCTCATCAGTTGAATATCCTTCACTTAGATAAAATTACATGGCATTGGATATTTACAATTAGCCATCCTATTCTACCCATCCGTTGATAATTCCCAAAGACAAGAAATGTAACAATTACAACTGAAATTTGATAAAGATTCTAAGTAAGACATGTTACAAAAATGTTTATGTTATCATCAAAAATTATTGATTCCTAACAACTATTCTCTCCCTAACTAGTCAAAAAAAAAATTCAAAAAAAAAGTCCACTGCCACGTCATCAGTGATTTTTTTTGATTTTATTTTTTCGGCTAGCTAGGTGGAGACCTTAATGATATACATTTTTTGTGAAGGTGCTCCTGGCGGGGCCCTTCAAATGAATGAGATATTGATAAATTAAAAAAGTTCTCACGGTTCTCATTTTAAGAAAGTTCTCATTTGAGCAAGTGCTTATTTATTAATTATTAATTAATAGAGTTGGGATTTTTCGCAGACTGCAAAATCAAAAATGTTGAGGCTCGAGCGACCGTATGTATTTCATATTATTGGATTATATTATTCATTTGGATGGTCTGAATTAGAAACAGAAATGTAAATTTGTAGGGGGAAAAAACGTTCCTATACGAAATATTTTAAAACAGTAATGTATACATATGAAAATTATGATTTTCTATTTTATAAATAAATTTCTATCATTTAAAATTTCATGATATTAAAATATAAGGAATTTTCGTCCCCGTTTTTCAAACGATTATTCATAATAATAATTTAAATAAAATAAAAACTAAAATTTATCACTTCCATCATACCATTTGATTTAAACCCAAAAAAAAATGGTATTTACTAGTATCTTGTTTACATACTTTTATCAATAATAACATCACATTTTTTATTAGTTTAATCTTTAATGTGCTTGTAAACGTGTACTTCGTGTTTGAAGGTATTTTTCTTTCCCCTAAATATTTTACATAGAGTTTTATTTTTGAATAGTTTTGAGGAGATTTTTTCGGTGGGTTATCTTTTCAAATATTAAAGACAATATTTTAGTTGAATAACAGGAAACACCTACCTACTTTCGATCAAATGATATATTTTTTTGAATAAGAGAAATTTTGTTTTTCTCGAATATTATATCTTCGATTCTTTGTATTAATAATTAAAAAAAAAGAGACACAAATTTAGAAAGGCACATATTTTTGAAATTATTGCATACCAAGCATTTCAGATATATATTACACATCAAATCATCCCTAAAATTCACATATCTGTATTTTAGTCTCTTTTTGCATATATGGTCATCTTAAACAATCACAATAAAAATTGTCTTGCTCCATGCAGTATTAAGAAAATTAATCATAGATATGTTAGGTATATTTCAGCTTGCTTGGAGCATTTGTAGTGGTGATTGGCCTTTACTCGGTGGTATGAGGGAAAAGCAAAGATGAAAACATGACAAGTGGGGAAGATAAAGCCCACTGGTAGTATAAACTAAAGTAGCATATTTGAGGAACTTGTATCATTTTTCAAGATTTATGCAATAACAGCAGCAAAGTTCTTACATTGTACCAATTCTTAACTGAAGTATTAACAACCATAAGTTGGACAGGAGGAACAGGGTAACTGAACAGGCATATACATAATTACATGAGTGGTGATTAGTGATAATCACCAATTTCTTCCAGTTTTTCAGGCAGTGGGATAGGAAGCCTGCATTGCAATACCACAGAGGCCTTCCTCAGCGGCTATGCCTCTTTGCATCCTTATGTAACCTTCTTCACCCCAACTCGTGCCCCACGAGTTCTTCACTAGCCAATACTTGGTTCCATCCGCGGCTGTGCCATAGCCTACAGCAGTCACTCCGTGATCTAACTCAGTTCCACACTGACCTGTAAACACGCCACTAGAGTAGAACTGGAAGTCGGAACCACTAGCATCAATAGCAACTGAGATTGGTTGATTTGCAACAGCTTTCAGCAGTGCACTCTCACTATTTGCAGGCACATCCTCGTGTCCAGTTATTGTAGCTGCATGATTTGCTTCTTTGTTGGCATTGCATGTCCCATCAGTTCCACTGTAAGGGTAGTTTGTTTCAGTTGAAAGGCCATGGTTTTGCTGGATGAAATCAAACGCATTGTCCATAAGACCACCCTCACAGCCTTGATCCTCACCGCTAGTATCACAATCTACCAATTCTTGCTCGGATAGAGAGATTAACTTGCCAGTTTTAAGCTGAGTAATTCCTTCCATAGCTGCCACAGCTGAAAACGCCCAACAGCACCCTGTATTTTAAGAAAAAAAAGTTAAAAGAATGCTCCAAAAATTAAAACAGATTATAAATCATGACATACAAACTAAAGACTTACCACACTGGCCCTGGTCCTTAATAGGAGTAACTGCACCTTTCTTTCTCCAGTCCATGCTAGATGGCACTGCAGTAACATTTTCATATCTGAATACATTTGCAGTTGTGGCGCAGACATGGCTCTTGAATCTGTTTCTTGACGCTGTAAACTCTTCATTGGTAAGATCTGCAAATTCATTGACCCCTAGTTTGTATGGCCTGTTATTTGCTTTATTCATTGCCTGGATGTATTTGAGGTTCTCTTGGAAGATGGTAGAACGCCTATTTTTCTCATCAACTGTTTTGTACACACGTCCATAACTTGTCATCCATTGCTCATGTGTCTCGGTCATTGATGCCTCATTCAAAGAACGAGCTGCAGTCAGAGATGCCAAAACTCCGATGGTAAAGAGCAGAGCCAAGACTATGCACTGGTGCTTGACGGTTAAAGCCATTAAATTTAATTATGGGGAAAGATAGATGTTTCAGAAGTATTGCGAGTTTATGCATTCTAGCACTGGAGTTG
Organism: Daucus carota subsp. sativus; assembly: GCF_001625215.2. Lineage (NCBI taxonomy): Eukaryota > Viridiplantae > Streptophyta > Magnoliopsida > Apiales > Apiaceae > Daucus > Daucus carota. Next base: position 23,766,820 of record NC_030387.2, on the reverse strand, counting down.
GGCAATTTATAGGCAAACAATAAAACCTCTGTAGCTAGTTTCAGTGATATGTCAAACTTGTTTTGCTCATTAGCGTGCCAGTAAATCGGGGGTGAATCAGACATTGTTGAATAAACATTTGGAAACGTTGTTGTGCTTTACCCGTTGGTTTGATTTCCTACGAAATAAACTTTGCCAAACAGCTAAACCAAGCAGCTAAACGTGTTCACATGTGAGGTATTTGTCCATATTGTATGTGAAAATCTATTCACATGTTTTAAATATTATATTCAATTATTAATAATTTTTGTTTGATAATAATTATCATTATATCATTATGAAAAGACATATTTTGATTAGAATTTTATAATTATTATTATACTATTATGAAAAGACTTTTCATAGTGATTATGATTTTATAATTAAAAAGCTCAATACTTGTTAGGATTTTATAATTATTATATTATTATTATGAGAGAACTTACCGATTTACAATTTGAAACTGCCTTCCAATAATTTCAATTTGTATGCATTTAATTATAGGTTTGGGATGTTATAAGTGTTATCAGGAAGTGCCAGCAAATTAGTATAAAAACCCAAAAATTTCAATTTATATGCATCTAGTTATAGGCTTGGGATGTTATAAATGATATCATATCGACCCAAAAATACCAGCAAATTGGTATACATCAATTACTTGCTTGTGCTTATAAAGGCTCAAACACTTTATCTAACCGATTGGGATATTACAGTTTAACCCTCAATTGTATAATGATGATTGTTTAACCCTCGATAACAATAATTGTCTTGATACTTGATACCTGTATACTCTGTATTGTGTGTACCACAAAGAGTTGAAAAGTGAAACATATTTGATTCGAGAATACAAACAAGACTGGTTAAAGTGTCCTCTAAGAGCATCTCCAAGGGGCTCTCTAAATGAGCTCTTAACTTCAAATTTAAAGAGCAAGACAAGAAATAGAGCTCCAATACACCATTGGAGCTCCATTGGAGATGCTCTAATACGCCATTTTCACCAAGAACAGCATCACTAAAGAAGGAAGTTCCATGACCACTCTCTGCAAGGCAATGCCACCTAAAACATATTTTATCAAAAACTGTAATCTATATCCGACACGTTTTGGGATGTGGACTTCTCCACAAGCTGTTCATTCTCATCATACAAATCAAGGTTTTTGCAAGGAGCGGGGTAAACAGATCCTATTACTCGGCCTTGAACATAAGCACACTGGAATATGTGCTTCTTCATGTATGTGATTCCCACTGACATATCCTGGAAAGTGATGTTTCTCACAGGAATATCTTCACTTCCCTGTATCCGAACAGGGACGCGGACTCCCTCTCCATGGATTGATGTGTAACTAATATCCCGAAGCACTGGGACAGCCTTGGGATCGTATTCTCCGTTTGGGTGTTCATTATAATCTGTCTTGATAACAATTCCAACCCGAACGTCCTTAAATGTCAAATTCCGATAGCAAATATCTTGAACATATCCTCCCCTCCCAGCAGCTGTCTTGATACGAACTGCGCGTCTTGAATTCCAAAAGAGGACATTCTCCACTGTGACATTTGACACTCCACCAGACATCTCACTTCCTATTGATATGCCGGCACTGTTATTCGTCAGCCAAAATAGGCTTGTGTTATAAAGGAAGGAAGAATGATGTGACACACTACACGATACCCTACTGGAATACACCGACACAATGATGAGTTTGTCCGCACATTTTGTGGTGACTTCACTCCTGTTTGCAAGACATTTAATAATGCTTTACGACTTTATCACATTATGATAGATTATATAATATATTATGACATGGACTCGTGGAGAGGAGAAGTTGCTCGAGATAGCATTCTTTTGACAGTTAAGATTTGTATGATATGTGTTGTTTCTTAAAGGGTTGCTATTAAATCTTACAAGCAATTGTGCCAATGCACAACCAGATTCTAGATGTCGTCCTGCTAATACCCGCTAAGTGCTGTTAATGCCTGGCATTTGTGCAACAGAAACAAAGCATGCATGAATTTTAGTTTATATGACAGCTTTTTACCTGACCATGGAACGGACTACAAGGTTTCGGATATGAATGTTTTTTGATGGTCGTCCATATGAGATACCATATTGATCCCATCCACTCTTAATAGCAATAGCATCATCCCCCACACTTATATATGAGTCCTCAATTAACATATCTTCACATGAATCTGTTCTGACCATCACAAAAGGAAGAACTAGCATTCAATAACAACAAAATAGAAATATGATATTGAAGCATAAAATATTATGGAAGGCTTTCACAAAACTTTTGCTTTCAAAAGATAGTCAGCACTTTGTGATGCTGTATATGCAGAGATTGACAACAATATTTACTGAAGCTTAACCCATTTTAGCATTGAAGAATGATTTCTAGACTTCTACAGCTATTTTACCACTTGTAAGTAATAAGCTGCATAAGCTTCAATAAGTATTATATGACATGAGGAGTTGCATACACAATTTGGAAGAAATTGCAATTCTGAACATAGCACATATTTATCTTTTAGACACAAACTTAGATTATCATAAGCCACTACTAAACAAGAAAAGTGAGCAGTGAACTTCACTACAAAGTGAGCTAATTAGGCATAAGAGGTCATGGTAGCTAATCAACAAGATAAAATTAACGGAACAAGTGAACAACATAAAGCACTTACCAGGATCTATACCATCAGTATTTGGAGCTCCATAGATTGGGGCCAGGATTGTCATATTTCTGACTGTTATATTCTTGCAGTCATACAGATGGAGAGTCCAAAATGGAGAATCACGCAAAGTTATGTTAGAAATTAGAATGCCACTTGACCACATAATTTGCACAAGCGGGCCTCTAGTGTAATTTAAAAGTTTTCGTCGATATTTTATCCACCATGATTGACCCTGCCCATTAATAGTACCATTATGCCCTGTCATCAGAAGTAAAATACACATAATCAGAAGTTCAAAAACCAACAATCACAATCATCTGATCAATGTAGTGCATGCTCATCTGATATTTACCAACAATGTTCATCTTATAGAAGCCAGACATAGTTAAATGTCCACGTGTATATGCATGCATACTAATACTATTAAGCGTGTCTCAGAAATGACTTTTATTTAAGCAGGTTCTGATATGCAAATTTAACCTAAACGCCCAGTGGCACTATGAGAAATCCCATTGCGAGTTCCTAGGAGTTCATCCTGATTATCCAAATGACTTAAAAAGTATTGCACACCAAAGTAGACATCTACAAGATAAGTGCTTGTGCGGCACATTGAACTTTTATTCCCTTTTGCAAACTGGTTTGAAAATCTGATTTCTTGATCAAATATAATTTACTGATTTACTTCATTGCAGATCAGAGATCAGTAATAAAGAAGATAAACAGATACAACTGCTTGCTTACCATAAACCTCCTATTGCAAGGATATGTATCAATAAACACAACTGGAATGATTGATGACTTTAAAGGTGAGTACATTCTTGAGGCCAAATTCTAATGCTTATTTGGTAGGAAGGAGTGGACTGGTACTTAAACTATTAGGTAGACTTACATGTATAATTCTGTAGCACAGTCCAAAGAGCAATTTAAAATAACAAAAATTCATTTTTCCATCCACTAATACCCTTCACATATCACAAATCTTAATGTATAGTGTTAGAATACAATATGATCTTGGTAAGCTCTCCTCCCAACACCTTGAGGTTTCAGGAGAACTTGTAACTTAACATATAGAATTAACATCTATCCATTCGCACACCCTTCCTCTAACATCCTTCTTATATTTGTTCCAGCCCCGCCTCTACCCTATCCTTCTAATTAACTGTGTGTGTGTGTGTGTGTGTGTGGGGGGGGGGGGGGGGGTGTTTATGTTTGAAAAAAAAACATGTCAATATTCTTGGTTATCTTTTGTGCCAACTGCCAAGACACTTGCTGCAACTCGTAGTACAAACACTAAAGCATTTGCGAAGAGTGATGGTTACAATGCTAACCTGTAATTACAACATCTCTAAGATTTTGACCATGTATTAGACTGCCATATCGGGGACCAGGATGCTCACGCCCATATCCATACGAGGGTAGTGGAGGCATTAGAGGCCAGTATTTCTCATCCTATTGAAGATAGAGATAAGAAAGCCACATTAAGAACTATTATAGCAGTTCATTCATACTTGTATCAGAACACATACATATTCCAACACAAAAAAATGCATGTAGTGACAAATAAAGCATAAACATATATCTCTTCATAAAATTAATTATCATCTAATCAGAGCAAAGGATACATATAAAATATTCTATCATCACGTAATGATGACTTTAAATTTCTCTGACTGGCTGTAGGTAAAAACATCACCAAAGCAACTTGGTTAGGCTTAATTCTCTCACCTGTTATTATGTTTTAGCACAACAAGACAGCTAGACTTAGAATAGGTGAAATGACAATTTGTTAGATAAGCTTACTAAATTTGATATTGATCGGTCAAAACGAAGAACTTACCACAAAAACAGTCATCTTATAGATATTAGATGATGCGATTGATATGAAGATGGAGGGAAAAGTAGGAGAGAAACTAAAAAATTAAATCATGGTTTCCCTTTAAGATTGAACACGCCTTGAATTTATAGTTGAGCTGATGTCGAAGAACTAATCAGCGGTGTCATAGATAAGTTGCATAATATATTCACAGATGCAAAATGTAGTCATGATTGCAAGTAAAACTGAACACACATAATATTCTCAATTAAACTATTAACTAGCTCCAAACTTTCGTTCATTAGTATCTGTAAAATGACAATAAAAGCTAAGTTAATTGACGGAGGCAGTAAGCCTGACATGGAAGGAGGGACAAAGAATAATAGCTTTACCTAGATGAACCGATACCTGCATTAAAGTACACAGTAAGTTTAGTTAGGTGATTGACACAGCTATAAAATTAATTTATGCTGTTGAATATTAACCCCCTATTATTTACGCTAATATTATATGCTTCCAAAACCTGACCTATTGATAACATTATAAATATCAACTTCCTTTTTAATGCAGCTTGCTTTAAAATCCTAATTCAAGTTAGAAAATCTCTAGTCACAGGAGAATAATTCTAAACCAGTTACAATCAAAAAATTCCTGAAATGCAACATGACTCTACTAAACAGATGCCAAGCTTTTCCCGAACTTTCACAGCAGAAAAAACATTAAGTTGCGTGCATCATAATGCACTATGAGAACTCTGCATTAGAACCCTATCCCATAGATGCTAAGCTTCAAAGCAGTACGATTGCATATCCAACACAAGTACACTAGTTAAAAATAGAAGTACAAATTCGGCGATCCTGTAAGAAACAAAAGGGTGACTCACATCAATGCCAAGTATAACAGCATTTTCAGCGAGAAACAAAGTCATATGACTCGTAAGATTAAACGGTGCCGTAAGCCATTTCCCGGCAGGCACATTAAGCTGACCCCCACCCTTCTCCGCAAGCTTCGATATCGCAAACACACCCCTCTCAAAAGCCTCTGTATTCAAACTAACTCCATCACCAACCCCACCAAAATCCACCAAATTAAACACAAATGGCCGGAATTCCGGATTATCCGGCCACTTTTCCGGTGACCGGGAAACTAAAAACCGATCAACAACATTCTGTCGCCAGAAAAACACGGAGGAGAATGCGAGAATCCATAGGATAGTGAAGAGAGTTGCGTGAGGTGAAAAAAAGGTGGTGACCCGTTTGAGAATACCGGGTCGGGTCGGGTTTTCCATTTCTGCCATTGTTCAAGAAATAGAGTATAGAATGAGAGAGTATGGTTGAATTGGAATTGATATGAGTGCATGACTATAATGATAAAGATGATGAAAATGATATTGGGGAATGTGAAATTAGGGTTTGGTGAAAGAGGAGAGGGTGGAGTGGCCATGTCAGTCAGTTCAGGCGGGATTTTGGAGTACAGTGGAAGGGAAGAAAGAGAATGAAAAAGACCTCGGGGGCGTTTAATAAGGAAATGAAAATGGATTTTACGATCTCTCAAAAAATATTTTTGGAAGAGAATTTATATCAAAAATTGCAGTTCATTAAAAGGAGAGAAAATAGAAAGATATTGTTACTCCTATCAAATGAAAATCAGACTTAATAATACGGATTATTTTTTGATTGATTGGATTGATTGAAAATTAATAAGATGATTAATAAAATAATAAAAAATTTAATCTTTTGACAAGTTATGAATATGGATCGATTAATCATCGATTTTTAAAATGAAGATATCAATTTAAAATCAAAATTTTGTTGAAATTTTTATGGTCGAATTGACGAACCTCAATAAATAATTAGTATTTATTTTCTATAAATTTTTGAAAAATTGAAATATAAATTTTACATTGGAATAAATGTGCTAATAATATATCAAAAATATTAGACTGGGCTTGGATAATATATACTCAAAGTCCAAAAATTAAAAATAAATTCATAAATAAGTCTGCACACTCTGATTCTATGAATGAATCCATACCATACATCAGTCCACAACTTATAATCAAAATCAATCCAACGTCATGGGTTACATTTAGGATAATTCGATCTTTTTCCTGCAGCCAGGGACTGCAAAATGACAACATGGCTAGAACAAAAGTGCTTAAGCAGGTTAAGCTCATCATTGGGTACTGGCAGATCTGCTTTCATAATACTTACTTAGTATTAAAGTGCAGGTTTTAAAAGCTAGCAGTTAAGTTTGTATCTGTTTCAGGACTGCTTTAAAAGTTAGCCAAGTGATATCCAGAGTAGTTCAATTTCCTGTTCTATAAACATTAAACTCATTATGTGGAAAGGGAGGATACTAGTAGAAGTTCTCTGATAATTAATTTAATGGCTGAAAAATTAACACTCTAGCTCGTTATCTGCTTGTAAAGCTGAGATAGAGTCTGGAGCCTTGAGTGTGCTGATATGCATGAGCTAAATATAACTCAAAGCTAACAAAAACAAAACAAGTTTTCAAAATATATAAGATTACTCGAAATGTAAAGTTTCTCATACCTATACCTGTTCAACACTGTTCAAATATATTTATTTTTTTGACATGGTTCTCCCCATTCTATACCTGAATATAGGAAAGAACTAATCATAAATGTCTCAGCCAGTGTTGTGAAAAGCGCAAATCGGTTCTAAGCGGCAGGAGGACCTTCTAGCGCTTAAGCGGTAAAGCGGACGCTTAAGCGGAATTTTAAGCGGGTCAATAAGCGGATTAATTAAATATAATTAAATATTTAGTTATAATATTAATATATTTAAAAATAATATTATGTTGTGTTAAGAATATGCATTTTTAATATTTTTGATAAAATATTTTTTTTTAAATTTTATAATATAATTATAGTTATATTATTAAAAAAATTAATATTTCAAACAAAAAATTTAAAAAAAATTAGCAAGTCAACATCATTTTGACCGCTTAATTACCGCTTAATCCGCTTAACGACCGCTTAATCCGCTTAATTGTCCGCTTAATTTTCAAAAACGCTTAATTTTCCGCTTAATACAAAATCGAAGCGCTTTAGGGCCGATTCCGCTTAGGCGGCCGCTTAATCGGCCGCTTAATGCGCTTTTTACAACACTGGTCTCAGCAGACGCATTAACAGAACAAAGTTTATAATGTACATCCACATACCAGACGTGTAATACAAGAATCTTCCGATTCAATATCATTATCTGTAGTTGTGTATCCTTCAAATGCCTCACCTGAAATCATTAAAATTTTAGATTCAAGAGCAGAAAAGTTAATAGACTGCTAAACAAAATTTATTTAATTGCAGAAAAAAATAACAACATGCAGCTACTTTGCATTTCAGCAGCAATGCAGCATACAACCAACTCCAAGCACACATTAAGACTTCTATTATTTTAGGACGAAGCCTATTGCCATGTGGACTTACCAACATACCGCTAGAGCTAAATGTAGATTCAGATGCCACTGTCGACGCTGGAATAGCTAAGAATTTAAGAGCCATGCGTTTCAAATTCGGATATTTAAGCTCATTTACTCTTTTGCACGACATCCTCACTAAGTAAATGATACAACTCCGACTTTGCAGTGTCACTCTTTTCCTCTTTTCTGCACTCCTAAATAAATCATATTCCAGAGTAGATTTTTGGATCGGGTATTTGTCGGGTCGAATTATTTTGCTATGTCTAGCTGAACCGTGATTAAAAAATAACTAGGTTAGTAATTATGTTATTTTTTTTCAAAAAATAAATGACTTAATCTTGAAAATTAAGATAAGTCCAGGAATATAACAGGATCCTGGTATTATCAATTTTGTAGTTTGGTTTTTTATCTGCGAGTCACAGCTAATTAACTGGATTTTTATTACAGATGGACAAATAAAGAAATTTACTTTTTGAAAGGCAAATAAGTAAATTTGTATTGATATAATTTGCTCAGCAAATCTTGTGTCATATTAAATATAGAATAGAATGGATCGATCTATCATAAAGTACGTACATTTTTTAAGAAATTCTGCAAAGCATACATCTTGACTGCAAGAAAATCGAGCTGAGATGTTGTGAATAAGATTATTACAGTATTGTACTGTGTTGTTGTGCATTTGCTCAGTGAAAGAAATACAAAAAGGTGGAGGAAATGAGGTCCAAGTGAGTATATCCTAAAGCGTGTGACATTTAAATACCATTGGCTCATCAGATACATCCAATAACTTTACCTCTCAAGTCCCACCACAAAATACATGCTATCAAGTCTATTAGTTTGAGTGTAGTTTCTGTGGATATCAACCTCATAATCTGCAACAAAATGGCCTTAGCAATTCTTTCCAGTACTGCATTTTCGAGTCTTCGAGTCAGGTTAAAAATTCTTTCTAATGTTGTACATGTGAATTAGTTGTGAACTTGAGTAAGGTGATGCCTAATGTATACACCCTGTTAATTCTTGTTAAGGTCTTTATGTTTGTTGAATAAACAGGGAAGTACCGAGACAGAGTATTACAGGAAATGTTGGAAGATTTTCAGTGGAAGCAAGAGGAGGAGGAAGTCGTCTGAATGCCGCGAAAGGAGTTTCAAGTGTTTGTGAGCCACTTCCTCCGGATAGGCCTGTTTGGTTCCCTGGCACCACCCCTCCCGAGTGGCTTGATGGCAGGTAAATAAGATCTTTTGCAACTACGTTGTTTATTTCAATAATAAACATCTCTTGTAATTTAAATACAGTCCAATAGTATTTTCTCCTTGGCCTCGTTCTTCGTTGTAAATTGATTGGTATGCAGAACATAGATTTATGCCAGCCTACAATTTTCTAGACATTCTTGTCACTTGCTAGTTGCTACATTTTGAAATATATCACAAGCTGTGATCAGTCTATATCAAAATTGTTAAGGTAAAGAGGTGTATCCCCCAGTTCACAAAACAGAAAAAATAAAGCTGTACCATTAGACATTGAGTTTTGTTACATTCGTGGAACTCTGATATTGATATATCAGTAGCTTGAAATTATTGTATCATTCTGACAGCATTGTTCAATAATTTTGCTTTTGTAGTCTACCTGGAGATTTTGGCTTCGACCCTCTGGGATTAGGTAAGCAATTTCCTGCAGTTAGTTAATGCAATGAATTCAGTTATGGACTTGTGTGTGTAATTCATAAGCATCTTCAAAAATTTGCTTTTGCCTTTTGGAGCCTCGAAGAATTCTACATATACCAAATCGAAAATGTCTGTAGTTAGAACTTTAAAGCTGAAATTTTTGTCAAGGGTATTACAAATTTTCTGGTTTATGAAACAACCCAATTCTTCAGCCCTTTCTATTGCTTGCTGGCACAGCTTTAGCGACTTCAGATTATGCAATGTCTTTGCATTACTGAGAAAGTATAATATTCTCTTCAAGGTTCGGATCCTGACCTGCTAAAATGGTTCGCACAAGCTGAGCTAATTCATGGCAGATGGGCAATGCTAGCAGTTGCTGGCATTCTCATACCAGAATGGCTTCAAAGCCTAGGCTTCATCGACAAGTTCTCTTGGTATGAAGCTGGTTCTGTTAAGTACTTTGCAGACCCAACTACTTTATTTGTGGTTCAACTAGCACTGATGGGATGGGTGGAAGGACGAAGATGGGCAGATATAATTAATCCAGGGTGTGTTGATATTGAGCCCAAATTACCACACAAGAAAAATCCAAAGGCTGATGTTGGTTACCCTGGTGGCTTATTTTTCGATCCTTGGATGTGGGGAAGAGGCTCTCCAGTGCCTGTGATGGTTTTGAGGACAAAAGAGATAAAAAATGGGAGACTGGCTATGCTTGCTTTTCTTGGGTTTTGTTTTCAAGCCATTTACACAGGACAAAGTCCCCTTGAAAATTTGGCAGCACATATTGCAGACCCTGGCCATGTCAATGTCTTTTCGGTAAGCTAGTTCCAATTCCTTGTACCTTTATAATTAGAATTAGGTTTTCTGCGCTTAGTATATACTCTAATATATAAACAGATTGTAGAAGAACTTCAGCAGGTGCATGATGATATCAGTTCTTATTCTCTAGGATAGATAAGAGTTTAGACTGACACAAATACATTTTTCTTCTGCAGGCTTTTACATCACAGTACTGATTTATTGGTGATGGCAAAAGACTGAAGTATCTGCTCAGATTTATACTAGTATCAAGAAATTGTACATACATGATATAACATTGAATTTTTTAGAGATTTCATCTCCTCAAATTTTCATAGCAACAGAAACCATGAATCCGAATCAGTGAGGTCTGTGTACACCATTTGGAAACCGTGTTGTGACTATGTAGTTCTGCAAAAAAGACACACAGTAGAGACGGTAAGGTATTCTATTTTCCTGAACCTGCATTTTTCAGCAGTCCTGCGAAATGTAACTAGAACCATTCTTCTTATGAATCGAGTAACCACTGTAACTAAATTAGAAAAGCATATAAAATCAATAGAAATTGTTTTTATTGGCTGTCAAGGGGAAATGAAAATTTGCTAAACATAGTAAAGCTAATGGATTTTTCATAATAGAAGATGCTTTCCGAGAAGATCTCTGGTGAAGTTGACATAGTCAATCTAAAATTCTTCTCTTTCACTATTATCCTCAAAAAAATCTGGAGCTATTCTTAGATTCGTCTGAATTGGATTTTGCCAGGTAGCCCCATCACCAATCCTTCCCTCAACCAAATTCCATTACAATGTTACACCACCTAAGAATAAACAAAATAGAGGAAGACAACTCTCAGAGAGAGGAAATTCTGAGAGGTCCATTATAACTCTTTAGGGAAGAACAGCGGCTCAGGTGTTTTAGTAACACATGGCCGCTGTTCGTTATACCCATCTTTGCCTCTTTCTCATGCTTTTATCATTGGCTCCTTCCTCTCATTCAATATCGGAAGCAGACGCGCTTTTACAATTTAAGGAATCAATCACCAATGCAAGGGCTCTTGATTCTTGGAGACCGGGTACAACTCCTTGCCCTCTTCAAGGAACCAGTTGGGTTGGCCTCAATTGTGCAAAGGAACAAGTCAGAGCTATTTCTCTTTATAACATGGGGCTTGCTGGAAAAATTGATACTAGGCCACTGGAACAGCTACAAGGGCTTAAATTTATTAGCATGGCCAACAATTCATTTACTGGTCCAATTCCTGAATTTAATCGTCTTGCTGGTCTAAAGGGTGTCTACCTTACAGGTAACAAATTTTCGGGGGAGATTCCTTCTGATTACTTTGCGAATATGAAATCTTTGAAGAAACTTTGGTTGTCAAATAATGAATTTTCCGGGAAAATTCCTGAGTCTATTACACAGCTTCCTATTCTCAAGGAACTCCGCCTTGAAAACAACCAATTCTCGGGGCCAATCCCTCAATTAAAACAACAAGCATTATCTGATGTTGACATGTCTAACAACAAGCTTGAAGGTGAAATTCCCGAGCCTTTGCTGAAATTCAATGCAACTGCTTTCAAGAACAATACTGGTGTATGCAGTAAAAAACTAGGAATTAAATGCAGCGCTGCTCCTCCTCCTGCAAACTCCGGTGACGCAGCTGCCCCTAGTAATGTAATGAATCCAGCAGGTACACCAGGCAGTCAATCTTCACCACCCGACGAAGGCAGCATAGTACAAGCAAAATGGGTTGTTCTTGCAATTGTGATCATCCTCTTGTCACTAACCATCCTCTTTAAGTCCAGGCGAAATAGCGAGAAATTTGCACGGCCAGCCAAGGAGAATCCTGATGACCTTGTGCAAGTACATATTCCAAGCACCAACAGGGAAAACCTGAGCTCAACATCAAGAAACAGTTCAATGAGCCATTCAAGGCGAGGAGGCCAGGGAGGCAAACCAGTGAATGATCTTGTGGTGGTGAATGATGAAAAAGGAGTGTTTGGATTGTCTGACTTGATGAAGGCTGGGGCTGAGGTGCTGGGAAATGGAGGGCTGGGATCAGCCTACAAGGCAATGATGGAAAATGGATTGTGTGTGGTCGTGAAGAGGCTGAGAGAAATGAATCAAATTAAAAGAAACGCGTTTGATACAGAAATGAGGAGGCTTGGTGCACTAAAACACAACAACATATTGACACCATTGGCATATCATTTCAGGAAAGACGAGAAGCTATTTGTATCTGAATTTGTTTCTAGAGGCAGCTTGTTGTATCTTCTGCACGGTACAATCTACTAATCCATTCATTATCCTAATATCAAGACCAATTTATTAGTATTATGTGCAGTGTATGATATTCATAAAAGGACACTGATTTGTTTCAGGTGACCGCGGGGCTGCACATTCAGAACTAAATTGGCCAACACGACTAAAGATCATCCAAGGAATCGCGAGAGGAATGGGCTACCTTCATTCTGAATTTCCATCTGCTGAACTTCCTCACGGGAATCTCAAGTCCAGCAATGTTCTTCTCGACTCAAACTACGAACCCCTGCTATCTGACTACGCGATGTATCCCTTACTCAACAAGACCCCAACTGCTCAAAGCATGTTTGCTCTCAGGGCTCCCGAATCAGTTTCACTCCAACAAGTCTCTCCAAAATGTGACGTCTACAGTGTCGGAATCCTCATTCTAGAAGTCCTCACTGGGAAATTCCCCTCCCAGTATCTTAGCCACCAAAAGGGCGGAACCGATGTGGTTGAATGGGTCCGAACAGCAGCGTCTGAATCACGAATATCCGAATTGATAGACCCTGAAATAGCCGGAGCCTCGGCTGCTTCACTTGAACAAATGGAGAAATTGTTGCACATTGGAGCTGCTTGTACCGAAAGTGATCAAAATAAAAGGCCAGACATGAAAGAAGCAATCAGGAGAATAGAAGAGATACAAGTGTAAAAAGTTATTGGCTGCAAGCTGAAGATTCATAGAAGGGTAGGGGACAAAACACATGTATTTCAACAATCTTTGGAATTTCGACTTCCATTAATCAAATTTTTGAGAAGCCAGAGCTTTCGAGAGAATTCCGTATAGCTTATAATCCATATTCTTTGTTTGTATAGACATTGATAAATACATCAATCTCTACCCACATTGAATGAGAATGGCATTCCATCATGAAGAAAATGATCACTACATTCTTCAAACTTGCTTCACCAAACAAAATGGATGATTTTTTTAATTATTTTAATTAACTGACTAAAAGTAACTTAAATAAACGAGTCTTGCAATGTCATCGAAATTATATATATCAGTTTATATTAATGGTCGTATTCGATTGACATTTTAAAAAGTAAATATGTGAACTATGAAGTTAAGGGATTAAATTATTTCGAAGAGAAGTAGAAATCTCGAAACAAATCAACTTTTTATAAGTGTTTCTGGATTTTTTACGTAAACAAGTCAAGGAAGGTAGAAGCGGATTTTTTTTTGAAAGAAGCCATAAGCTTGGTTCGCCAAACAGGCTTCCTGTAATGTCCAAAATGTACAAACCAGGTATAAGAAAAAAAAAAAAGAGAGAAATAATAGGACTTCCACAAAATAATTATATATACAAAATTCGTGTGCGAAAAAGAGACAGCGAGGAGCGGATACTGAATATACATACAATTATATATGTATCGATCGGCAGCGAAGCGATTGCTCCGACTAGCGGCGGGACACCATACCCCCGGTAGCGAGATTATCGGAAGAAGTCGAGCCCTAGGTCCGGCAATATTTAAATGGCCTTCTCCCGGCCTGTGCACTAGCGCTGAGCCACCTCGGGCGACTGAAAACCCTAACATTCCAATCGCTAAAAGTAATGGTAGCAGATCGCAACAGCCTAGGGCGCAGTACCAGGACGAACAAGCTCGCGTTCTCAACGCCTCTCTTCGTCACGTGGTCCGTAATTTCTCTTCCTTACTCTTTTCATTTTGCTTATATCTTCAATTTCAATTCTATTTATATATTTATTTAGTTAATCAGATGCATTTTGTATCGGAATTTGTATGATAATGTCACTGATAGTCATAGAGTTTGATTTGCAAATAACAGCTTTGCTATTACTATTTACTACTCCAAGTCGCTTACTATGGTTTTGCTTGCTTTTTGTGTTTGTTTTATTATTACAGCCCAGGTTGGGATGGACAGAAGCTGCAATGGTTGCAGGTGCAAGGGATGTTGGCGTGTCTCCTTCTATTGTTGGAGCTTTTCCTCGGAAAGAAGCTGCACTTGTTGAGGTCCGTACTAAAATACAATGACCCCTGTAGATTGTTGATTGTGGTTGCTGCTAAATTTGTGTGATATATTATTTTCTTTTTTATGGCTACTTCATATATTCATTCTATATAAAGGTACATAAGGTATCAAATCTCGATGGAGTGATGATAAACCTACCCTTAGATGCCTGCCAACTAAATCCCAAATAACAAACTGAAGCTACTTAATGCAAAACATAGTTGACTCCATCTATACAAGAAACCAAATCTGATAAATATGTAGTCACTGCATAGAGCAAGATGGTAAATCGTAGGGTACCATGTTCTACCATATAACTAATAAACAAAACAATAATATTAATGATTGTTAAACTTGGAGGATGTTAATGATTAATTATAAGTGATGTTTAAGATTACTTATAAATTATATATTATATATAAATTTTAGTAATCAAAGGTATTATTTATGATTAAATTAAAATAGTTTTGAATGGTATTGGGGACCCCATAGAATGTAACTCGAAACCACCCTTAGATGACGTGGTCTACCCACTATAAGATATCACCCACCCTTAATGTGTTATCACTCACCCCGAGCATCAGCCCTACCCTACTCAATCCACCCGGGCCCATTAAAAACTCACTAGGGCTCCAACGGGTCCCAGGTAGGCCGAAGAGCCTAGACCCACCTCAAGGTCCATCCTCGAATCCCAAAACCCTTCTCCTTCTCCTTTATTACATTGGTTTGTATTTGATTTTTATTTTAATGGTTTGTAATGGAGTAAGATTTATATATACACACACTTTGTAAAATCAATCTAATAAGGTCACCACCTAATGTATAAGAACGAGAATTATATCATTGAAATCTAGTTATTGTAAATTTGTCTATCCGTAAACAATTAATTTTGTAGCCAATGAAAAGAATTACTTATATAATTTATTTTAGAATTTTGTCACCATGTACAGAGAACAATACAAATACAAATTTCATAATGTAATATTGACTTAATTGCATCGTGATGGTCTAACCTATAATTTTTTTGCACAAAAATGAATCATTTAAAAAACTTGACATATTATGACCTAAACTATTACTCCTTCTGTCCCGTTCGTTTTTATACAATTTCTATTTTGGGATGTCCCTCTCATTTCTATACATTCCAAAAATAGTACTCCTTCCGTCCCACTCATTTTTATATGTTTTTCCACTGTTCGAAAAGCACTTTAATGTTTATGTAAAGTATAGTTCTATAACTTAATTTTAAAATTTTCTTTTTCTGAATAAAAAATTAAATATTAAATTATTATTTAGAAAAAAGAAGTTTTTAAAATTAAGTTATAGAACTATACTTTACAGCATTAAAGTGTGTCGCGCGTCCCCGTCCCCTAATATATATAATTTAGGGGAACTGAGGGAGTAACCTTTAATAATATAAAACACTATTTCACTCACTACTTTTTCCTACCATCTCTATTCTATGATAATATAAAGCACTGTTCCACCCACAATTTTCTTCCACTATCTCAAATCTATTATTAAATATAAACTGGTCTCACCGCTTTACTCACTTTTCATCCAACTTTATTCATTTTTTACACCGATTCTTGGTCTTCTTGTCCAAACCCAATGTATATAATTTAATGGGACGGAGGGAGTAATTTTTTAGCACGTGATTGCATTTCGATAAATTTGACTAACAGATTTTAACTGGTTGGTGGTAAATTTGTCTAATTTATTTACAATCATTATTATTTCAAAAATATAAAAAGTTTCTTTCAAAAAAATAAAAAATTAAAACTTACATCACACCATTACTCATATAGTCATATGCAGAGTAACACACACTGACCCATGTATATACTGTTTGACACCAGAGGCTACACTAGTTCCTTGGCATCTGGCTGCCACCCATTTCTCTACCAAAACTTCCACCCATACATACACATGCTGCCTGTTACACACACAATAACACTCACACACCAACACACACACACACATGTTATATACACACACGTTGCCACACTGGAGCACACCGTTATACCGCAGATGATGCCTACTGATTGACGAGATAGGAAAGGAATCATGCATATGTAGCTCCACATGCTGCTTGTGCTCCGACAGTAAACAAAATCATTAAAGTGACGAATGTAGAAAACCTCTCCTTAGGTTTGTAGGATCCAGAGAGTCCACAGCCTCCCCCAGTCCACCCCATGCCGAACCTCCGAGCTGTAAAATCTGAAACATACCCACCAAAAGGGCGAGCCACAAAACCAGCCATGCCCCATTTAGGTTATCTGTGGGACTCGAACCCAAACTCCATTTACGATTCATTTTTTCTATCTCATCGGCTTTTCTTATTTCCTATTTCATCATATCGATTTATGTCATGTAGCAGCAATGATGCCAGCAGTTTGGAGCTAGATCAAATCTGTCACAATTTTTCAAATCTATATGGTTACTTCTTGTTCGGGCTTTTCACAACTTAATATACTGGCTAAAGAGAATGGAAGTAACTACTACCTGTCAAAGAAGTATTAAGCAATGACATTGTCAGTGGACAGTTCCACACCTTTATAGTATCCATACATCAAGACAAATATCCATGTCCAGTAGTTGGTGACAGCGTACCAGAACACCTGAACCTACAACACAAGTTTTTTTGGCATGTACAAGCTTATGTTAGCAATGTCTAATAGAGTCTAAAAAAAACATCACTCTTTTACTTGTGAGTGAACAAAGAGACAACAATAGAAATTACCGGGTCTTAAGATTTCTATGATTCTCCAAGCTTGAATTTGCCGTGTTTATGTCCATAGAACCCGCCTAATCCGTTGTGTGCATAGCCGCCATGACTGACCGTGTTCTTACAATGAACACCATATGATGTAGTATTCCTACTACACCAGATTCCATGTCCTGGAGAAAAAGGTTTGATTTCCGTCAAAATTGATTTCAATAGTTACGAATTAATATGCCACGATAACTGATGATAATTAATCTAAAACTATATTAATTCCAGCAGAGATCTTAGGATTTGAAATAACATATATAGACAATATGTCAATTGAACCAAAAAGATTACAAATTTGCCCCCAAACAGTTGGACAACGTTTGATCAAGTTAACTGAATGCAATCAAATGTCAAAAAAAAAAAAAAAAAAGGTTTATAAATTGTTAAACTTTATATAGGAAAGCCATATTTTTGTAAAAACAAAATAGTTGAGGCCAACAAAGTGCAATTAAGTATAAAAATGTATGCTAAATTATGATTCAATACAAATTTGTACAAATTTTAAAATAGCCTAAGTGATTGGCTCAGGACATTGATATATAACCTTTTCTTTATTATTGCGCGAGAGAACGATTTCTGCTAGCTTAAGGAGATGCATGATTTAAGGGAGATGTTGCAAAATAAGTTGGATAAAAGGAAAAAAAGTTGAGTATTGGGAATATCTTTTTGTCAATTGTGACGAATGATGATCACTTGTGTGTTTGTTCTTGTTTACTTCATGATGAAAAACGGAAATTTTTCTTGTTTAAGTCTATTAGTTTATATGCAATGAACTATATAATGATTAGCTGTATGTTGGTTTGGTCTATCCTTTCTGTTTATTGTGGTGCAGCATTTTATGGACGAGTGTTTGCAAAAGCTTATGGACATAATAGACTTGAATGAAGAGTTAAACAACTTGATACCTAGTGACCGCATCGCAAAGCTTGTCAGAAATCGCTTGGAGTTGCAGGCTCCATATATATCAAAATGGCCTCAAGCCCTCAGCATCCAGGTAGATATTTGTCTGTATTCCTCCTTCCTCTTAGTTATTTAAAGTTTGGTCTAATTTTTTTGTATATTATCGTAGGCACAACCAGTTAATGTCCCTAATAGTTTTAAGCAACGGGCAATGCTGGTTGATGAGATCTGGCATGCTGCTGGTGATGAAGCCAATGATATTGACTGGTATGTGAAACGTACCATTCTTGGTGGGATATACTCAACAACTGAGATATACATGCTGACTGATAGCTCTCCAGGTTTGTTTACACTGTTCGTTAGCAATGTTTTTGCTTTATGAGCTCTTCATCTCACATGTTTTTTATTTCGTACAGTAACAATAGATTTACTATAAAAACTCCATGATTGTTTCTTTTCCCAACAACTTCTCAATATTAAATGTTTCCTGTTGCCTTCTAAAATTTTAGTTAATGCAACAAATGCTGCAACGAGATTGTCACTTTGTATTGATTTTAATTGACATTTAGTTCTGTGATTAAACCCATGACTGGATGTTGTGCAAGTTAGAATCTAGGGATAAAATTGTGTTAAGAAGCCAATCTTGAAAACTTTTGACAGATTTCCGTGATACATGGGCCTTCTTGAATGGAAGAGTTAGAGATGCTTTTGATTTCAAAAAGTCTGTCCAGGAGGTAATATATATTTTCAAAATGAGTAGAGATTAGTGCTATACCAATTTAGATAGGGTATCAGATATTTTGATGATTTTGCAGGCACAGTATTTGGCTGAAGCAATTGGTGCAGGTATGGGAAATTCTGTACAAGGTTTTATGAACTCAGTCTTCAAGAAATGAAATGCAGGGATGACTTGACTGATGTCTCCACCAGTAGCCTTCCTCTTCCTCTTTTTTCGGAAAATAATTCTACCATGGCCTTAATTTTTAAATACTTATTAAGTACTGAACATTGTTGTGCAATGAGTTGAGAATTACAGTAGATGTTTCTTGTTACTCTATTTGTTAGCAGCATAATTGATGGCCCCACAAGTTTGGTCAGTGATGTGTGTAAATATTTTATGGTGATAAGCTGTT
This sequence comes from Daucus carota subsp. sativus, assembly GCF_001625215.2. Classification (NCBI taxonomy): domain Eukaryota; kingdom Viridiplantae; phylum Streptophyta; class Magnoliopsida; order Apiales; family Apiaceae; genus Daucus; species Daucus carota. The sequence goes on along the minus strand of NC_030387.2, from coordinate 23,747,340 downwards.
ATATTAATAAACCTTGCAGATATTTACCACTGTTTGATATTCTCTTATAACTCAATATTTCCCTATTCGTTAAATAACACCCTCATTTATTGGGTGCTGGCCATTATAGCTGTGATGTAAAGGAGTTGAGCCTTTGTTGAGTTTTGACATTTTTTCTAAAACAAATGTCAGCAGTAAAGGTTAAATGTCTGAAAAAAATTCGGAGACAATCATAGGTAGTACGACATCTATATGAAGCTGCTTTTCTGTAGAATAGGTTTGTGGAAACCTGTTTTTGATGTGTAAAATAATTAAGAGTAACTCCAACCCAACACCATTACCAAAGTACCAAAATGGTGTCAATTTTGGTGTAAAAGTTACTCTAATGCAACACCAAAATAGTGTTAAAATTACACCAAATGAATTGGTTGACACCAAATTTGGTGTCAAGTGTTCATTTGGTGTAATTTTTACACCAAATTTGGAGTTTTTAAAAATGCCTACTATACCCTCACACTTATGAGACAAAACAAATTTATTCCTTTTATGTCTCATTAAACTTATTTTATCTTATGTTTTTTATTTTTCAATCATAATCATTATAAATTTTCTTTCTTTACCATTTAATTCACATTTTTTATTTATTCCAAAACTTCAATAAATTTATATTCTTGTATAAAAAATTAAATAATTAAGTTGTTCTCTTGAATTGGTTGATGAATATATAATTATTTGAGATCCTTGTTTAGTTAACTTGTTAAAATTCTGTGTTAAGCATTGATATTGATAAATATTGATATAAATAACTTAAAAAGTGAAGAATATTCTATTTTATGTGTAAAAAAATTCTTTTTGATGTAGGATATGGTGTTGATGTGTTGGAGTGAAATCTATATATCTATATAAAGGAAAATCCAGGGCGGCTGACGTGGCGTACTCAGCATTCCTCTAACTCATTTTCCTGCTTTTTAAGCCCCTCTATTGTATTACCAAACAATTGCTCGCACACTGATTAAAAGCTTCAGTTAAAACGTTATGAGGATTCCAAGAGGTCGTCATTAAGTTCAATAATTAACCTCAGTTATGATCTCCTGATAACTAGGACTCATATTGCAGTTGATGGCACGTTTTAGTTGGCCCGATCAATGAAAACGTAACATTCATTGTGCCATTATAAATACCTAGGCCTCTGCATGGTTGTTGCCATGACAAGATCGAAAGATTACATTCATAGAAATTTAAATTCTTCAAAGATGACGGCCTGGGTTTATACCGGATATGGTCCATTCGGAAGTGTGTAGAAACTCGAAACAGATTACAGTGTTCCAGAGATCAGTGATGATCAAGTTCTTCTCAAAGTTGAGGCTGCTGCTCTTAACCCTGTTCATTATAAGCGCATGCTTGGATATTTCAAAGACATCGACTCTGCTATACCCTGTTTGTGAAATGGCAGGGACTACTGTGGATTCCAAAATCTGTCACTCCAACGAGTTCGACTTCTCTCTTTGCAGTCATGCTGGCATCCAAGTAAATGATTCATGTTGATTGTTAAGTGGTTTATGGACAAGATGAAGGGGATTCAAGGACAATTTTCTGATCTAATTATTCTTTTGTGCGACAGGGAAATAGACGTCCAGCACATTACCGTGTTCTTTGGGCTGAGAACAAGTTCTCTGCAGATTCTATTTCAGTTTGCTCGTGAATAGCATGTTAAATTAAAGTTAATATATATAAAGTTGCTGCACTTTACTGGCTTCATTTTTGTGGCTTGCAGTTATGCCAGATGCACAACATCTGCTTCAATAGGTGAGTAGTAATATTTCCTGGTTCTATTTTCAAAAATTATATATCATTGTTGTCATTCTACTCGACTCCAGCCCACTAGAAACAGAAATCGAAGTAAAAGCCACAATTAAGTAACCCCTCTTTCTTCTCCTCAACTTGCAGTACAATTCTAGGGCTCGGTAAGAAATATTTGTCACTATATAATTAAATCATGCATGGTTGCAGCATGCATGTTCCAGGATATGATGTTGCTGGAGTTGTAGAGATTTGGTTGCCAAGAAGCTGCTTAATAAAATATACTAAGGTGACGAGTCAACTCCTGGAGTACTGCAGTTACTAATGGAGAAGGAATATACTGTTGATGACAGGAAGAATTATGGGTCTCTACAGTATCTACATCATGTTTGGTTACTCGATTTTTCTTAAAAAAATGAATGGATTAGGCACTCTGTCCTTTGTGAGCTTCTGTGCAAATAGCTATGTTGTGTCTTGTGTGCAACATACAGATAAATTTGATATTAGGGAAATATTAGGAAATTAGTTTATATAGTAGGTATATAGATATTATACAAGTGGTAAAGGATAGATTTATTAAATAAATTTTGAATTTAAAAATTTAGAAAAATGTAAAAGGGTCAAAAAATTTTGTTATTGATAAAAAATGTGTTGGTCCAAAACGATTTAGCCAAAAAAAAAATATTATTAGTGAAAAATTATGTTGGTCAAAATGATTTGATAACTCAAAAAATAATAAACCTATGGAATGTTAAAAAAAAAAAAAAGGGAAAGAAGGGGATACATTGAGAATGCAAGTGATGTGATAAAGAATATATGTTTTTAAATATAACTTGGTTCTTTTTATTACAAAATGTTTTCAATAACCGCGCGAAGCGCGGGTTTTACACCTAGTTTTAAAATAATGTAACTTTCACACCAAAATGGTGTTAAAATTACACCATTTTGGTGTTATGGGTTGGAGATGGTCTGAGCACCAATACAAGCACCTCGAATAATAGAGGGAAAATCAACTTAGAATCTCAAGGTGTGTCCACTCTCTAAGGATGTATCTTAATGGCAGTTGCAGTCTTGCAATACTCTATGTTCCGATGTACCTGTAAGAGTGTAAGGTATCTGACGATGTCCAGGTCTTTACTAGAAACAAGTAGAAGACAGGAGTTTCACCTCTTTTTATTTTTTTGTTGAACAGCATTCTTACCTATTTCAGATCAATTACAAAAAATATTCTAGGCCATGACGGTGACGGCAATACCACCATCAGTGGTTGTCACCGATTTCAATTTTCAAGAGCGAGTTAAATTACACTTCTAATTGGTTAGAATTCTTCCGAGGGTTAATTATCAAGTTGATCACTGAAGTAAACTTAATGTATCAAGTTGGTCACTGAACTGAAAATGGTATCAAGATGATCACTGAAGTCACCGTAAATATCAAATAAGTACCTCGAAATATGAGTTCAAGCATTAAGAATATGATTTATATAGTTTTACACATTATTTTTAAATATTACCACAACCAACTAAAAGGTTATTACTTCTAGTATTTATGATAATATATTTAGATTTTATCAAGTTTATTTATTATTTATTTTTATTATATAATTATTTTTTTTGTTTTAATTAAAAATAAATAATAGATAAACTTGATAAAATCTAAATATATTAGCATAAATACTAGAAATCATAACCTTTTAGTTGGTTGTGGTAACATTCAATAATAATGTGTAAAACTCTATAAATAATATTTCTATTGCTTGACTCATATTTCGGGGTACTTGTTTGATATTTATAGTGACTTTAGTGACCATTTTGATACCGTTTTCAGTTCAGTGACTAACTTGATACATTAAACCCACTTCAGTGACCAACTAGATAATTAACCAATTGTTCTGATAGTTGGGTTATTATTTTCGGGGAGTTCAAATATTATCTCAATGGTTAAGTTATTATTTTTTGAATATAAATCAATTATCAATCTATATAAAAGATTGAGGGTAAGCTACTTAGTCACATATTAAATCACTAAGATTGCGTTTATTAGGATGGAATGGAAGGAGGGGAGAATGAAATGAAAATATATAGAGAAACTTCATAGAGAAAGAAGAAAATATGAGACAATAATGATTCATGAAGAAGATGATAGGGAAACATGATGAACAAATGGAATGAACATTTCTTCCGAAACATGTGGAATAGGCAAAAAGATCACTGAACTCATGGTCAACTTGTAATTGGGTCACTGAACTCAAAAAGCTTGCAAATGGATCACAATACTAGATTTAACTTGCAGTCAACTCACTGAACCAATTAAGGCTTGCAATTAGGTCATTTAACGGAATCCGTTAAAATGAATAAAAAATAAAAAAAACTTTGAAAAAAATGTAAAAATTCGATTTTTTTTAAAAATTCTGAAAACTTTGAAATTGAAAAAAAGAAGTAAAAACTTCGAAAAAAATCTAAAAAATTTAAGAAATCGAAAAAATCTGGAAATTCAAAAAATATACCTAAATTTTTGAAATTAAAAAAATTTCAGATTTTTTTCTAAATTTTCAGAATTTTTTCGTAGTTTTAAATTTTTAAAATTTTCAGATTTTTTCGAAGTGTTTACATTTTTTTTCTTCATATTTTTAGAAAAATTACATATTTTTAAAAGTTTTTTTCAAAATTTTCAGATTTTTTTAAGTTTTCAGATTTATTTAAGAAAATCGAATTTTTATTTTTTTCCCGAAGTTTTTAAATTTTTTTAACGGATTCCGTTAAAGTCAACTAACACTTAACAGCACAGTGACCTAAATGCAAATTTTTATTAGTTCAGTGAATTGACTACAAGTTAAATCTACTGCTGTGATCCATTTGCAAACTTTTTGAGTTCAGTGACCCAAATGCAAGTTGGTCATGAGTTCAGTGATCTTTTTGCCTATTAGCCCGTTAGATATGTATTCAAATAGTTGGAATGAACATTTCTTCCGAAACATGTGGGTTAAATATGTAGTTCAAATAGTTAAAATGAAATGATTGAATTAATAAATATTTTATACGATTTCTCTAATCACTCTTAATTTATACTACAAATTCCATTTCATTCTCCATTCATTTTATTCCATCCAAGTAAACACGGTCTAAGGTTGTGTTCACTTGATGGAACGGAACAAAGGAACAATGTAATGAATTTATACTCTAATATGGAGTTGGTTAGAGAATATCTATAATTTTCATTATTTCAATCATTCCATTGGTACTATATTAACCAGAATTCTAACCCGTATATTTTGAAAGGAACTTTTATTCCATTTCCACATTAAGTTTCTTATAATTTTTATCTAAAGAAATTTAAACACGTTCATATTTAATACTATTATTCTATGCTTTCATCTTTTTTCCATAAAACTTCTATATGTTTTTTCATTACATTCTTTTTTCATTCTCATCGTATCCAAGTGAACATGGTCCAAGAGGGTCGTTGGATTATTGATATGGCCCTGGGTAAATGGAAATGAAAATTGTATCTAATCAAGCCTATTCCTATAACAATGTAAATAATTTATGTGGATAGGTACGGGATAAATGTGATAAATAATTTTATATACTCGTGGTTTTTTCTCAACTAGGTAGCATCTACTACTCCATCCATTTCAATTTACATGTCCACTTTTGAGGAAAAAAATTATTTCAATTTAGACATCCCTTCAACTTTCAATGTAAAATTATATTTACAAAGTCAATATTACTTCACATATCTCTTTTGTATATTTCATAGATTGACCTCATTTCACATATTATATCATTTAATATATTTAATTTATAAGAATTCATTATTCTTAAGCTATTTGAATTTTTGAAAGTAGACATCTAACTTGAAAGTTGAAACAGAGGGTGTATCTCTCTAAATAACAAATCAACCAACCATTTTTTTAATACAGAACAAATAAATATTATTGACTTTTATGAGTAAGATAAGATTCTTGGATTTTTTATTTAAAAAAAAAAATTCTTGGATTTAGCGCAAAGTTTTTTTTAACATTCTTGTAAAACAAGTCACAATTTAATTTTTCTTAACATTCTTGTAAAACAAGTCACAATTTTTTTATAAACATTCTTGTAAAACAAGTCACAAAATATGTAAGGTAAAAAACTATATATGTAGGGTACTCCCAAATCAGAACAAACTAGGGTTGAAGAATCAGAAAAAACAGAGAGATGGGAATAATTACGAGAAGCTTTACCTTCATGATGGGGACAGCGTGTGGAGTGTATATAGCTCAGAATTACGATGTTCCTGATATCAAGAAACTCTTTGTTACCAATTTTGAGAAGCTCAAGCGTACTGAAGAGATTCATCGCAAACCAAACAAGGAAAAAGATGATCTTTGACTCTACATCCATGTAGAGAGATGTGGGGGAGAGAGAGAGCATATAATTGTAAAGTTATTTGGGCAATGTTATGATTCAATTGTTATGAATTCATCTCTTCAGCCTTCTGCTTCTTTTGTTTAATCTCTTGTTTCACGATGCCTGTTGAGGGCTCGAATTGAAATCTCTTATCTCTCTCTCTCTCTCTCTCTCTCTCTCTCTCTCTCTCTTTTTTTATATTGAAGTTTCCAGAATCTGTCTTTGGTGAAAAGGTAATTCAAAGGAAAAATGAGCAGTGTGGATTCTTCTATCTTCAAAATATCGATTTTAAATAATTTTTTAATGTACCTCGTCCTGCCTGAACATTCTGTGGAAATGGATGATAACACAGTTCTAAACAAATTTTACCAAAGAACAAACTGTACTATCAATTCGCTGATAAAAATGACTACTTATTTGTCGTTTACCAAGAGAATGAAAAAAAAATCTAGGTCAATTATACATTGGCGAAAACACTCAACTCATTTTTCAATAGGCATCCCGAATGACTAGTAAAGCCCGAGCCTCTAATGTGAATTAATGAGGTAGCTCACAAGAAACCCTAGCAAACCGATCAGCACCACCAATAGAATGTATGATCCCCCAATATTACTTTTGCCCGTTTCTTTCTGCAGCAGTTCCTGTCAAACAAAAATTTGATTATGTTTATGATCCACGCATTGGAGTTTTTTTTAATGAAACACTAAATTATTCATCAACTCCTGCATAGCATGTTTCCCCCAAAAATTGGGGTATGCTTATCATGAACCACAGTATCTACAAGAGGCAGAAAATGGCTAATTGATGCCTATTATATCTCATTTTAAGTCACAACAAGTATGTATGTAAACAACCAGAATTATCATAGCAGTTCTTAATTATCATCGCAGTTCTTAATCAGAAGTAAAAAAATAATTTCAAGGTGCAAGATGGACAAAGTTTAGACCAGGTAGCTAATTCAACATTCGGAAGTTGGATGGAGAAAGAAAACTGTTTTATGTTCATCATGTTCGCTCGCAAGTCATTTAATACTAACAAAGTTTTGATATATAAATCCTCCCATTACTCATGAATGGAATGTTCCTTGCATTATATATGACTACAGAGCAAAACTTATTTAAATAACCCTACATGCAATTAACTTTTTTCAGTGACATGACATCAAGCAGCATAATAAGATTATTAAGTGCCCACCATGTACAAAAGTACTGCCATCCTGACCCGTGCAAATTCGTGTATGGATATGAGATCCCCTGTCCGACCTGTTTCACCTATAATCTTCCCAATCGATTTTAGCCCACGTGAATACTCTACTTGAGTTACTAGGCTATTAGTGAAGCTCTAGTACACATTATCACTGGCAGTTTGCAAATTTAATAGGAAAGAGCATCATGCATGACATTTAAAAGAATATTATAATATAACATGATAGTTCATTACTACTGAAAGTAGAACAGCAACATACAAAGTCATCATAAGATAAGGGAAGCATACCAACTCCTGATTAAGCTCCTGATTTTGTTCAATAGCAGAAGCTTTTTCATCAGTCAGCCTGGAAACCATGGACCATACCTGTACATAAGATTTTTATTGTTTAGCTACCATAGTTGACAAGGCAGATTGGGTTATCAAACTCAGAATACCATTCTCCAAAAAAATTTAGACTAATACGAATTTATCTTCTAAAACGGATAAACTCTAAGTGAGTCTACAGAAACCCCATATGTATAAAGCAAGTCTAATTCCAGCAGTAGTCCTCAAAGGAAGAAGTAAAAGAAGTCAAAAGTTGTGGCAAATGCATACTCATGATATCTGATTGTAAGTTACTTTTATCTTGTTAGAAACGTAATATAGTCTGTGCCAAGATTTAGAACTTTGCCTTCAAGACCCAACCCAAGGATATTCATTTACTTGGTAGTACTAGGCTACTAGCTCATTCTTAGTTCCTAATTGAACTTCTAAACACTGTATCATTGTAGGGTACCAACAATGCACAAGAATGATAAGTGACTCACGTATGTAGTACTTAACTTCTCAGAAATCACACCGAAGTAAATATAGACTACATTAGTCAACATATCAGGAAATTTTAAGGGACGCTAATTTCGTAAGTCGGACAATGTATAGAGATCTTATGCTCACAAGTGCATGCTTGCATATGTGTACAAGAGGGAGATTGCTCACCTCTGCAGATGCAGGCTTCTCTTTCAGTTCTTCTAGAGAGCCTGTCAACTGATATTTTAAAGTAAATGAGCATATCTTTGAAAGAAAAAAACTTCCAAAACAACTCAGTATAAGCAAAATAGTTGCATCAATCACTTACCCCATCAAACAAAGT